>NC_024318.1:31118-31528 GCF_000523025.1 Cynoglossus semilaevis
GGCCGCGCTGCTCTCGGTGGTTAGGACGCTCTCCCGTGGGAACCGGAGCTAAATATAGTCGGTCACAACACAACACGGACTTTAATCGAATTTAAAACATCGTTAGCGATGTCACGTGGACGCTGTTTACCTCCTGCGTTCCGCCTGGGCTCGACATTTCCTCCTTTTAACCCCGATGGTGCGTGTGCGCCTCCCGCCGGGCAGCGCGCAACACAGCGTCTCCGTAACGGGTAATAAAGGCAGCAAATTAGGAGCTTCCTACCAACAACACCCGGGCTATGAACACAGGCGGGGGAGGGGGGGGCAGGTGGGTTCACCGGCTTTGACCTGGAACATGGTCGGTGACCAGGGAGCCGTGAACTCAGGACGGGTGTGGATGGGGGCGGGGGGCGGGGGGGGAGGCGGGGTCA
>NC_024318.1:31563-36974 GCF_000523025.1 Cynoglossus semilaevis
GTTTTTTTCGTGGTTTTTTTCTTCTTCTGTGCGACAAGAGCTGCACCGAGAATAAACATAGATTTGATTCCAACATCTAAATGAACAGCAGTACATGAGAGGCAGCAGTTATTCCGGGTGACATGCAATCTTTTTTTTTTTATTTTATTTTTACGCACGACAAATACGTTCTTGGACCAGAGCCGAAGCCGAAGCCGACGCTCATCGAAAGTTCAAACACGCCGTTGAAATCTGACGTTAAACAAACAATCAAACAAACCAACAAAACATTGAAGTGAAAATATCCTTCAGTGGTAGAAATATTTCTCACTCTCATTTTTTTTTTCATCGAAAGTTTAAATTGCCCTAAAGTCAAATACAAATCTTATTTTGACGCACGGCTGACTTCGACGGCCACGGTGACGTTTTGTGGTTGTGATAAAAAAAAAACGACACAACTCCAAACTGAGCCTCGTGTTGTTTTCTCACGTTCTCCTTTTGAGAACCTGTGCCGAGACGAGGAGAAGTGGCGCGTGTCGGTGCGTGACAGCTCGCGCGCCGGTACGCACGGCGACAACGCGTCAAAAGAGTGGATATGAAGTACGAAACAAGTCACAAGAAGGAGTGAAAAGTGAATTCTATATCAGTGGAGTGACTCACCTGGACGGAGAGTTCATGTCAGTGACGCAGCATAACCACGGTCCCCGTAGATACGACGGTGCAAAGCTGTGTGATGTATCTGGAAAATAACAGCGCGACTCTGATTAGGATCCACATGCAGTTCCAGAAGGAGTCGAAACATAAACGTCTAACAGTTGGGAAAAGAGTTGACAAAAAAAATTGAAAATAATACAGGTAAAAATCCAAGGATTTGCTGCTGAGATGGTGGAATTGTAATCCGCGCCGAAAGTGTGGAAACCGCTGAAGCAGAGGACGTAAACAAACTCCTAACTCTTTTGTCTGTGCTCTGAGGAGATTTCCTCTCCTCCGCCCTCCCTCCTTCTCTCTGACACTCGACTGAACGGCCCGTCGGTGCACGAGCTGAAATGAACTCGCCTTTTCTTCTCATTCTCCTCCTTCTCCTCCCCTCTCCTAACTGAGATCCCACCTACCTACGGGTGGCGTTTCTTAGCGCAGACTCCGGTCTCCCCCTGCTGTCACAGATGGGAACAGTCCGGCGTTAGTAGAAAATGTGAATAAAGTATTTATTTAAGTGTTTTCTAATCTAGACCGAATACATTTTAACACTTTAATCGATCATAAACATAACGTCTTTATCTTTTTCTTTTATGTTATATTTTGGTTGTGAACGATTGAGCTTTTGATTTGACAGTTGTCGGTTTAAATCCCTGCCCCGTGTTTTATTGATGGGTTAAACACAGAGAATAATTTTCCCATAAAAAATTAATAAAGGACTGAAAATTTAATGGTAAAAAAAATATTTAACAGGTTTTCATTATTTTAATTAGCTCACAGAAACGAAGTAATTTCACAAAAAACTATTCACATATTAAATTTGTATTTTGTACAAACAAATACAATTCAACTGTATCTAAAAGTCTTGTGGAAATTAACAACACAAACTGCTGAACATCTGGCACTTAAAAAAAATAAAAATAAAAACATTCACGCTCTGTTACTTGTTTTAGCCTGTGTGCTAGCTGCTGTTGCTAATGCTAAAGCTACCTCAGTGCTCGCTTTGTTTTTTGTCTGTATACTTTTTATATCAACTTATTACCTCTGTTGTGTTTCGACTAGTAAACGTTTCCTCTCCTTCTGGGATTTCAGCCGAAAACAGACGGTAAATTGCAGCCATTTTGTCAATGATAAACGCCTCCAGGCTGTGGTTAGCTGGGGTTAGCTGTGGTTAGCTGTGATTAGCTCATTTGCTAATGGCTCTGCTGTGGCGCAGGGGAGGTCTGTCTGATACTAGATCAGTAATTTTATGGGTTTCAAATTAAATATTATTATTATTATTATTATTATTATTATTATTATCATTATCATTATTATTATTATTATTATCATTATTATTATTATTATTATTATAAACACAACATCATTATCCACTAAACCATCTGATCTGATGCTATGACACATTTCTCCCAGATGTTTCTAATTGTGTCTTACTAGACTCACTGGTCTGGGTTTAATCTGATCTCCTCCAGGTTTTGGTGTTCAGCAGACTTCAGTCTGGTCTTGGAGGTGTCTCTGCAGAAGGAGTTGGACTTTTTCACGGAGTCCAGTGCAGTCCAGTTCCATTACAGTGCAGGACTTACATACGTGTAGTTTTTCTGTACTTCTGACAAACATCTGTGGCTACTTGACTCCTGGAAATGTTTTTGGTGACTAAGGAACTACTCATGGAATAATCAGTTCCAGGTTTCACATCCTCGAAACTAAAGAACAGACACAACGCTGCAGACGAGCGACTTGGAGCTTGGATAGTCCAAGTGTCCAGGTACTTGCATGCATGTGAAAGTCAGAGAGGGCAAAAATGTTACATCTTTGGAAGTTTAAAATATTCAAACTATGGTTGTGATGGCAACAGGATCTCAGAGTAAAACATAAACAAAATGAATCCTAATTTATTTCTACCTCACATGTTTCTAGGTTGAAGACTTGTGGTTAATGTTCCCTCTAGTGGTGATTACTCCACTCTGTTCTCAGTAAGGTTTGCCTAGGATCCCTGGAATCAGGGACCAACAATGAGTCTACTGTGTGGACCAAACTGTAGGCAGTTATTTCAGTCGACCACAAACAGTGGTGGCTGATGGGAGTGATAATGTGACCGTGGCCACCAATCATAACGCACGGATATTCTGATGTGTTACAGTCTGACCACGATCTGTCTGGACATGACTGATGGATGTTTTTACAGTAAGAATGGACAAAAAAAAATCCTCATGTCCTTGGTTTCCAGATGAGCACAAAAGGGCAAATTCAAAGCTTTTATTTATATTTGTTTTTAAGTTGCAGATATTCATTTACATCAATTCTCTTATGACATTAAAATCACGTTGGTCAGTGAAACTCCTGACAATCAGAATCAGAAACCATTTACTGACCAGGCTGAAACGTCCATTGTCCAAAATGTACTTTTCCTAAAATATTCATCAATACTCAACGGGACGAGACAAATACTTGAACCCATTCACACACAGTTTCCCACACTCTGAGGAATTGATCAGTATTGATCGCATGTAAATAACATTGATTGGTTTAACCTTTTGTCTGGAAGTCGGGTGTGTGTGTGTGTGTGTGTGTGTGTGTGTTTTAGTGCACGTGTGTGTCTGAGATTTTGCCCATCGTACATGTGGCTAATAATAAACTACGAGGACAAAATGGAAGAATGAAAAAAACTGAGTAGAACAATCTAATAACGATGACACTGTGAATTTAAATTCATTCAAAAGACAACGAAGGGTTACACAGCTGAGCTGGATCGAAGCCACGCCCACACTGGAGTGGGGCGTGTTCTTGGACGGGCGCTGAACAGGAGGAGACAGTGAGGAGTGTCATCAACATACAGTGAACGAGCTAAACAGGGATGACTCCGTCCAGTACTCAGGATCAGTATCTGTCCAGTATTGGTCTGACGTACATGTACTCTTAGGTACTCCAAGTTGCAGTATCAGTATCAGTATCAGACATGAAGAAGTTTTATCGAGCGAAGAAACCTAAAAAAAAGTCTAAGATTAGGAAATGACCCTGAATAACCTGCGTGGTCAAAGCCTAGCAGTTAAAAGTTCAGACTTTTAATCTGAGGTTGTCAGTTCAAATCCCAACCAACTGACTCAACTGCTCATGTGGCCCAGTATTTGTTGATTTTTTTGTGTTTTTTTTTTATTTATTTTTTTTAACAGAAACAGTAGTAGAAAAATAAAAATGTTGTTGAGTAGCGTAGCGGTTAGCACGCCTGCCTTGGTGGCAGAGAGTAGTGAATTCTGGGTTCGATTCCCAGAGGAACCACACGCTAGACTGTTAATCCTCCTCTTGTAAGTCGCTATGGATAAAAGCTGCTGAATATAATTAATAATGTTAATAATGTTAATAATGTTAGTGTGTTAATAATCTGGTTTAACAATAAAAGAAAACGTCAGGAGAGTCGAGGCCAGAAGATTCAGATTTAAAGAGCGTGAAAATCATTTTTAAAAAAGCCCTGAAAATTGACAAGATGAAGAAGATCAAGGAAATGGAAAAAGTGTGTGTGTGTGTGTGTGTGTGTGTGTGTGTGCACATGTGTGTGACACGTAGCTGTGACCTCTCACAGCGTGGTGTTAGGTCTTCAGAGTCACAGTGCTATTGTGTCCTGACCTCTCACATTACAACCAGTCAATACTGTTAAAGGCATGTGCACACACACACACCAACACACACACTGAGACACACACACACGGTCCAGGTGGTCAGTATTGTCTGAGTGAATTGGGGGGGGGTCAGGGGGGGGGGGGGGGGCGGACTGCTCAACAGGATGGAGGATGGGAAAAAGAGACAAACTGAATGAATGAGTAAATGAATGAATGGGAGATTGAATGGGTGTCTCAGGAGTAAGAAAGAGAGAAGGGTGGGAAATGTAAATGGGTGTGTTGTTAGGACTACATACGTACCTCTGTAGGCACACACACACACACACACACACACACACACACGTCATGACTCATTCTCGGCCGACAGATGAGTCAGTGATGAATTTACATCTTCAATATTTGGTTTTCATTTTATTTCGTGGTCTTTTTACAAACTCATTTCAGTTTGTAAAAAGACCACGAAATAAAAATGAAAACCAAATATTGAAGATGTAAATTTGGCAAAAACTTTAAAATAAAAATAAAAAACATTTGACATCAACTGGTTGGTACTTGATGATATGATACGATATATATTGAGATACTACAGGCACCATGATATACTGAGTTTTTTGAGTTTTTTCCCCTCCAGTGTCTCTGTAGTCCCAGTGTCCTCTGCCCCTCTCCCCCTCCCCAGTGTGATCCTGGTCTCAGACTCTGCCCCCCCCAAGTGTGATCCTAGTCTGAGACTCTGTTCCGTCTGAACATCAGTTCCTAACACTGGAACAGAGGGATCTACATTTGGAATCACTAGAGAAGAAAGAAAAGAAAAAGAAAATGAACCAACACCAGGAATATTGGACTGGGAATTGGTGAGAAAAAAATCAATAACTGATCAATAACTGATCAATAACTGAGGAGGAGATTGATACAGGATCAGGATCCTAAATTTATTGTGATGTGATTCAGTGTTTGGACGTTTTCTTTAATTAACATTTAATTGTCATTCGTCTTTTTGGTCTCCTTATGTTGAGTGTCATCATGAATTCAGAGAGGAGTGGACGAGGACGAATGGACAAAGACACCAGAGAAGTTTGACGGAGGACGTGGGGAGTACTGCAGATGAAGGATGGGAGGGTGAGG
>NC_024318.1:36984-37676 GCF_000523025.1 Cynoglossus semilaevis
CGTGGGTGTTCTGTCTGTTCGCTTCACTGTGTGTGAAGTTTCCACAGAGACGAGTGAGTGAGTCAACGTGAGAACTTCTAGTTTTCTCTGCCTAAGAAACCGTAGACGAGTGGAAAAAAAAAAAATCAACCTTAAACTCACAAATCAAGGGGGTTTTTCTTCTGTCGTGTTTTTGTGTGAGAACTTTAATTACTGCAAACACCACATATTAACTATTTTTAAAAATAAACGTGTCTAAAATACAAACTCAAACTCTGACTCTGTTTTTTTTTTTTAAATACATAAATATGTTGTTACGTTTTCTTCTTTTCTTGCATAAATCCAAATCATTTTTTCAAAACTACATCTTGAACGGCACAAATACACTCTCAGTCGGTGGGACCTGTATTTGTTTTTAAAAATGTCCCCATTAGTGCAGGTATACCAGGAAAACCAAACACACAGGCGTGTACAGTGTAAATGCACGTACAGGGAACAGACAGGTGGTTAAACATACGGCTCTGTCCTCGCAACAGGCCAAAGGTCAAAGAGTCCAAAAACAGAAACATCTTAAAAGAAATAAATTAAAAAAAGAAAAAAGAAAAATGAAAAAGAAAAACAGCAAAACTTTAAAGTGAGTTCCTGTCGAGACGCTGAAGTCGGACTCAAACCTTTACCCTCTGGAGGACAGGCTGTCTACACCCACTGAGCCC
>NC_024318.1:38771-53536 GCF_000523025.1 Cynoglossus semilaevis
CAAAAACAGAAACATCTTAAAAGAAATAAATGAAAAAATGTTTTAAAAAAAACGACAAAGAAAAACAGCAAAACTTTAAAGTGAGTTCCTGTCGAGACGCTGAAGTCGGACTCAAACCTTTACCCTCTGGAGGACAGGCTGTCTACACCCACTGAGCCACAGCTGCTCCAGCTCTGACCTGTGTGATTTGTCACAAGTTTAAAAACTTGACTCTGAGGAAGAGGAGACGAAGGAGCCACAACAAAGAAGAGAAAACTCTACGTCTGCCTTCCTTCATTTTTATCTGTTGGGTTTTTTTTTGTTTTGTTTGTCTTTTTAAATGTTCAAAACAAAAATCCTCACGTTTCAGATTTTAAATTTTTTTTCCTTTTGTTATCTGAACTTTTCACACATGTAATTTATGTTTTAAAATTTTTTACCGACTACAGTAATGAAGAAATATATAGATAATATAAAATGTCTTTAAAATGACTTTTAAGATTACAATAAAAAAAAACTAAATTCTGAAACTACAGTTTTAGCTGTGATGTCATCAGACGTTCAAAAGTTTGTCCAAAAAGAATAATAAAAAAAAGATCTAATATTTTAAAACCTGAAAGTCATTTAAATAAGTTCTCTCTGATCGGCCGTGGTTGTGGTTCATCATCAGACGTTGTGTCTCAGCTGAGAACCTGTTTATGAAACGCGATGTTTTTCCATTTCTGTCCTGTTTTGCGAGGTTTTCTCGTTGTGATATTTCTCTTCTCTTTGAAGCAATGCTCTGCAAGCCTGTGTGTGTGTTCCTCTGCCTAGCATACTATACTAGCGGGGACATCGTTCTGGAAGCGTATCTTTTTTTTTTGCGGGGACATGTGTCTCATGGGGACATTTTGTTTGCCACCGAGGGAAAGTGGTGTTTTGAGGTTCAACATTTAGTTTGGAGAGTGTTTTTAATATTTGAGGTTACAGAAAAAAAAGGGAGGGGGGGGCGCCGGAGGGGGGGGGCAGCTACAAAATGGTGCTCACAAAATACAAACACCAGTATGTGTGAGTGCGAGTGTGGGGGCAGAGACTGTGGGTGCAGCAGCATGAAGCATGAATGGAAATATAAGGCTTAAAGGTTGTGTGTGGTTTTCTGATTTACAAACACACACACACACACATTGTAAACGCACACACCTAACTGCAGGAAAGTCAACACAACGACCCCCCCCCACACACACACACACATACACAAATACCCATACACGTCAAAATGTCCTGACAAATTGTTGTCACAACAAATATAAATAAAGAGTAAAAACAGACCTGAGCAAACTACGGCCCGCGGACCAGATACGGCACGCCAAAGACAGATCCAGACGATCCTTGTGTTTCGTGGTTCTTTACAGCGAATCAACTGTAAGTTCTGTTGATGCCACTAGATGGCGGCAGACGTCAGATGTGCCAAATTATCTTTGAAAGTTTTACTTTATTCTTGTATTTAACTTATTTCGACCAGAAGTCGCCGTCCAACCAGTACAGAAGCGGTCCACCAGTCGGATGTTGAACCTCGTTTTGCCGCGTCAGTCTTAGCCCCGCCCCCCGAATGCTTTCATTGGTTGAACAGTGAACGGTTCTGGTTCTTTGACGTCTAAATCTTTAAATGGTAACGAGACACTGCACGCTCCAGCAACCGCTTCTGCGTGGGGCGCGGACCCGAGGGTGGCTTCCTGTCGCCACGGTAACGGTTGAACAGCGTGAGAGACAGCGATAACGTTATAAATCGGCGCAGCGATGTACGAAACAGGTGAAATCTGAACGCCTGGGACACACTGGCATGTAGACGAGTCCTGACCCACAGCTGCCGTTATCGGTTCGATGCCGAGGTCGACATGACCCGGTCAGAAAACTTCAGTTATAACAAAGTGAAGGAACAAAGAGAAAACCATGAAAAACATCAACGTTTTGGTTTTTGTTCTGCACAAGAACTGCTTTAAATTCTACAGAAGATTCTGGAAACGATGAAAACACGAAACAAAAGTGAAGAAGAGCAGAGAAACGTCAGCGGGCGTCGATGAAGGGCTTCTTCAGGAGAACCTGGTGTTTGTGATGCGTTTGTCGGCCCACACAGAGGTGTGTGTGTGACTGATGTGGTCTCTCACACACGTAGACACACACACACACACGCAGACAAACACACACACACATAAAAGCAAGAATGGAGAGAGAGAGAGAGAGAAAGAGAGAGAGAGAGAGAGAGAGAGAGAGAAGACACCTGCGTTTTTGGTTCACCCTAGATTCTTCTGCTGATAAACTTTTGACACGTCGCAGGTGCACGACGCCGCGTGTTGTCGTCGTCGTCGTCGGTTTTTTTGGAAATGTACTGTTGTTGTGAGGACACGTGTCCCCGACGGGTGGGTTTGAAGATTTGGTTTGGAGTTAGGATTAGAACGAGGCTCAGATTAGGATTAGGATTAGACGTGTCCTCATAAGTCAAGGTCAGGGTACATGAGTGTAAAGGTCTACGTGAAGTGTTCACAAAATACAAAAATCAGTGTGTGTTGGTGTGTGTGTGTGTGTGTGTGTGTGGGTGTGCGTTCGGGGATGCCAACCTCAGAGGAAACCCCTCCTCTGTCTGCCTCCCACGCATCCACCTACAGAATGGAAACTTCTCTCTCTCTCTCTCACACACACACACACACACACACGCACGCACGCTCACGCACACACAGTTTCTGTAGATCACTTCAAACATCAGGGGAGCTGTTGTTGTGAGCGGTGAGATGACATAACACGCGTCGTCGGCGGCCATGTTGGTTCAGCCGCAGCCTGTGCTACCGTTGAACATTAGCTACGAATAAGAACGATTTAAGTTCAAATTGTGTCGTCGATGATCAACAACAACGATGACGAACAACGATCAAAGTGGGAAAAACCAGGTTTGTGATTCGCTGGTGATGAATGTTAACACTGGTCGAACAAATGTAAACAAAAAAAAAATGAAAATACAACACAAACGCTAACGCAACTGATGTCTGACAGCAAACGACAAAAAAACAATGTCATGGTTTAATTTGTTGGGAAATTCCCTCCTCATGTATCTTTGATATAGAGTGGATAAGAATAGTACAGCACAGCATAGCATAGCATAGCATAGCATGGATAAGAATAGTACAGCATAGCATAGCATAGCATAGCATAGCATTACATAGCATAGCATTGTATAGCATAGCATAGCATAGCATTAAATAGAAATGTCATTTTAAACAGCGTAGTTCACTGAATCAGAATCAGCTCAGATGAAAGTGACACTAAAAAAATGAAACAGCAGAATTTGAAAAACTAAATACAAACATTCTTCAAATTCAAATCCAACTGTTTAGGCCCAGCCTATCAGGAGTTCAGGATTCTTATTATTATTATAACTCCTAAATGAAGTGAACATCCAGTCCTTATTAAAACTCCTAAATGAAGTGAACATCCAGTCACCAGGTGGCAGTAGAAGAGAGATTGAGCTTCTTACCTTTGATGAAACCAGCAGCAAATGTTTGTTTCCACCTGCTGCTCCAGGTCCAAACTGAAGGCAAACAACTGCTACCTGCTGGTGTTTGCAGTATTAACCCTGAACTGAAGTATTATGTTGTTGAACAAATACCTCAGGGAGTACTCTGAAGCCAAACTTTAAAGTAATACCTAAAAATAACAGTGCTACACTTGGGCCTTCCAGGAAGGAAATGCTCCTCTTCCTCCACTGCTGCACTTCCCTCCTGTTGACTCTTGACAACTTCCTGGGTCAAAGTTGTTACAGGTCCTACTGCCCCCTGCTGCTCTTCAGCTGCAACACACTGTCAAAGTCTGACTGTCAAAGTCACTTTTACCTTTTGTTTTAATTCATTTGATTAAAATAACAATAACATATTTGTCTAAATTACTGTGTTTACATTATTATATAAATATAGTCTAAATTACTGTGTTTACATTATTATTTTATTATTATTATCATTATTTTATTATTATTATACATTTTCCATCATTTTCATGTGAAAATAAAACCCATCGCCCATCAGAAGGTTTCCAGTGATTTCCAACCTCTGGGTCGTGGTCTTTGGAGACACACAGTAAATATTTTTTTAAAAAGTATATACAGTATATTCAGAGATGGTTTATTTGTGAAGTTGAGTTTTAGATTAGTCAGTTAGTCAGTTAGTTAGTTAGTTAACTAGTTAAACACTAGTTTTACCAACTTTGCAGATGCGTCTTTTAACATAAACACAACACTAAGATCATAAATGTTAATAAATCTGTCTCAATGATTAATGTCACAAAAAACAACTAAAACTCTATCAACATCACCACCTGCTGGGGAGATGAGAGACGAACAACAAGAACAGGCGACACAGAGCATCGGATTTTAACCATGAAAGTTTATTTATGAATTAAATATTTTTGTGCTTTAAAAAACAAGTTTAAACTTAAGGCATAATAGTATTGGAATGCTAACACACACACGTGTGTGTTCATACACACACACACACATTCAAACAACCAAAGTAGTAAAAATGAGGTTCTGCTTTGGTCCTTCTGAGTCGGTCTCTGTAGTGATGAGGTCACAGTGATGTCAGATGATCTTCTGCTCGTCACTGATTTGGTCTTTTTTCCACTTTGACCTCCTGTAACGTCTTAACAAAACCGTGGACAGAACCAGAGAGCTGCACAGGAAGCAGGAGCCGGAGAGGAGGAAGGTGGAGGTGTAGTTACCGGTCGTGTCCACTAACCACCCTGAGGACACAGGAACGCAGCTAAAGGTCAGTTAGCCTCTTAGCATGACGCGTCAACAGTATATGCACAAAACTGTGAAAAATATCTCTGAGGTGAAGAGCAAAGGTTTAAGAAAAAAGTTTTTTTTGATTCATGGAACAAACACGAGCACAGACGGTGTCAGTGCCTCACCTCCTATTGGTGGACTGATCAGGAAAGGGACGGCGTGCAGGAAGAAGACAACGCCCAGACTGGAGCTGAGGTAGTTGGTGCCAATGACGTCCGACGTCACCACGGGGATCAGCGCGACATACGCTCCTTCGAAGTAACCGTAGAAAATGACGAAGGGAACGAGGAGAGGAAAGGAGTGAAGGAGAGGAACGAACATACAGCACAGGCCGTCGCAGCCGACCGCTAGCATGTAGCCTAGCAGACGATACTTCTTCAAACCCCTGGAGAAGACGAGACGAGGGAGGATTAAACGAGTTCTGTCACAGTGAAAAACCAAAACCAGTAGACATAAAAAAATGCTAAATGATAGCCTCGACGTAGCAAAAAGACGCCCAAAGGTTGTCCAAAAGGAGCAAAAATATTTAGCTAAAGTCACTTGTGTATTTTTTAATCGATTAGCCAAAGTATGATAAATGTCATAGCTACGGGATTATTGATTCTAAAATATTAACTAAACCTTAGGGTCAAAATAGCCAACATAACCAAACTTAGAATCGAAACAAAACGTAATCCTAGTCAAATTTAAAAAATGTTTAGGCTAAACAGCAAATAAAATTCAAAATTAGCCAAAGACACGTTTTACTCAAGAATAGCTAAACATTGACAAAAAAAACCAAACAAAATATTTAGACTGAAGACGATTAAAAACAATCGTAAATAAAACGTCAACAAACGCCCGCCTTCCTTCACTCACTTCCTGTCTGTGATCCAGCCAAAGGTGATGTTTCCCACAATCACACTGACTCCAAATATGGACATGAGGAAGGCAGCGTGCTGATGCTCCACCCCCACGCTGAGAGCGTAGGGGACCAGGTAGACCATGGGACTGCTGCAGCCGTACGCCATCAACAGGAAGGAGGCGGACAGGATCAGGAAGTCCGGCATCAGAAGAAATCCAAACTCTGGACTGGACCTCAGGCAGAGAGCGCCCCCTCTGGACGAATCATCTGGGAGTGAAGTATAAAAATTTTTTTCAAAATGTAATCATTGAGACATTTGAATCATTTGATTCAAATATTATTAAAATAATATTTAATTTTTTTTTTTTAATTCCCAGGAAGGTCAGACAATATTAAAACAGTCTGTAATTTATGGTCTATGTCAGGGGTTAGGGTTAGGTATTATATTATTAGGTGTTTTTTTATATCCAAAATTCATAAAGTGGGCCAGAATAAAACCCTGAGTGGGCCGATTTTGGCCCACGGGCCTTATGTTTGACAAATCTTTACTTGTTTTATACCCAACTTTCTGACCTTCCAGTCATTCGGCAGTAGTTATAGTTAATGATTTTATGCTCGACCTTTTGACCTCTCGGCCGTCTCCTCGTCCAGCCCTTGTGTGCCACCGCCGGGCTCCGTGTGTTTGACGCCACCGTTGGTGGAGATCAGCCACTGCGTGTCCTGAAGGTTGTTTGGTTTCATCGGCTTCGTCTCAGACGGGACTTGATCAGGACTCAGAGTGGTCGCTGGTTCACTTTTCATGGACAAAACAGAGAAAAAAAACACTTTGGAAAAAATGGAAAAGATCAACTTTTCTATGCAGACGATCACATAATTCGAACTAATGCCGTAGAAAATATATTTTGAAAGATTCATATAAAATACTTTTTTCTAAAAATTTTCTGAAAAAAAAAATTTTTTTCTAAAAATTTTCTGAAAAAAAAAAAATTTAGAGCAGGGGTGCTCAATAAGTAGGTCGGGGTCTACCAGTAGATCGCTGGAGTAGTGCTGGTGAATCATGAGCAATTAAAATATAAAAAAAATATATATATAGATAATCAAAGTTCCACAGCGGTGAGACCAGAGTGACGAGAACTCACTGTTCATCAGCGCCCCCTAGTGGCTTCATCAGAGCACCACAGACACACAGGTTAGACACAAGTCCTCCCAGGATGAGTAGAGCGCCCCTCCAGGTGTAATGTTGAATCAGCAGCTGTACCACCGGAGCCAGGATGAAGGTCCCGATGCCAGAACCTGGAGATGGAGTGAGACTGGATTTGAAGGTGTGAACAGCAGAACCAGAGTGAAAAAAAATGGATGAAGAGGAGAGAAGAGAAGTTGAAGGATGAACAGACGTCATTACCAGACAGAGAAATGCCGAAGGCCAGAGCTTTCCTCTCACTGAAGTATGTTCCCACCATGGCCACGGACGGAGTGTAGCAGAAGGAAAAGCCGAGGCCTGCAGGAAATGAAGGAGGAGGTTTGAAAAAAACGACCGAAACTGAACATGGACGTTAGAGTCACGACTTTTAAACCCACACGCCACAAACAACATTTACTACAGTATAATGACCACATTACTACGATGAAGTGGTTGTGAGTTTTAAATTTATGACAATAAAGTTGCAAATCTATGAGAAAAACTTAGAGAGAAAATAGGAGAAATATTAGTCGAAACGAACACCTCGGCTGTTTCGCGAAAGTACAAGATTGAGATTAGCAAGATTCTCCATGTTTCTCATTGTAAAGCTAACGCTGTGTGCTTTTCTTTCGTCTACTCCAAAACACATCAACTGAATTTACGACTTTAACTTCGTAAATTTACGACCTAAATTTTATTCTTTAATCCCGAAATTATACTCGTAAATTTACGACTTTAATCTCGTAAATTTTATTCTTTAATCCCGAAATTATACATATTTTTATTCTCGACGTGGCCCTAAGACTCCGTCGTAAAGGGACAGACGTCATCTACACACCCGTTAAGACGCCCATCGAGACGTAGAGATAGACCAGACTAGAAGCGAAGGCGCTGATGACGAGTCCGGCGGTGGACAGCACCCCCCCCAGGATGATCGTGGCTCTGCAGGAGAGTCGACTCCCGAGGAAACCACCCAGAGGAGCTGAAAACAGTTAGAGTACTACAGTTAACGTAGTACAGTCCACGGGAGTACTGCAGAGATCCGGTCTGGTCCAGTCTGGTCCAGTCTGGTCCAGTCTGGTCTGGTCTGGTCCAGTCTGGTCCAGTCTGGTCCGGTCTGGTCCAGTCTGGTCCAGGCTGGCCNTACCACAGAGCATGGTGGTGGCGTCCACCAGGCTGTGGATCCAGGCGGTGGTGGAGTAATCCTGGCCAAAGTGCTCCTGGAACTCCACGAAGAACAGAGAAACACATCTGGACACAGGACAGAAGACGGACAGTTAGTGGACCGGACCATACACTAAGTTTTTTCAAATATTCAAAGTTTTTTACTTTAGAAAACCGGATCCGCACGACCTTCGTCTTCATTTTTGTTTTTAAAAACAACTCCTAGCTTCGCCAGCTTTGTGAAGCTGCAGCTGTGTGTATTGGTGTTGGTTAAGGAACTGACTGATGCTTTACCGCCACCATGTGGTTGAAAGCTACATTGTAACTGAGCTACTCATGGTTAACGTGAACACGATATCTGCAGTTCATAACCTATGCCGTCCCACGGCCACTAGGGGGCAAAACTGAAATTTTTGTGGCCCTGTGGGTGGCGCTGGTTGCCCTCTGGTTAAGAATGACTGATCTCAGTGACACTTCAGACTCAGACTTTAGTTTCACGACCTCTGCCATGTGGGAGGAAGAGGAAGATGAAGATGAAGATGAAGAAGAAGAAGACTTTATCTTATGTCAGAGATAATATATTTTTTACAGTTTGTCAGAATGTTCCTATCTTATCGTTATTGTCATGATTTTGCAGATTTCGTTGACATTCGGCGTCAGGTGAGGGTCGGAGAAGCAGCGATTGGTCGAGGAGTTTATCTGTTTATGGCTGAGCTACGTAACCAGCTGAGGTCGCTGTACCAGCTGACCCCTGGTTATCACCTCGCTGGTCATTATGTAATGGACGCCGTGGCCCCCTGCTGTTTTCTAGCTGAATAGTCACTTAGTGTTTGACTCCCACCTGATAAGGTGTGTTTGTGGAACGTTAAACTTCAGAGATCTTCAACATGGTGTTCGCCAACTCCACCTGGTTCACAGAGGTCATTCAGAGTGTTGTAGTGTCGACCCCCCCCCCCTCCTCTACTGCTAATGATGTTACCAGACTGAAAACGTCCACAAACCTGGTCACTCCTCTGGTGCAAACGGTGGCCAGGAAACAGCCGGCGACGACCATCCAACCCCAGCCACCTTCCGGAGGAGGTCTGACCCGACGTGACCTCCTGCGGCCTTCGCTGAGTTCCTCCTGGCCCTTCTGGGTAACTGCCATGGTTTCAGCCAATCACGGTGCAGAACAGCTTGGTTGTTTTCTCTGTCGTTGGCTCTAAATGTCCAGCATGTTCCTCCTCGGCCCAGGTTTTCTCGTAGCTCTTTACAAAAGAACCATCTTCTCGCTGCTCCTGATTTTCTCCTCCTCTTCTTCCTCCACTGACAAAACAAGAGAAACCAGAACATTGACGTGAAGAGTTTGTGGATCAAAGACCGTTTCCTGATTCGTCCAAAGACTTTCTTTCTACTGACACTGAGGACGATGTCGTACATACGAGGTTTTCTGACACAGTTCAGTCTCTTTGTAGGGATGTCCGATATCATCGGTAAACACGTCATGGACTTTGGCTATCAATGTCAACAAACTGCACTATTGACAATATGTAACATTGACTTTGTGTGAAAATAAGTTCCTTTAACATAACTACGGCCAGTACAGCTGCCCCCTGGTGGCTGACAGAGCAATAGGAGGGTCTAATGGTAAAAAAAACAGATAAGAAGTCAGACACATTTCACCTGGGCCTGTTGGTGCTGGGGGGCGAAGGGTGGGGGGGGGTCAGAGGCCACAGGGGGGCAGCGGTTGAAATGCTAACAAACACAGAAACGTTTGCATTTGGTAATGAGTTCCTGGGGTTTGGCCCCGCCCTCTGACAGCATCACCTCATTGTGATACAAACGTCGGTCGACACTGAATCAGTGACGGTGACGTTTCCATGTGAAAAGTGAGCTGCCTTAATAAAATCAGCTGTCTCCCGCTCTCTCTCTCTCTCTCTCTCGCTCTAAGGTTAAGGAGGCCGCGGCCCTTAGGTTACACAACAACACCTTAAACAAAGAGATAAAACAATAAAATCCAGAGTTTCTGTCCTGGAGAAATCCCTGTTCGGGATCAAAGGTTTTTTTGTTTGCCGTCGGCTGCGTGTAAAGTTTATCTTGAAGAACAGGCAGTAAAAAAACATAGAAACAGACCGGTTTTTGTACTATTATTGCTGCTGCTGCTGATGCTGCTGCTGAGTCAAGTCAATCTGAAACTGTTACAAATTAGAATTCATGACTCAGGAATTCAGTTCTAAACCTTTTTTTTTTTTTTTTTTTAGTTTTTACCTCCGTATGTTTTAACCTGTTGAGAACTTTTGACTCAGGCACCACGGTGGAACCAGTGGATGGAATGAACCAGTTGAACCAGTGTTTCCAACAAAAACAGACTGGAATTATCAAAAGATAGGAGACATGAGATAGGAAAAAACATAGGAAACATAGAAAAAAAAATATTTTTCTTACGTTACAGTCAGTGCTCCTCTGCTCCGAGGTTCATGGCTCCTGTCAGAAGAATAAAGAAAAAAGAACAAATAAAGAAAAGTCAAGGAAAGTCTTTCTCCTGCTGCTGCTGCTGCTGCTGCTGCTGCAACTCTGTGAAGTTAAGGCTACAGAAGGGGGTGAGAGGGGTGGCCCGAGGGGGAGGAGGGGAAGGAGGGGTGAAGAAAGGCAACAGTGTCACTGGACGACACTGACAAACAAATGTGAGCTCCACTCACAGGAAGGAAAAATAAAATAAAAGTAGAAGAAGAAAGAAGAAATAGAACGGTAAAGTAAAATAAGAATAAAATTTGAATTTCTCACCTGTAAGTTTAAGGTGACGACCAGGAGGTGTTTAGTGGCTCTGTATGGTTCGACACATTGTACCAGTCAAAAAAAAAGAAGAAAAAAAGAAAAAGAATAATGTTTGTAATTCTGGGCCTAAGAGCACTCAGGAAGTGACCACACGCCCCACATGTTTATAATTTATATAACTTATTTATAATAACTTGAACGACTGAACCTTCGTTTGTCCAACTGAAGCCTGATGATCAGACACTTTTTAGTAGGAAATGCAGTGTTTCAAAATCAGGTTCACTGCAGTTTTTTTGGCACACTAATGTGTTCAACAACGGTCCTGACGACAGTGACGTTAAAGAAACTTTAAAGGCTCAGGAACATCTGTGGTAGAACCTAGAACCCAAACCACCTGGTGATTTTTCCCTCCAACACTTCACTTCACTCAGAGTAACGACACAAACACGTAAACGTAAACCTGGTCCAGGTTTAGTTTAATTCATTTTAAGAAAGAAAGTCTCATTTCATTACATACACATTGCACAAGGAACGAAGCCTTTTTTTTTTTTTTTTACATCATCATTTTAATAAACTTTTGTTTAGTTTCAGATCCAAGTTATAAGCAGCAACACTGATACCAACAACCAGCAGGGGGCTCCCCAACAGATTCACATCCACATCCAGGCCCCAATAAGTCCAGCACCTGGATGACAACTTCCTTTTTTTTTTTGTTTGTTTGTTTTTTTTTACATCAGGTCTGTGGTCGAGTCCCGGTTTGGGAAGAGTCTGGACCTGGACAGCTGACAACACACTGATCCACAGACAGATTTGCTGGTGTAGAATATATCATATCATTATTATTAATATCAGTATTAATTTTTGTCATTTACGAGAAAAATATCTGTACACTTTAATACACGGGGTGACAATCCTGCAGGTCAAACATCTGAGGAGACACTTTTAAAGGCTGGATGTGTTCATGCAACAGGACGTTCGACTGGATTCCAAAAGAATCCATGAGCGAAGACTAAACACAGAATCTGCTGCAGGCAAACGGCTTTGATAGCAATGAGGTGTTTCAGATTTAAGTCAACGGGTTTGTTGCTCCATCTAAGTGGAGGTCAAAAAACAAAAAAACACAAACAAAAAAAAAACAACGCCTCAATTTTGTAGATTTGGATCCCATTTAGTTGAAAATGAAAGATTAAGAAAGACTAACTTGGGAGTCCAGGTGGTCCTGGACCCTGCTCTAGTTCTGTGACAGGACTCAAGTCTCGGCACCAATAACTAGATATGGAATCGGACTCGGGTCGGTGTCAAATGGGCTTCACGCTGACCTGTGACCTGGACCAAAGTACAGACTACTGGGACATAGTTAAAAAAAAACAACAACATTCCGACATCTTTTTCTGAAGAAAAGCCGATTCTGCCTCAGGTTGTTACTGCAACACAAAACACGACCTCCACTCACATGACTCCACCTGAGAACCAAAGACGGTATCTTTGAGTTGACAAAGCAAACAAATGGCAGCGTCCACGTCTTACATGAAGCCCGAGGGTGATGCTAAGGCTAGCAGTTGCATATGTTCAGAAAGGGAGACCAATGGGCTGCTGGGGGCGGTACTGCATAGCTGTGGATGGTTTCATATGAACAAACACTTCATACAGCACAGAGGAAGTGAATTCCGCACCGAGGTATTCCTTAAATCCCAGGCCTCAGAGCAGACGTATCCATACTGTCGCTCTGGGACGACGGAGGAGGACAAATAAGCATCGTTGGAACTGTCCGTGAACTGCAGGAAGTGGTACTTTTTTTCAAAGGTCATCAGCGCGGACCTTAAATGTACGGTGCAAAAGTCTTAGGCCATCACCAGATTTGCTGAGTTCGGTCTTATTTTTTTCTTCTAAGACTGGTGACAAACACAGACTGGGATTCAAACCTTTTTTTCACCGATTCATGTCAGGTCTCAGTCCAGTCCACATGCTCTTAGTGACTTGGATGTTGACTTGAGCTCTAGGGATCTTCTTTTCTATGGATTTTTAAGTGAACAGGAAGATAAATGACGTGGACGGGCTTTGAACATTGTCTTTAACTTTAATTTGAATCTGTCAATGTCCTGTTTTAGGGACGTGATCTGATCAACGACGTGGATTAATAAACTTGGTTTCATGAACTGGTGGTGACCTAAAGTTTTTGTTCGGTACTGGGATAAAGTTCAAATGTGATACTGGAAAATGTTACTGGTTTAATGTTTGGACCACATGTCCATCTGATGTTTCCTGTTGTTGGAGAGTTGTGTTACTGATACAAATGATCAGAAAAGTGGTTTTTTTTTTCTGTGTCCAGTTTCCTTTTCTTTTATCTGTTTTCCAATAGGACAGGACAGGACAGGAGAGGACAGGACAGGACAGGACAGGACAGGAGAGGACAGGACAGGACAGGACAGGACAGGAGAGGACAGGACAGGACAGGACAGGACAGGTCAGGACAGGTCAGGACAGGACAGGACAGGACAGGAGAGGACAGGACAGGACAGGTCAGGACAGATTAGGAGATAATAACAACACATTTAAACCTGCAGAACGACCGCGTCGCGAGATCGCACGACGGCCGTCACTTCAACAATCACACTGGTTCTTTTTGTGCCAACAACAACAAAAAAAAAAAACAACAACAAATCACCACAGCAGTCATTTCAAAGAGCACAGGTAAAATATATGAACTCACGTTCCTGTTTCCTACCAGAATAATAATAAAAAAAAACACAAAGAAAAACCAAAACACAACAAAATAAAGACATTTAAACCAAATTGTTCCCACACCAAACCACAGTCAAAAAAACATGGAAAATAAAAACCAACGACAAACATACAGTCAAGGGGCTGACTGTGAAACTGACCGTCAAAGGTACAAACTGCAAATGTGTGTAAACTCATTCAATCGTTGAAGACAGAGAGAACAAGAAAAAGGAAAATAATAATTGATCAGAAAAAAAAACAACAAAAAACAAAACTGAGGCAAAAAAAACAACAGAAATGACGACAAACTGGAAAGAGGCAAAGGGTCCGCAGGAAAAACAACAACAGAAATGACGACAAACTGGAAAATAAAAGGCCACAGATGTGAGAAGAGCAGGACGAAGGCAGCAGAGTGTCGGGATTTTCAGAATAAAAGCACAGGTGGCACATCGCAAACCAACAGCAGGCTGGTTCTAGAGGTTCGGAGTTTAAACAACAATATGGTCGGTCTGTGGGCAACAGTGACGGGGGCAGGTCAGGGTCCGAGGAGGAGATTAGGATTAAAACAGATGAAAAATGATCAACGATTGGCACAAAATTCAAAATGTCATTATTAGTTGAATGATATTTTACAGCAGGTTTCCTTCGATGTCTTGGAGAACCGTTTAAGAACCCGGTTTTCAGCTCTGATCCTCAGCTATGGTTGCAGGTCATGTGATCACCGCCTGACGTTTGTCACTGTTGTTACACTGCAGAAATAATTACGGGGTTTGAACTTGAGGCGTCCAGGATTATTCCAACTTTATCCAGAGAAAAACGATTAACGTTCACATTTTTGAACTTGAGGCGTCCAGGACCAGAGAAAAACGATTAACGTTCACATTAATGATGTTGTGTTCACGGTGTTCAACGTATTTCAGTAAAGCTGTTACGTAGTGAAAGACCAGTGTAGTCCATATATGGTAGGATGAGGTCATTCATACACAAAATTCACACACAAAAACCCCTCCAAACCTCAGACAAAAACATCCTGGTTTTGCTACCGTTTACGATGATAATAAATAACACGAGCTGCGACTCTGAGCTGCAGTGTAGCGTATTTAATGCCTGGCTCAGGAGCACGTCTCAAAAAAGTCCTGTTCCTCAACAAGTGGCCGATATAATACGGAGAGAACAACAGCAGAGGGCAGCAACACCACATTATGACCGCGAACCCAGGAACGAACACCGCCACCGACCAAACGACCGGCTACCAAAACCAAAGGGCTGTGACCAAAGACTGATTTCACAGGAACAAGTACCAGGAACTATTGATG
>NC_024318.1:53568-90254 GCF_000523025.1 Cynoglossus semilaevis
AACAGTACCAGTCCTTCCTGAACAGTCAGAACACGCCACTCCGCTCAGTCAAGTCTTTGATAAAAGTTCCTGTTTCAGTTCCAGAGACAACAGAGGAACTCCCATGCACAGTATCAGAGTTAGTCCACTAGGGGGTGCAGTGGTGCTGTGGTAAAACAGCCACCTGCCTCTCCTAAGTTCAAGGTTCAGATCCAATGTTGGGTCATGGAGGGCCTCTGGTGTAAAATATCTGCCAAACCACTAGGTGGAGCACCACTGTGGTGACCCAAAACTGACCAGTGTGTTAAAAACAACAGTAAAATCATGAATGAATTTGATCTAATAAAAAAGTACCGATGTAAAATCACTTCTCAGAATGTTAAAGTGTTCCAGAGAAGGAACCGATTAAAGGAACATTTAAAACAACGTCAGTCAACAATGAAGACACAAATGTAGTACGAGGTTCACACGTGGACCCTGTCTGGTCTCGTCTGAACTCAGATCCATCCAACTAAACCAAAACCTCTGATACGATGCTGTAGATGTAGTGTGGACAGAGCTGAAGTGGACCAGAAGTGGACCAAAAGTGGACAATTTGGACAGAAGGTCCCTTTACTGTTAGTCCTGTTTGGTTAACATTTTAGAGGACTGATGTTAGAACTTAAATACTGCATAGAACTGCATGGGAAATCTGCCTCACCAGGCCGTTGTCTTTGAGTGCTTACTACCACTAGGGGGCTCCAAAATCTTAAGAGCATGACTTTACTGCCTTTCACATCTCAATGAGGACCTTATGGTCAACACTGGGAACAGTGATACTGATAGGACTCTTCTGATTGGTCCAGCTGTAGTGTCATATCACTTTTGTTTTCCTCTAAATACGATCGGAGTTCGATGTTGAACACAAAGAGAGCGGAAAAGAGAAACAACGTTCAAGGAAACAGTTAATGATGAGAAAACTCCGGAGGTTTCTCTCAGGTTGCATCAATTCCAAAAAGCAACGGTGGAAATTTTTATCAAGCTTTTCCCTCACGTCCATTTCTTTTTTTATTACAGTGTGTGATTATGGCACATTAGTGTTGTTGGTACGATCCAGGAGGAGGTTGGTTGGAACAAGCAAGAGGAAAAAAGTCAAGGATTCAAAACAGGAATGTGTTCCTCGACCATGAGGACGACGTCCGCTTCATACAGAGTCTACAGTTGGAAGACATCGCCGTGGTCCCTACAGCGTCTCAGTATGTCGTTCGTCGTGGTGTCACTGGTGTTCTGTTTTAAATGTTTACAGATAGTGTTGTGAATGAAAAGCGGACGTTGACGCAGCGACAGCGATTCAAAACTCAATCTCTAAAAAAAAATCTCCTCTGGTTTTGGCTTCAGTGCACGTTACAAAGAAAAAAACTAAACGAGCGGAAACGTCTCTGTTTTTGTGCATTCCTCCGGCCACACCTCCACTCGTGCACGTGTGTCCCTGTTGGTTAAAAAAATGAAAATAAAAATAAAAAAAATAAATAAAGAAAAATAAAAAAATAAAATAAATGCCCTGTTACTCAGGAGTAACTTCCTTTGTTGCACAGACACTCACTCAGAGAAGTGTTGCACGAGGACATAATGCTACAGTAGTTATGACACACACACATGCGCACACACACACACACGTACAGTAACAAAAACAACAAAATAATAAAAGCATAAATTAAAAATGTACAATATTAAAACCTCTGGGTCTATGTGGGGCATTTAGACAATAAATGTTAGAGGTAATCACTATTTACACAAGGTGTTAAATTATTAAAATGGCTTCTTTTTTTTTTTTTTTTTCCACTTCCTCTCTAAGTGTCTCTTTAGAGGCCTCGGACGACGAGACCTTTCAGCAGCGTAGAAATTGTCAGGAGTCGATGACATCACATCTTCCGGGGCGGTGACATCACGTCACTGGGTTTCCTTCACAGGTCGTCTGACGTCTTGAGCAGTTCCATTAGCGCCCCCACTGCTCCGAAATAACCCTGCAACGACAAACCATCGACTGCTTTAAACCTGACATAAAACTGCGAGGTTTGTTAATCGTTTTTTTTCTCCTTTTTTAAAGATATATAAAACCAGTTTATTTTATGTCTTTCTTTAGTTTTAATCTATTTGCCAACTTTAGTTTGGTTATTTTAAAGCTCACGACAAGAGGTTTCACAGTTCGGTCTGTGTTTGGAGCCACTCAAAATACCCTTCACAGTACAAAGTACTCACCTCGTGTTCCAGGAAGAGGGCTCTCAGTTGTCCTTTGGACCAGAAGTCCATGGCGTAGGCCAGCAGTTTGGTGGACACAGTGTTGATACGAAGGAAGTTCCCCACAAACACAACACGTTCAATTTTCTATAAAGTTCACAACAAGAAAAACGAGGTCAGACCCGAAGTAGAGAAGGTTCAGTGTTTTGATCTGTTGATGATTCTGTTCATCAGTCATTCCATTAATTTCATGGGCTTTCATTAATATTTCTGTCCAACTCAAGGATCAAACTGAACTGAAGTGACTAAAACAGCAAGAATAAAAAAATGGATTAAATTTGAATTAAAATAAATGACAATTATCAACCACTAGGTGGTGTCAGATGACGACAGACAATCCCTCAAATTTGTGGGGAAGTCTCAAACAATCACATTGGTGTTTTGGTTTTATTTAAATACTGTACAGTACAGTGTCCTTTGTAAAAATTGTAAAATTGTATTGTGACATATATACTCTGTGTATATATACACATATATATGCATATATATATATACATATATACTGTACATATTATATTTATATAATTAATTATATATTTATTAATATAATTAATATATATATAAAATATATACAAAATACATATATATATTTATCAATATTTTTTAATTAAGATTCCTGAACAATTCTGAGTTGATCCGTGTGCATGTGTGTGTGTATGTACTCGCTGCACCTCTGTGTGCAGTGATAGCCCTGTACAATGCTGCTTGATCCCCATTCCAACAAGGCAACACTGTAAAGAAGCTCACAGCACACAGACACTCTGAGCTCTGACCACCACCTGTCAATCATCCTCTGCTGCTGACCCCCAGCCCTGCATGTTTATGGACTGTGTGTGTGTGTGTGTTACCTCATTGACGGCACACATCCGTGCTATGGATCCTATGTTGTTGGTGATGGTGACCAGCATGGCTCGGGCCAGGTCTTCTTTGCTGATGCTGTCTCGCTTCTCTTTGCACATCATGTGACCAAAACTGCAATCAGAACTTCATTTAAACCCACTCAGTGTGTTTCCTGCGTGGACGTGGTACGGCGTGTGCGTGATCCTCAGGTAACAGACGCCAGACACTCACCTGGACGCCACGGCGCAGCCCTGCAGGCCGAAGCGCTCGTAGTCTCCCCCGTAGATGTCTCTCACCAGCTTGTCCACGTTGGTGGAGTCGCCCTTGCTGGCCATTTCCAACGCCTCCTCGAACGTCTCGCAGCCCGTCAGCAGACAGCACAGACCCAGGAATGTCCCGCCTCCGAGACTGAGAGAGGGAGAGGATCAAAGATGTGGACGAGAGGTGGAGGAGGACGGACCAGGTTCTGGTCTAAACCTGGACTGATTCTCCCGGTACTATTTGCTAACACTGTGTGTTTGTTTACGCTGATGACGAAGAATAAACAGTTTTTTGACTGACATGAAAATGTTTTTAACTTTAAGCTGAGAGAACGTTGGCTTTGCTAAACATAATTAGGATATTTGTACATGGAAATAAGCAGCTAACGCTCCTCCTGACAGACAGACGTCACTACATGTTATTGGTGGAATATTTACAGTTGACGTTAACTAATAATTATTAATAAATTAATAATCTAAATTTAATTAAAAGTCACCTTTCTGGACATGATTCACAGTTTATTAAAATAATTTTAAACACACTGGACCTCAGACTGGACCTCAGACTGAACCTCAGACTGAACCTCAGACTGAACCTCAGACTGGACAGACGTTCTGTGTATAATCACAGCCATCATCCTGTGTTACATCATAACTAAAGGTAAGCGATAAGAAGAAACTGGGCGGGAAGACGAACAACCGAGTTTGTCCAACCAGACGTCGTCACTCAGGCTGTAAAAAAGGCTCGTACTCCTTAAACCTTCACCTTCGTCGTAAAACTACCGCAGATTATGAGACTGCGATCAGAACGATGGAAGTCAAACGTTAACATTTTCTGAAGGCTGCCATCACCGCAGGAAAACTACAAGAGTGATGTTTTAGACGATGATTGACACTGCACACTCCAGGCCAGGAGGTGGCAGCAAAAAATAAACAGGATGCAACACAATAAAGTTTTGTGAGCAGAAGTTACAAAAGACAAGATGAGCCAGGATTTTTTTTTGATTGTGGCAAAAAAAATTAAATACTGAGTGGCTGAAACTGTGAGTTTGTACAAAAGAAGAAGAACAAAGAAAACACTGAGAACTGGTTTCCCTCACGCCTCCTCTTTCCTCCTCACCTGGTCCCAGTCACTCGTTTGTAGTCACTCTGCGAGTACACGGCCAGTATGGAGACCCCGGAGCCAATGTTGACCAGCAGCATAGGGAAAGGGTTGTCCAGAGTGCAGGGTTTCTTCACGCAGCTCTCAGTGTCCGACGGATTCTGGAAGTAGTAGCCCTCGGTGCGTCCGTTGAAGCCCATCCGGTCCACAAAGAGCAGCCCACGGATCAGGCAGTCCAGCTCGTCCAGCTTCAGCAGCTCCAGGTCGGCCATCTGTAGAGAAGAAGGAGCGGGTTGGGTCAAAGGTCACAACATGAGCCATCATGGAACCCCCCCCATCCCCCTGTATAAACATGGTGTGACTATGCTTGTTGTTAACTGGACAGTTGCAACAATCCTGCAAACTATTCACCAACAAACTCAGTCAAACTTTATTCTTACTGTTCGGAAGTCATTCTCAAACTTGTACGCCCCGCCCCCGGTGGCACAGAGGGTGGTGTGCAGGCTGGAGAAGTTCTTGTCCCGTCCCATCTGGATAAAGAGCGGCATGGCCTGCGTTGGGAAGCGGATGAAGTGCAGGTTGCCCGTGCGGCCACACATGGTCATGTTCCTCAGCTCCAGGTGGACGTCACGGACGCCCGTCTTACCTGTGAGACAGACGGTGATCGTGGATAAATTCCGGCACTCACTAATCTTTCAGTGGCAGTAGCGATCCGACATACCGTAGGCCACGTTAGAGGTGAGGTAGCGGCGGATGGACTTGAGGTTTTCTACTTCTTCCTGTTCTTCCTCGGCCGTTATATCGACGGGCTCAAAGTACACGAGCTTCACCAAGGTGCCTCCAATGTCCATGCCAAACCAGGGGAAGGCTGAGGATGAAGGAGACAGAAGGGTAAGGAAACTTTTTTTTCTACTCAAAACAAGACAAAATACTGATTCAATAGACCAGAGCCAATAATTAACTTCTGTAGTGGAAAGCAGAAGAATCACTAGAGAAGAAAGAAAAGAAAAAGAAAATGAACCAACACCAGGAATATTGGACTGGGAACTAGTGAGAAAAAAAAAATCGCGATCTACAGCGATGTAGAACATCAATACTGTATTGTGAAACTAAATATCTTCGTATCAATATTTTCTTACACCCCCGTCAAACGGTATGACCTAAAGTAACAGAGACAATATTTACACACACACACACACACACACTGAACATGTGTGTCAAGCCTGATAGTAGCCAGTCGTCAGCAGTACTCGTGGGTGTAGTAAAGTAAGACATGGAGATGGTTGGTCTAATTGGAGCAGACGTGGAAAACAGGAGGGGGGAGGGGGGGCAGGGAGAAAGAACAGGACAATTTCTCATAACAAACCCTGAATGGAGAAACCGAAAGACAATTTATTTGGACAAAACACTCAACACAGCTTCTCCAGTTCACAACAATGACATCACTGTTCAGGACAAACGTCCAGCCAGAGGACTGTGGCACAGGAGAGCAGTGACAGCATTCAGAAAAAGAATGTGTCCACTGCCAATATTTGTTGGATGAGTGTCTGGACCGCTCAGCTGCTGGGACCCAGCATTACAACCAAAGGACCGGAAAAAAAAATCCTAAGAATCCAGAGCCAGGACTTTTATACATTTCCATTTAATAATCACAGACAATAAAAAAAACAACAACAGCACAGTTCAAACCATCTTTCTCAGTTCAAACCATCTTTCTCAGTTCAAACCATCTCTCTCAGTTCCCTCCCTTCTGGGTTTGCAGTAATGCCAACCACAAAAAGACATAAAGGATGTGTTGAGTAGCATCCACAGACAAAGACATTTTGATAAATGAGTGACAGAAGACGCGACCTCGTTGCTCCCAACGTCAGCTTGAATTATCACTGTAGTACTTCAGTCTTACAGTATCGCCTCGGTGCAAAACATGTTGCTGCAGGGAGAGACACCTGGGGCCTCGTGTAAAAAGACTTTGAGGATTTCCTACTGAAACAACCCAGAAACAAAATCCTCACGTTCCCTAAGTACGCGCTTCTGTCTGCGAGGTCTTCTAACAACGCTTGACTTCTGGTCACGGTCCCCTTTCACCTACTGACCTGCTCTGGTCTCTGTCAACACCAGAGAATCAGCTGAGATGCTTCAATGAAATTCACTTTGTCTGATGTTGCAAACAGGTTTGAAATCAGCTTAGTGATACAGTGCTGTAGAACAGAGGTGCACAAACCCCGGTCCGGGGACCAGTGACAGTCCATAGGTCCAGAGTGGGAAAAAAAGTACTTCAGTTTTACTAATTGACTTCATTCTAAAATAATCCAGTCATGTCCCTTTATTCAAAGACGATCTGACAACAAAACAACAGGTCATTCAGACTCTGATACCAACAGAAGAAAGTCTTATTTTGAAAATTTACTGATCCTTCAACGATGGCGATATTTTCGTGTATCAATATTTCCTTAAATCCCTGGTGTTTAAACAGAACTCTGCGGCAACAATAACAATAGCCTGAGGAAACGGCATTGGTTGACATGTTCAATAATCTCTGTTTTCTCACAGACTTTCTTGAACAATGTTTACTCTCCACTGTTCGCTGTAGTCAAACCTTTTCCAATAAAACGGTTGAGAAATTGTTTGGTTTTTGCATATGAAATGTCAAAATTTACAAAACTTGGGACGGGTTCCTCTGACCCGGGAGGAGCGCCCGCGGCTCCAGTTAAAACACACAGGTTGAGGCGGTCAGACAGACGGGGTGAGCGGTCAAAGGTCAGTGTGACAAAGAGCAGTCGGACGACTGAAAGTGTTTGCTGCACTTCTGGGTGAAAGTTCTCCGGCCCGTCACTCCTCACTCCTGCCGAGGTTACAGTGTTTGGGCATGTACAGTCGGACCACGGTCACTAACGGCAAAGCGGTGTGAAATCAACAGTTATTGTGTCATAAATTTGCAGCAGTTCAACCTTTAATCTTCACCAGAGTCCTGTCTCGCGCGCGCGGATGTCTGTGTCTGTGTGTGTGTCTGTGTGTGTGTGCTTCACACAGGACAGTACAGGACAGAACCAACTATCAAATACAGTACGTTTGGCTGATAACACCAGAGTACACCAGCAGCTAGTCACTCTGTGTATACAATAAATACTGAGGCTGCATGATATTCAAAGGCACGTCTTTTTCTTTGAACGTAGTTTCCAAAACTCGGCCCATATTTTGCAGGAAGAACCCGATCTCGGAGGAACAGTAAGGACATCGTCAGGACTCCACCGTCTGGGCTTTCTGATCCTTTAATTTAAGACTGCCGTTCTGGTTGACTTTTTTACCACTTTCTCCCTGTGTTAGTCTCGTCGTTAATACTTCACAGTGCTAAAGGTTTACAGGAGAAAATGATTAGCTTCCTGGTTCTGGATTTACAGCCACAGGTTTTTCCTGCCGCAAGAATTTAACTCTGAAATTAACATGTTTTTATTTAAATAACGTATTATTTTATGACTTATTATCAATTCAGCTTAACGTTTTAAAAATACTGTCTCTGTCTTATTGCTTTAAAACTTCCATGTAAGACAATGGAAGTGTTCATCAAGGCACAGAAATATATATTTTTGTATATATTCTTTAATGACAGACTAAAACATTTTAATGAATGAACAAATTAACCAATAAAAATAAATTTGAAAAAAATGACATCACGTGCAAAATTAAATTTATCATTTTTCATCTAGTTGTGGGTCCGATGTGGAAAGTTCCTGGGCCAGAAATGGTCCCTGGCTGCAGATTGAGACCCCTGATTCAGATCATATTAGTCACACAGTTACATCCTCTCAATTAAACTGATTTACAGAATAACTCCTCCCTCAACTCTCCCCCTCCCCCCTGATCACCCACACCCCACTGAAACTCATTAATATGCAATGTCCAGTGTCCACTTGTAAATACTGCAACGAGGTTGTTTGTCCAGAGTCTTAATCATCTATTCTAAATGAACACCACTGTGGTGTACATCATATCAGCCTGCTATCTGTGACGTGAACTTCTCCATCAGACGTGTTCTGTTATCCAAACATGTCCAGCACCAGGACCAAAGCCTCTAAACTCTATACATCCAACCTACACCTAACACCGTGATGTAAACACCAATGAGGAAACAGATCTCCACCCACCTCACACTCACTCAGCCGCTGTTGTTCTGGGTCTTCTAATCACTTTGAGGAAACTTTACACTTCATACTGATAGTATTAGGACGCAGAGATAACACTGAACTAGTCGTTTGTGTCCAAAACACAGACTCACAGCTGATGTCAGAGCCACCGAAAAAGTATTTTTAATGAAAAAACAGATAAAAGGCTTCCAGAATTTAAAGAGGTTGGTTTGTTATTATGTATTTTTATTGAAAAAAAAAAGAAAAGAAATAAAACGTTTCTAGAATTTAAAGAGGTTGGTTTGTTATTATTGCTGTGGTCTTTTAAACGAGGATATATGAAAATTGTCCTGTACTGGTTTGTACTCCTGAATGTAAACATCCTATTCTTTATCCTTAAGGACCTAGCCAAAGTTCCTCGCAGGGTTATCAGGGTTTATCAGCACGACTGGCCAAAACCCAAGGATACCTCGGTCGTAAAGTGTGTAAAATCATTTCAGCATTTATGGATGTGACGTTCCGTGGTTTTGTAACCTGTGAATTCCACTGTGAATTACCACAACAATCAAAGGAGTAGTAGTTAGGTTAATATTATCAGATTATCAATGTAATACAGGGGTAGAGGGAGGTCATGTTTGTGTGAAATACAGTTCTGCAAGGAGTAGTAGTTAGGTTAATTTATATCATATTATCAATGTATAATAGAGGGTTAGGGGGAGATCATGTTTGTGTGAAATACAGTTCTGCATTTGATCAGAGGAACTTAAGCTCAAGTTAAACTAAAATTTAACTCAAGAGAAATTCTGAACTTCTTCAATGAATAAAAAAAAACACAGTGGGATTTTTCCAGGAAAAAACATTAAAATATAATAGAGAGTAACTCATCCTGAGCCGTCACACGTAACTTTTTTTTTTTCTTTTTGCACCATCACACTGCACTGGTGAATCGTTAACTTATAATTCAAAAGGAAAACTTTGAACATTTTATCTCAGCAACCTTTTCTGACATATCACCTAGTCCTGAGGAGACTGAAGGTGCAAAAAAAAAAAACTTGCACAAGAAATGTATTTATTAACTTAACCATGTAATGCAGAGGAAAAAAAATGTCTGGGGAAAATTTAAAATGTATAAACACTGAGACCAAACACTGGTTATCAGCCAATATTTTCTTTGTTGACGACAACAAATGTATTTGTGAATGAAACGGAACATTCTGCACAGTCAGACCTGGGCTGAAACACTTTAAACAGCAAAACCGAGATGAACACGTCCTGCCGCCCACTGGCTTTTTTTTTTTATGTTATACACATTTCTGAACAAACATAAGAAAATTTGTTCAGACTCTTCAATTGGTTACCTAGTCCAATTTGTAGTCTATTCAACTACCCAACTGGTTACAACAACTAAATAGCTGAATGCAGTTAAATGATAATAAATGAAGTTAAATGATAATTATTTCGTTGTTAATCAAATCATAGCTCGACACGGTGACCGAATCAACAAACAAAAAGATACTCACACTTGGAGGGTTTCTTTGCACTCACGAGCTTCATGATGCGACCAAATACCAGCTCACTGACACACAAGTACACAGTAAATTAGACTGATGGACAGAGAACTGGCTCACTGGGAGAAGGTACAGTGATCAAAACCAGTGTGAAGACTCTGGGAGGCAACGAAAGCTGAAACTTTTCTACATTTTCTAGGATGATCTGCAGTCACTTCAGCCGAAGAGCCCTGTCAATACGGAGGCGTGGTTAGAAAAAACACTGAGGACGAGAGGCGAGCTCTGATTGGATAAGACAAGCCAAACCCACTTATCAGGAGCTTTTTCACCACCAGGAACCGACGAATCACGACGCGGCCAGCGCGACCCGAGGGTTAATAAACACAAAAGAGGGTCTCCCTGACTACAGGACTGAGGGAAGTAGAAATAGATAATTCAATCGATTTGTTTCAAACGAACACTTAACGGAGTGACTCTTATTAAAATGACAGAATGGAAAAACCGTGCTGTGTTGCTCAAAGAGGTTGCAACACCCGCTGGTTGTGCAAACCCGCGGCTGAGTTGCTTTAGGAACACCCCCCTCACCCCCCATCACCTCCGCAAAATATGTCAGAAAATGTGCATATTTTACCACAATCGTTTACAGAATGAGGGCTTGACACTTACGGGGTCTGCTCCGCCTCACTGACTCGGTCCTCCTCCGCAGCCTGCACCTCTTAGCCGGTGACCCGTTGCATTCCGCGTCGTCACCGCCACCGCCGAGGTGGTGGTGGTGGTGGTGCAGATGTTGCACGCTGTCAAACGCGCTGCCTCCGCCTACACCGCTGCAGCAGTTGCCGGGTCCCGTGCTCGAACTGCCGCCGCCGCCGCAACAGCAACAGCTACAACTCCCTCCATTCGCAACGTGTCCGTTGATCCCGTTATTGACATGAAAAGTTCCCGACTCTCCTTTCTTGTCCACCATTGACTCTGCATTATCCATGGCAGCTGCTGGCCCCGGCTGAATTAGTTCAGCATCTGCGGGAGGCTGAGTGCACAGTGCCCCGGCGGCCTCCTATGACACCCCGACTTCGCCTAGCTTGGTTAGCCGCTAACGTTAGCCTCTCTGGAGCAATGACAACCCGGTCTTTGTTAGCTTAGCTTAACCTATTTAGCCGCTAGGTTTAGCATCCACTTGTAAATAATGGCACACTTGACTGTTGTTAGCTTAGCGTAGTTAGCCGCTAGTGTTAGCCGCCTCTTAGCGATGAAAGAACCCGACAAGAGGCTTACGACACGCCTGGATATTACCAGGTAAAAATGTAAGATTCCCTCTGAAAATATTAAGCTAAAATCCAAACATATTTATGACCCAATGTGTGCACAGTAAAAAAACGAGAGCAGCGCTACAGTCCAGTGTTTTCTTTGAGGTCACTCGCGGTCATTTCCCCACATTGAGCGATCCAGGCTGGCGTAGCAGCAGCAGCAGCAATCGGTGTGTGTGTGTGTGTGGTGCTACGTCACAGCAGCTCACCCAACCAAACGACAACCGAGACCCGAACCTGTTCACCTCCTCCGACCGGTTCTTTCTTCGGCTTCAACGAAACCAGCCGTAACGTGAAACTTCTTTTCCTGTTTATTCGCCATAAAAGTCTCACCGATATAAACCAATGTTTTTGTGCGTGTTCTTTTTTTTAACGACGCCTGTGTGCTGTAGGTCATTCTTACGTTGTGTATTATTCTACTGTGCAGTTTGTCTCAGGGATTAATGATAATCGTTAATGTTAATCGTTTCCACGCCATCATGTAAAGTCAAATATTTGACTGAAAAGGCAAGAAATTGTTCAATGTTATTAACACTGAGCTTTTGTGTCCATTGATGTAATTGATGTAAGTCAACATTTACTTAAAAAAACACTGTGGTTCAATGCAAAAACACACAGTAAATAATGCAAAAGGTGTTTGTTGTTGTTTCACAGCAGGAGCTTCATTCACCACTTGTTAAACATTTATAGACAGATTTTTTTTTATAAATATATATAAATCGTTTTGTAGTTCCCTTCAGAAGATTAAGCAACAGGCAATCAGATCTTAATTGCTCTTTGTTACCAGGTAGAGACACAAACAATAATCATCACAAGGAAGATACAAAGGTCTCTGCCTGATAAGAATACATTCACAAGAATCATAATCTTCAGTCTTTTCTTTTATGTTCTTTTTCCCCTTGGAGAAGAAATGTCCTTGAAATTTGACTTTTAACACTTCTGGGGGGAAAAAAGGAACATTCTGCAAATGCCTTTTTTTATTTTTATAAATTCATAAAATATACTGTCATCATTTAAATAGCAGAAATGTTTCTGTGAATCTCAATGAACTTTCTGGTATATGACAATTATAAAATAAAGGTAGCAGACTCCTGTGAGGAGGTGAGGTAGTTAAAACAGTGTTTTTATATAATACTGAGAAAATTTACACTTGATATATTTTTGTTTTTCTACCAAGGAAGCTCCGCCCCGTCCCAGCTGTAGGCCCGGCCGGTCTTGTCCATATGCAGTGTGTCTATGATGTTCATCAGGCAGTTGACAGAGTGTTCTGGGCTGAACAGTTTGTTTGGTGGAACGTTCTTGTGATACGGTCTGGAGAGGTTTGTGTTGACAGTGCCTGGATGTAAAGACACGCACACCACCTGTGTAAAAACAAACAAAAAAAAAACCAAGATATTTTCTTTGAGATAATATAGTCAAAGCAAGATATTTTCTTTGAGATAATGTAGTGTTTTTTTCTTTCTTTTGCAGCATCTGCATTGGTGAAAATGTTTTTGTAATGGCTAGAAAAAAAAGTTTCAACAGCTTTCAGTGAACATTGTTTAAGTTGTAGTGGCTTGAATTGAACTTCTCATCATCTTTTACCAGAGTTTCTAACTGCCTTTCATTTTAAAGGAAAGCAGGAAAGTGTAGTTTTCTTACTCTTTAAAACCTATTGTGAATGCACACATCTACCTTGGATTGATTGCGTCCCAGCTCGATGGACAGATTCTTTGTTGCCATGTTTAATGCTACTTTGGACATTCTGTAACTGTACCAACCACCAAGACCTGAAGAAGAAGAAGAAAAAGTAAAGTTACTGTTCAATAGATTTTTAAAACTTTTAAATTATTTCTTTTAATTTTAAGATTTATACCATTGTCGCCAATGGATCCCACTTTGGCGGTGATGTTGACGATGATGCCTTTGTGCTGTTTGACTTTCTCTTGAGGCTGATGACCAAAACCACCCCCACCTTTCTGAAGGAGGGGGCTAAAATACTTGGCCATAATCAGTGGACCCACTGTGTTTGTCGTGAAGGTGGAAATGATGCCCTTTAAATAAATAAATAGTGTGGAATAAAAACAGGTCAAAATGACTGTGAATAGATATTTGGGAATTTTGTCAATAATTTGTTGACAGTAGAAGAAGAACCTCGGTGTTTTCATATAAAACTATATTTGTTTTAGTCAGTAAATCTGACTGAATTTCCAGGACAAGTATGATGTTCCTCTAAAGACCTTTATTTTGTAAAGCTGGAAAACAAGTCCAAACTATGAAGTATTACTCACTTTTATTATGCTAGCTTTGAGCTTTTTCTTACCTGAGCACTGACGTCTCTCAGACTGGTTTCCCCCTTCCCCGACGGGTGAAGCACCGCAGAGCAGTTGACCATCAGGTCCAGTCGACCAAAGTTCTGCCGGACTCGCTCCGCTGCACCGCGGATCTCCTCTTCCCGGTTCACGTCTAGCCCTAGAACCGTGAGCCTTCCCGGGTGTTCACCGCCCAGGTCCCGTAGCCCTGACGCCCCCTCTGGATTTCGGCATGTGGCTATAACAACAGCGGGGGGTTTAAATTTTAAAATATGTTTGCAAAATTCCAGCCCTAGTCCTCTGCTGGCTCCCTGAATGAGGGCGACGCGGGCCGCCATGACAGGGGTGACGTAACGAGAGTTTGTCGCGTTCATGTTCCCACCAATGTTTGTCAAATCACAGAAAATTATATACGACATAGCGTTTTGTAACAGTAAAATATTTAAACACACGGAATATATTTTGTATTAAACCCATATTTAAAACACAATATTTTTAATCTCGGTTAGAATACGATTTTGACGGCGAATAGTAGGAGTAGGCAAGACAAATAAAGATAACCCTGAACACAACACAATTCAAAACAACTAGCACCTAGCTCACGTGGGTAAGGTTGGATAACATTATGTGACCACTGGTCAAACTTTAAGCAATAAAGCAATATATAGTTTATGTATAGAAATGTGAAAAATGTGCCTAATGACCAAACTGCAAAATTTTTCCCCGTTGAAAAACTATCATGCCGCAGTTTATACTCCCATCCAGGAGAGGGCAGTAGAGTTTGTTAGATACAATGAGCGCTGCTGAAAACGACTCCCTGTTACCAGGCGACAACTGAAGTTTAGCGTCAGCTAGCTGCTAATAGCTAATGACCGATACTGTACGCCCAAATAGAAGCGTTAATAAATGCCACCAAGAAGAAAAGGAGCCTTTCAACTTGCTAAGAAAGAAGTGGATGAAACAGAGAAGCAGGTTTGAATAAAAACGACGCCTGTCTGTACGTCTGTTGCTGCTAAGTTTAAACTTGTGACTTTAAATCAGAGCAGGTTCGCTGACATCATCTGTCAACACTGTCCTTCAAGTAAATCAAATTATCATGTTTTTATAGCTCTTGTAGCGACGTTACAGGAGAATTAGGACTAGTCATTCTTTCAATTCTAAAGATAGAAGATATTTGCAGTTAGACCGAGGCTTCTAAAGTCATATAGCGGCGCAAATAAAGCAGTATTTAAAGAATGCTGTACTATTTGTACTTTCTAGTTAGTTTCCACTGTGGCGAATTTTGCAAGACACAAAGTAAAGAAGGAGCCATTAAAAAACATTTTGAACCCTCCTTTTGTGGACACCACAGTCCTAAAATAAAATAAAAGGTATATAAGTTATGTTTAAACGGTTACATCTATGAATAGTTAATCATATGACTGGGTGCAATTTTCATTTTTTTAATTTATGTAATAATTATTGTATAAATGCAAATGCATTATTCAACCTCGACTTTAAGCAACTCCATTTAAACATGGCCGTTCTTCATGATTTCTTTAACACAGGTTGACACTCTGGTGAAGGATGTACACAGTCAGGCTGGATCCAGTGAAGAGTTATTACGAAGGTAAAACGCTTTAACAAAAGACCTCGAGTTTTAACCAGCTACGAAGTCACTCTGTTTACATTGTTATTGATTATTGTAATGCTTTAAAACACAATATTTAATGTCTGTGTTTTCATTAGATGTCAAGACCTGCAAATGTCAGCAGAGAAGACACTAAGGAACCTGAGGAAACTAACTAAGGTTAACACCTTTACTTTTTTAACTTACTGTTAACAGATTCTTTTTCTTTCTTTTTGACAGATGTGAACATAGGATATGGTACAATCCCTAATTATTCAAAAAGATTATTTTATAAAAAGTGTGTTTTCCATTTGCTCCCAGCTATATTTAATGTCATTGTTTATGATGTAGTGAGAACAACGTGCCATGTTCTATTAAAAATAAAATAAAAACGCCAGCAGCTCAGTGAGGACATGAATCAGTCTTCAGAGGACTTAGATATTTTACAGAATGTCATGCACAGCTTTGTAATAAAAAAAACTAACTATGTGATTCAACCTCGACTTTAAGCAACTCCATTTGAACATGGTCGTTTTTCATGATTTCTTTAACACAGGTTGACAGTCTGGTGAAGGATGTACACAGTCAGGCTGGATCCAGTGAAGAGTTATTACGAAGGTAAAACGCTTTAACAGAAGACCTCGAGTTTTAACCAGCTACGAAGTCACTCTGTTTACATTGTTATTGATTATTGTAATGCTTTAAAACACAATATTTAATGTCTGTGTTTTCATTAGATGTCAAGACCTGCAAATGTCAGCAGAGAAGACACTGAGGAACCTGAGGAAACTAACTAAGGTTAACACCTTTACCTTTTTAACTTACCGCTAACAGATTCTTAGTTATCAACATTAATTTTTTGTTTTGACAGATGTGAACATAGGTGATGGTACAATCCTTAATTATTCAAACAGATTATTTTATAAAAAAAAGTGTGTTTTCCATTTGCTCCCAGGCCGACGAGCTGGCTCCGGTTGGGAACTATGAACAGAGAAAACAGGAGGAAGAGAAACGGCTGCAGAACATCTTGGATCGTCTCAACACACTGTCCCTGGAGCTCTCACCACCGGGACCAAGTACCGATGCTAGGTCTGTCACACCTGTGCTCAGTTAAGACAAAAACATGTTTTTGTTTTTGAGAAAATTGCAGAGTTGTTTCTGACACATTCTTACGTCTGTAAAATGTCTTCACAGCAATATCTCGACTGAAGATAGTGGTGATGAAGACGACGAAGACAGTGTAGAGGACGAAGATGAGGACAAAGATGACGAGGTTGATGAAAAGTTAGCTGTCAAACCACCCTCTCAGTCAGACCCTCGTATCTACAAGGTCCTGAGTGACTTCCAAGGAGAGCAGGATGGAGATCTGTCTGTTCAGGTAAAAACAATAATTGAATTGTATTCCATTTTTCAGTTCTGTATTTGTTCATTTTGTTATTGCTGAGACATCTCATCATTTAATTCAACCAAAATGACACAGAAGTGTTTGTTCTCAGAAAGGTGATTTACTGAGAATCGTCAGGAGGGCAGCGGACGGATGGTGGCTCGCTCAGGACAGCAAAGGCAAAAGAGGAGTGGTTCCCAAAACCTACCTGAAGGTACACACACTCAACACTACGCTTTAATTATCTATATTTAATTTATTTTTTATGTTGATGTCGAGTTTTTGACCATATTAAGACAAACGTTATCTGCTACTTTCTATGCAAACCGATCTGTTTCTCCATGAAATATTACTGACACGCCTTTCATACATAACGACAATAGTATCACTGTCTCCCCCGTGTGGTTACAGATGACAACATACTCCTAGTGCCTTTTAATATGGCGGCTGTTCATTTAGTTCTGTGCTAACGTAATAGCCGTCCAGTAGTCGCGTACGAGTAAAAGTGGGGCCACAGTCATCAGAGTGGTTGAAACCGGCTTTTAAAGAGGAGGCAGAAACCCGAGACACAAATATGTGAACCAAAACTCCAAACAAATTCAATATTATACAATAAATGGTTCCCCTTTAAAGTGAAAAGTCATGTTGGACTCCAGTTTTTAAATGTAGTTTTTGAACAGACTGGTTAATGTGAAGGGTTTTTTTCCCCAACTAATTCTCAGTTGAACTCTGCTAATGATGAAGATGAAAACGGCGGCCATGTTGACGTAAAGGAAGGTGAAGATGATGATGAAGAGGAGTCGTTGGAGGAGGAAGATGACTATGGTGAAGAGCTGACAGACGAGCAGGAAAATCAGAGGTTCTGACTTTGACATCTTTGCTGTCATTTGTTCACATCAGTTTTTTTTTTTTTTTGCCTTTAGCCAGGGACTGGTTATGACCAGTAGGTGGCAATAGATTCAACCGTGTTATTTTTTTGGTCCTTTCTTCAACAAAAGTCCAGTCTGTTAGTACTTTTGTTGAAGAAAGTTATGATTCGATGTTCTGCGGCTATCATTCTGTTCAGCGTTTGATTATGAGAACAAAACCATCAAAACATTTTTCTCCCCGTCGGGGAATTGAACCCCGGTCTCCCGCGTGACAGGCGGGGATACTCACCACTATACTAACGAGGAGATGTTGGATTTAGAACACAGTAACGGTTAAAACAATAAATCACGATTGCAACACTATCTAGATTCAGACCTGGACAAAATACGGCCCCTCTTACGATCTCTTAGGGCGCGATAGGCTACCTAGTCGAACCTAATTTTTGCCAGTTAGCCGAAAAAGTTCGCCCACCCTTGATCTACGTGAATCAGATTATCTTTATGTTAATTGTTATTGGCGATGAATCCAAAAATAATCACGTGTATCTTTACTTCAACAGTAAAACTCCACAGTCCAACTGGTCCACGCTGAGAAAAGCTCTGACTGAGGTAAACGGTACCACACTGTAGCTGTGACGTCATCAACAGAAAGCGATCAGCAAATGTAGAATACTGCACTGTGTACTGCGTGTGTACTTTAGACTTTATGACGGAGAAATTATTATTGTAATATACCATACTGTACTTCATACCTGAGTGTGTGTGTGTCAGATTGATGCCACTGATGTTCTGTCAGCCATGGGTGCCATACCTTCGGGATTCAGACCATCAACTCTCAACAAACTCCTGGTGGAGGAAGGTCAATACAAGCACACACACACATTTATGACTGTTTCTTTAACATGAAGGAGTTCTATTTTCCACACACACTCTGTCTATCATTTCTTTAACATGAAGGAGTTCTATTTTGAAAATATTTGTCTCGTGTCTTAGGAGTGATGTACAGAGGAAGTCACCATGTCCAGCCTTCTCTCAGCCAATCACAGCTCTCCTTCAAAGACCTCTTCCTGGACGTAGAGACAGGCAGGGTAAGAGAGTGTGTTTGTCTAATGGAAAACATTAGAACGTTAACATTTCAGAGTTTAATAAATCTGTGTTTTTACCAACGGTAGGTCCGAGCTCGTCACGTCCAAACTTGTCTTTGTTTCACTCTGTGGAGCTGCAGGATGATTCCAACGCCGGGGGTCGGAGTTCAAGTCCTCAGCAGACACGTCCGACTCTGTGCCTTTGATGGAAACCAGGTATCAGAAGTATTACTAGCCTAATTTTTTGGATGGTTGTATTTCTCCAGGAAGACTCCAGTTTCTCAGCAGAGAATATTTTGGACCAAAGAAAAAGTCCAAGTGCTTTCATTTATTTACTGGTTCCTGCAGTTCTTAGCACTGGTTCAGTTCCTGGTACTAATTCTTGTTTCAGGTGTTGAGTAACATCCACACGGTGAGAGCAACCTACAACCCCAAGAGCCCCAAAACCTGGAGCTTCTCTCCGAGGGTATTTTTTTTTAATTTATTGCTGTTTAATTCTGTAAATAATTCCAGACATGAGTTTTCCTAAAACCAGTGTTGGATTCGTTGACTGCAGATGACAGGCGTCCTTCCCAGCCTCCTCGACGGAGACTGTTTCCTTCGCTGCAGCTCTTCGTCTCCTGACCTCGGAATCCTCTTCGAACTGGGAGTCACGTTTATACGGAACGTAAGGACAAATACACAGCGATCCACACGATAACGGTGGTGAAATAACAACAACGTCGAACTGAGAATGTTGTAAAAAAAAAAAAAAAAAAAAGGACCAAACCAGAGTAAGGTTTTCTTTGTGTTGTAGTCGACAGGTGAGCGCGGAGAACTGAGCTGCGGTTGGTCTTTCCTCAAACTGACCGACGACAGTGGAAATTCACTTCCCAGCAGGTAGACGTACACCAGCCTACAAAAATAATCAAAACAGCCTGAATTTTTTTGTTTGTTAAGTAAGCTGTGTGCCTATTTATTTTAAGAACAAACAGAAGTATTTCTTTATGCAGAAACCTAAAAGGACAGTCACAGAGTAACTGTGTCATAATTAAAGTGACCCTGAATGTTATGCATCAGTTTAACCTCTGCTGTGTACAGAACCTATGAGCTGCAGGTGAACGGTGGAACTCCCTATGAGAAGAACGTGGAACTGGAGACTTCAGTCAGGAGAGGATGTAAGAAGAAACAAGTCCAGAGTAAAAGTGAAACAATTAAATATCACCTTCACCTCCTCTCCTCCATCTCCTCCTCTCCTCTCCAGCTTCAGTCTTCTTCCAGATGCTTCAGGCCAAACGTCAGCCGAGACTGATCGTGAAGTTGAAGTCCACCAACAGTCGGACCAGAACCCAGCTCAGGTTAGGAGACCCCTGACCAGGACAGAAACAGACAGACTTCCCTGACTCCTTCAGTGTTCAGTGTCCAATCACATCTGTTTGTGTTTTTCAGTCTTCTTCCAGAAACTCTGCTCCACTGTCTGAACTGTGTCCACCTGCTGGCTCTGCACAGACAGCTGTTAGCCGACACACTGCTGATGGACAGGCCCACCATGCAGAACGCAGGTGACACACACACAAACACACACTTTACAGTCCATTATATATATATATAAATATATAAAACGAGTGTGTGTGTTTCAGAACTGATCAGCAGTCCATTTCTTTCCACCTTCCCTGTGCTGTTGGACCAACCGGACCTGCTGGACGCTCTCAGGGTATATTATTTTCACCTCATGTCGTGCATGACTTTTATCAACAACGTTACACGTTTGACTTTTAATTACTGGTTACTTCTGCCTGTTATTTCAGAACTGTCTATCATCCTGTTTCTGTAACACTTTTACAATTTTAGTTTTTGGATCTCATTTCTGTTTGCTGTATTTCTCCAGGGAGCCTGGCTGGAGGCTGAGATCAGAATGAGGAGGACAGAAGGTGAGGATTTTTTTTTTTTTTTTTTGTAGTGTAGTACCACATTCTTTCAGTAGAGAGTGCTCTGTATAGCCTACAGAGCTTGACACTGTTACGCTTGTCTGTGTTTGCAGAGAGACCTGTCTTTCCTCAAACAGGAGTTTGTTAAAGTCTACATGTCGTCCGTCTACTTCCTGCTCCACTCGCCTTCGCTGCCCCCGTACCGCTGGGCTGACCCGGCCTCAGAGGAGCAAAGGGCAAAGGTCATCTACATCACCTTGGATTCTCTCAAACATGTCCAGCAGACCACTGGCATTTCAGGAAGTCCCGAAGTCTTCTTTGACCACACGCATCAGCATCTGGCCTTTGACCTCACAGAGCTGAACTTTGACCTTCTTGGTGTCGCACAGTAGAGTTTACATCAAATCACTCAGGGCCGAGTCAATAATGTAAATTATTAATGACAAATATTTGTCCATTTAAATATTTTTCATGTGTCTTTAATACATTGTGTGTATTTTTTAGAAATATAAATTATGATAAAGAATGTCTTACTTTTATATATATAAGAAATAAACAGCTAAGATACATTTATGTGGCTCTGTGGTGTTCATTAATTCACAGCAGCAGCAGCAGAACGGTGGGTGTGGGATTAAATATAGACAGATTAGAGCGTTAATCTGGGCCTGATGTTAGAAGAAGAAATCAAAAATTGTCTCAATTATGTCATAATGTACCAATGAAGCACAAATAGGTTAATTAAATTGGAAACAATTAGTGTAGAAGATACCAACCATTACCAGAAAATAGAAAAAAAAACAGATTTCTACATCAGGTAGAGATACGGTCAGATTAAAGATTAAATTTAAAAAATACATAGATTTCATAAATATACACACATAAAATATATTTACACATATGCTATAAATGTGTATACATATATGTATATGTATATAAATGTACATGAATATATAAGAAAGAGTTTGTTGAACAATGAAGATAAAATGGAGTAGCTAAATGTTTGCCTTGAAATTGCAAAACAGTTTTTGCAGCTAAGATAACTAACAGACAAACTACGTCAAAACAGTCATTCCTTAAGATCCATACATTCTTGTCGTAGTACGTTTATTTATTTAATTTGTTGACACCAGTAAAACTTTGTTTTACCTGTAAGTGTTTCACATGACTGGTCCCTGACCTGTGTTTACCTCCCCACCCATTAGTTTACCTTCACTCATGTGTGTCCCAGCCTTTGTGTGTGTGTGTAGTGTAGAGTTACGGGGCAGTGGAGCAGCATTCACAGTTAATAATCAGCCTGCTGCCGTCTTTTTATAGACGGCTATAAAAGCTCAGCAGCACTCAGAGCCGTTCAATCAGTCTGACGCCAGAGAGCGCAGCGCGTGGAAGCAGTTACACATTGTGAAAGACTTTATTTTCTCAAGTATAACATGGATCAAGTGATCAAGTGGTGGCATGATTCACCAGTTCAAGACTTTAGGAAAATACATTTGAGGTTTTCATCTGGGATTAAAGCACTGGAATTTATCAGTGACTCGATTCATTTATATGAAGAATAAATCATTAAATCTTAACACAAAAAAACTGACAGACTTAAAAACTGAAATCCATCTCTTGACACATTTACTCTGAGGAGAATAATAGATCAAAAACATTTTGGATGCCGTCTATGGCCACAAGAGGGTACCGTTTGCCCTCATGCTTTAAAACTTAAACTTTTCAAAACTCTTAACCTAAAACAAAGTTTTGTTCAAATTTAGATGATTTTGAATCACTAGTATTTTGACGGTATCCATACGTGTCCTCCACCCTATACTGTATTTATCTATTTCACACAACAGTACCACACAACAGTACCGACATTACAGAACTTACCAAAACTAGTTCCTGTGGGCAGACACATTAACAAGGCTGGGCCTATAAGCCCTCAAACTGACAAACACACGTAAACCACAACATGACCTTTGACCTTCAAAAGGCTGAAGATGTCTCTTAGAGAAGTGTGTGTTTAACATTGAAAGATACACACTTTGGTTTGAGTTTCTTTGTTACAGATCTAGTTGTGATGCTTTTGCAAGACCACACACACACTCACACACGCTTGTACTTGTATCTACAAAAACTGCCATGGGAACACATGACGCTGTCAACACACAATGCCTATTATTTGAGTGAAGTTTTGGAACACACACCAATGCAAATACAGGAGAAGTCTTCCTTCTACTCCGTACTCTGAATTTACATAAAGCGAGCCCTGAAATGTTCATCGAAAAACACTGATAGTGACTGGAAGTACTTCAAACATTAAGAACGAGTATCTGGATACTGATAAACACTATCACGGTAGCCAAGGAGTAGTATTACTTTAGAAGTTGTACTACAAAGGCATTTTAAAAGGATGTGATTGGCTTTGACTTGTGACCAATCGTACTCCAGTCACTGAGTACACCTGTTCAACTGCTTTTTAATGCAAATATTTATCAGCTAAACGCGTGGCAGCCATCCATGTAGCACAGTTTACCATGTAGGTCTGGTTCAGACTGAAGGGATTGATTGAAGTTTCTGTATCACGGCCTCCACAGCCCAGATTTGATCGACACCCATCATGTGATGTGATTGATTGATTCAAATCTGAAGCATTAAAGCAGTATTTCCCAAACTCTCTGTTGTTGAGAGAAATTAATTTGACCTCCTGCGTCCTCTAGCGTATCCCCTCTCCAAACATTGGAACCACTGCGTTAAATTAAAATGCAGCAAATTAATGACTATACGTTTCCATCACTGTACTTTTACCAGTAAATACTCAGAGTACATGCAGTGCAGACATTTCCCGCTGACTACGGATTATGAAACCTGCTTGTTTACATACTGAGACATTGTACTGCAGCTCACCTGGATCAGCTTTCCTGCTCCAGTCCCTACTATTCCTGGTAAACTCCTACTTTTCCTGCTCAACTGGTCTGGTACTTCCTCATGGTACAAACAGCCCTCCTGGTTAACCACAATAGTCCTGCTGTAGACACCAGAGCTAACATTAGCTACAACAGTCCTGGTACAGACACCAGAGCTAACGGTATCTACAACAGTCCTGGTACAGACACCAAAACTAACATTAGCCACAACAGTCCTGGTACAGACACTATAGCTAACGTTAGCCACTACAGTCCTGATGCAGCGTCGAGTCCATTAACATGCAGGACCATAAGTGTGAATGTTAGTGTGAATGGTTGTTTATGTGACCCTGGGATGGACCTGGAGAACTGTCCAAGGTGCAACCTTGGCCTCTCCCAATGACTGCTGGGCCGCGGCCTCCCTTGAGGTTGAAGTGGTAAAAGGTGAATGGTCCACATCAGGTTCCCAGAACCGTTGTTTCTGTTGTGAACATCTCTAATGTCTATTATCAACTTCTTTCAGCTCGACTCTGAGTGTTTTTGTTTTTAACATTCGCCTCAACATTAAACAATGTTCCTTTTGTAACTACGGCAGTGTAACCATGACAACAACACACAGGAATGTGGAAAAACAAGATGTGTAATAATATTCACACTCCAAAGAAAGACCAAGAGAGAGAGAGAGGGAAAAAGACGGAGGGCGAGGGAGACGTGTAGCCATGCCACAGATCACAACCCAGTCCATAAAGTCGGGTCGGAGTCACTTGACTCTTCGAATTTAGTACAGAATAATTAACAAAAAATAAAATATAAGACATGCCAAAGCAGTAACTGTTTAATTAATTGTTTTTTTGTTTTTGTTTTTTTTTACAACTCAGCCTTATTCTAGCATTTAATATATTCTATTGTTTTTATACGTCATTTACTTTGGTTTTATTATAATTGTATTACAGTTTTATCAGGGATGTCAGATAGTATCGGGCGGCCGTAAAAAAAATGTTCAGTTTGTTTTCCAATTAGAGCCTGTTTGGGCATTTACATAAATAAATATTGATACATTGAAATGTTGTTTACGATGTATTTTCAACAGAAGACAGATCTGGACTGCAAACTGGACAGTCAACATTTACACAGCTAGGATTTATTATTTAAAGGATAGTTTTTGAAGAATCACAGATATTTATCAGGTGGCAGTTACTAGAAGGGGAAAGTGGGATTGTCCAGGAAGAAAATGTGCACGCACACGCAAACACAAAAACATGCAAATCTCATGTAAATCAACGTAGCGAGCAGCCTTGTTTGTTACTTCAAATACTTCAAAAAAATACAATACAAGAAATGACGAGGCCGTTACTGTTTGTTTTTTTTTGTTCAGTTGTTGCTGGTTGTTGAAACTGGTAAACAAACACTGATGGTTTCCAGGTTAAAGGATTAAAACTCACAAAAGACAATGAGCCAAAACCTATTGTTTGGGACCAGTCAAGTCTTTTCATCTGTCCAGGTCCGAGTCCACCGTCCAGTCAATGCTGTGTCGTCAAAATAAACCACACACAGATCTGAGAGATAGGTCTGTGGATGTTGTTAATGACTAATCACTGTGTTTCTTTAGGTGAAGTAGAACTTTCCAGAAGGGATTTCTTTTAAAAATCACATTTACCCCCTGGGCCAGGGTGTTGGCTCATAACACATTTTAAATGAATAATGTTTGTGTGAAGTTGCATTTATTGCATTATAATGATTAATGTTACTGTGTTATTTAATTTATACTCATTAACCATTAACACTGACTTAAGAAGGTTTTTTCTCTCCACATTTGGAATCTAGTTTAATGGACAGTTACCCCACCCTTTACTCCGGGACTCCGTCTGCAAATGAAGCTTTCATGTTTGTCCTTTTGGGAATGTTGTTCTTTCTGAGGGAGAAACTCTTTGTTGTACTGATGCCGACACTCCTTGAGTCAACCTGTTAGCTTCTGCTGAACTCATTAAAGTTTGTTTGGAGACTCAAACAAACAAAGTGATAGTAAACATCAGTGAGGACAGTTTTGTCTGATGGTCAGATGCAGCTGATTGGACGTGACGGACCTGTGGAGATGATCCCACAAACTCTAACTTCAAGACAAACAACAAACTGTACTGCTCTTGTAGATTTGAGATGGAAAAGAGCTGAAAATACACAAATGTGTAAACTCTGACGATCAGAAGAAGTATTTACAAGAACACAATTAACTGGAGGTTTAAATGACAGAACCGCTGTGGAACAATTACGTACAGGACTATTTGTAAATTTGTTTGTTTGTGTAAGGCTTCTCTTTTCAAGCAGCTAATTTTCAAAATATTCTGTAGCAAAAAGTCACCCAGATGATCTACTACTATATCACAGAGATTTCAAAATCCTGCAACTATTTTTAGCACAAATTAAATATTATTAATATCCACAGAGGATACAGTTTAGAAAAAGAAAAGGTGTGGATGATGATAGCTAAATGAGGATAGCTAAGAGTTAGCAAAGGGTGCCTAAAATTGACAATGAAGGCCACTAAGTGTTTTATGGACTGTACAGTGCCCAAACAATTAGGTTTAAAAAAAGGAATTTAATTGAATTTAAATGAAGTTAAATGTTAGCATAAAAATATCTAAATGTTTGCAAAGAATCAACGTGGTTAAAACAAAAACCCAATTAGGAGTAAACAAATCAACACTAGCTCCCAAACAAGTCACACTCCAATTTGGTTTGGAATTATTTGTTTCCTCCACGATCAGTGCAACGCTCATTCACACCTCACATCAACGGTGCATTACTTGCCTCACCATCAGTTTTTGTGTTGCGTGTAAACCAGGCTGTTGCCTGCACACAAAACACACCAAAAACACACACACACACACACATCATCAAATAAAAACTGCAGTCAAGTCAGAGTGCAAGAGACATCCTCCTTGCTGCACAAACAAAGCTCTAAAAAAAAAAAAAAAAAAAAAAAACACCTGTCAAACTGGTCGTTTCAGGCAGAGAGGGATGGATGAGTAGGTGCAGCAGAGAGGAGGGAGGAAGGAAGGGAGTGGAGGAGGAACAATTGGAGACGGAGAGGAGAAACCAGCCTTTTAAAAGGCAGATTAACACGGGCAGAATCTTTCATTCTGAAGGAAATCACACACCTGTGCACACACACACACACACACACATTTTTTGGGGACTATGGCTTCGACCACGTCTGGTGATGTTCTGCCCACAGGTGGCAGGATCTTCACCTCCATTCCTGACATCTTCTTCATCCCAGAGTGGGTGAGTTAATTATACTGACACTGTCATTCCAGCTGTTGTCTAAATGTTAGCCTTGACCTTCCTGTCGCTACAGTTCAGCTAAGATGTTAAAGTGTAGATCAGAATCAACTAAAACAACCGTCAACATTAGATTAAAGATCACTGGAACTTATTAATGACAAAGTCAAAGTATTTTTTGTAGTAGTAGTTTTAAATGTCTCTAAAACTACCACTACACATTGGGTTTTTTTGTTGTTTTCCGCTACATTGTCATGCTGCACAAACCATATGCTTCCATGGCAATGGAGAAACTGTGACTTAAACAATGTTGGATAGAAACTTTTGTTAGTTATTTTGTGGCAACTAAAAGGAAAACCTGATTTCCACCTACAGCCTGGTGAAAAAGAGGTTGAGTTTCCCACTGAATTTCACACCAGGGGTGGGTTATAACAAATCTATGTCTGAATGATAGCAGACCACATTTCCAGTGTGTGTATATGTTGATCTGTACAGATGATAATCTGAGTGACACAGGTGGAAAAACAGCTTAAATTGCAGAAGGTGGTGTAAATCTAAACCAGTCATCAAGCTGCTGGCTCGGATCTTTTTCCCCTCGCTGCTGGGGAGTGGACTGTTTTTTTTATTTGCTATGAACTGATCTACAGGCTGAAGGAATGCAGAGGCAGATTCACAGTTTTCAACAGGTTTCATGTGTCGTACGCAACGTAAAAGCTACATAGTGGAAACATCCAAAATCCTAAAGGTTAGCTAAAGTATTGTGGAATAAATATCAAAATGTGGCCAAAGTAAGACTTTAATCGGACTGGCTTTTTTTTTTTTTTTTTTTTTGACCAATCAGGAGAAAGAGAGAGTGCAGGGTTTATAAAAGACAAGTAAATAGTAACAGATAGAGAAAGTGTGGCGTTTATAAAAGACAAGTAAATAGTAACAAAAGCCAATTATCTGGTTTACATGCAGTACTTTTGGCTGTGACACTGCTGTGGAATTTACTGCCTGAAGGCATGGATTTAACTTCAGTTATTGTAGGTGAACTCAGAAGGACTTTTATTGTGAAAAGGCCTTTTATAAAAGCCCTCTTTATCAGTGAATGACACGGGATTCAAACAATGGGACATTATGGAGTTTCTCATGATCTCAAACAAACAATCACTGAAAAACAAACCGCAGGTCACGACGGGCCTTTACTTCAAACAATTAGACAAAATCAAGTGCATGAATGAGGGAGGATTCATCTCTGAATTATTTCCTTATGGCACCACAATAAGGTGACGAAAAATATATTTAGGCGACTGTATAAAGGTAGGTCAAAAAGGTCTAAGACTTTTTTTAATCAATGTTTTTCTGTGACACCAGGTCACAGCCCACTCTGTCACCTGGTCCAAGGACCAAACTAAAGTACAGTTTTACAAAAAAAAAAAAAAAATCAAAGGATTGAAACCAATTCTAAGCAATCGCCACGCAAGGATAGCGCCACACCCTGGACAGTTCCATCACACAGGTAGAAGAACAACCATTCACACTCGCATTCACACCTTTCATTAGTGCAGGGTTAGGATATATTGTGTATAAGTGAGTGTGTGTATGGGAGTGTTGAAGGGTGAGTGAGAGAGAAAATTGGTTTAAAAAAAATGTGTTTTCTCTTTAGGTCTTCAATACTTAATGATTCACTTCTTTCCTGATACTTTTCGACTTCCACTTCTTGGCACAGTATATATTTCCACAGACCTCACTGCACCATTATGACTTCCACTTCTTGGCACAGTATTTCCACAGACCTCACTGCACCATTAGCAGTGGTTTTCACATTGCAGAGCTTCCTGCTTGGAGGATATTTCCTTCTTCAAGGAAATTCCTCCAAGCAGGTGTGAAGTCCTGGATCGACAGAGATAAGATTCCTCTGACGTTTGGTCCGTACTTTACAATGTTGTAGTTGAGACTTTTTGTCCGTACTTTACAATGTTGTAGTTGAGTGTTTAAATTAAAAACGTTTTAAAAAGTTAAAATCTTTTCTGTCAGAAATGAACTCCTCCTTTTCCTGTTTACTGACTTCTGTCACCACAGGGTACAGATTTCTCAACCTGCTGCTTGTTTGACTAATATTGACATACAGGCTTAGTGTTTTTAATGTAACAGCTCACAGTTCAAACGTGTTTATCCCAGAGTTCACTTCATGACAAACACAGCCGTTAAAAATATTATTCGTATTGTAAAAAAATTAGAAATCGATGCCTGCAAAACCAAAGCGTGACTGAAGTTTTCAGGTTCTACATGTTTATCAACCAGTGATCTCGACCAATCAGTGAACGACTTGTGAAGCACAACTAAGAATTTGCATTTCTTTAAAAGTGACATTAATACGGAAGCTTGAAATAAAACATTAGAGCCATGTGTTGATGTCACTTATCTCAGAAATATATTTAAATACTGGCTTCAACACAGTGTGCTTCTATGTAACTGTCCTGCCTGCGGTCCAGCTCTTCCTTGTACTATATAAAAGTCTGGAACTTCACAGACCACTGTGAACGACTTTTGATGCAGAAAAGGTCCACCACTGAAACGTCAAGTTACTACATTATGTCCAGTGTTCATATGTATGTCATGTTTTAAAGGAAATGTACAAACATTTCTAGAAATGAAACGGTTCAGTCTTCAGCATTCACAGTGAAACTCCAGTCTAACTGTCACTCCTCCGTTTGCCTGAGTTTTGGCCAGGATTATTGTTCCCTGAGAAATTTGCATGTACAAACTGATGATGTCTCGTTTAAACAATAATCTGTCCCAAGGGTTATATGAGAGTTGGAGCAATGGCATGGGCGTGGCACATTGTTTGCATGTGGAAAGAATATGTATTTTTTTTAAATACATATTTTATATATGTTATATTTATTTACTTATTGTATGTTCTCACAAGGCTTTTGTAGTCAAAGGAAAACTAAAGGTGTCCAGCAGGGGTAGCTCAATGCAGTTACAGCTATTTGGTCTAAGACTAAACTGCACTGATGTTTTGGAGGAAACAAAACCTCAGAGTCAGTCAAACAAGTTTTTTAGCAACTGAAACTTTTTGTTTTGGAGACTCAGCAGTAATTATGGCGCTGAGCGACAATGTTATCTGGTGCTGTACACTTCACCTGGTTTGGAAGAATTCTATAATACTTGGCTTCATGACAAAGGTGTATTACTCACAGTCAAACTCTTGAAGGCAGTGACAGTGCTGCATACGTTGAGGGTTAATTTTGTTGCGTTTTCCAGTCGTAGCTATCAACAAAAAAGAGAGAGAGGAAAAACAGTTTTTCCTAAAATTATATAGAACACAAAGAGAGAGAGAGAGGAAAAAAAGAGGAAATAAAATTAGAGGACAGTTTTTCCTAAAATTATATAGAACAAGAGAAGAAAAGGAGCAATGAAAACATTTTTGTGGGTGGGGTGTGTATTGGCTAGAATCTGGCGATACGATATGTATAATCGTACACGAGCAACGATACAACATATTGTGATATACTCAATACTATAGACATGACAACAATACAGTGTATCAATATTTTCCTACACCCCATTCGAATACAAATGTTTCGTGAAAATGTGAAAAATATTTGTGCGGCATCTTTCAATACATTAGATAAATATTCCTAAATATGTCCCATAATATACAACAGCTGAGTGACTTGAAGTATTTGATGTCATCGTGAGAAAATTCCCTCCTGCAGAAGCTGAGCGGCTTAAGATCTGAATAAGAACATGGAAGTGTTTGCTGCTCCTCCTCACCTGATACCTGAGGGCTGCAGGCTGCGTGGTTGATTCCTCACACCTGGAGCCAGTGTTTATGAACACACAAAGACTTGTTTCACAGCAGCTGTAAGAACAGAGAAGAGCATGTGTTACAATCAAACACGGAGACAACGGAGCTGGAACTGAATAAGCAGACGTGGAATGAGTTCATAAAAGTACAAACGTTCTTATTCCCGGTGTCTGCGGTCACAGATATATATGGGAGAAAGTCTTGTTGCACAGTTAAACAGTGAAGAACAAAGAAGTAGGAACATGTTTTGTCAGTCGACAAACACAGAGTTTGTGCTCGACTGTTTGACAGTAAATCTTATCAGCGAGCGGCGTTCTAATGAAATTCTAAAAAAAACTCTTTCAAGCTGAGTGTTTGACAAAGGTGGTGAAATACAGAAACCACACACACACACACACACACACATGCTGGTGTTTGTGTTTTGCAAGCACATGCCACTTCCCCTGGCTCCTTACATTAACCCTAATTCTAATCTTAATAATCTCTACCTCAAAAATCCTATCTGAAAACGCAGCAAATGACGGCCGATCTTACCTAAATGCTAACTGAAAACGCAGCAAATGACGGCCGATCAATATCGATGTATGACAACAGAATTTTGATTTAAATGAACGTATGATAAAAGTGCACCCTTCCCCCTGCAGGTGATTGGAGGTTTGGTGTGGATCCTGGTGGCATCGACCCGTGTGAACCCAGACAACCCTCAGGGTTGGGTGATGTTCGTGTCTGTCTTCTGCTTCGTCTTCACCACACTCTGGTTCTTCATATTCCTCTGTGGAGGCAATCAGAGCGGCGTCTGGCCCTCGTTGGTGTGTTTCTCCAACATTTGATGCTCAGTTTGATTTTACACAGTCGGTCAAGGACGACGTCCGTCCTCATGTTGTAAAAATTCTGACGTTCAACTCCTCTGCACTCACTGTCTCCCTCTGCAGGACGCTGGGTATCATTTTGTGGCTGCGGTTTTCTACCTCGGAGGGTCTGTGGCCTTGGCCATCGTCACCATTGAAAAAGCAGCTATTGTCAACATATTGTCCACAGCAGAAAGTCTTAAAATCTATCGGCTGGACATCGCTGCAGTGGTACGAAACTGAGCAATTTTTTTCAGCTGGGAATAGTGGGTAAAATCCACAGCTGTAGGTCCGTCTTCTTGGCGGTAACTAGGGCTGTGTATTGGCAAGAATCTGGTGATACGATACCTATCACCATACAGGAGCGACAATATTATATATTATATATATTGATATATTGCGATTTACCTGCCATGAAGACAATATGATATATTGCGATTTACCTGCCATGAATATTTGGCTGTTAATTGTCGTCAGTGCCGTGGAATATTGATACGGTATCATGAAGGAAGTTTCTTGATATTTCAGCATATCAATGTTTCCTTACACCCCCTAGTGGTAACCATTAACACCGTCATGACTCAGGTGATGTGTTTTCAGGTGATGTCCTACCTGGCCCTGCTTCTTTACTTCCTCCACGCCATTTTCTCTGCCATCCGATGGAAGAGGTCCTAAAACCACAACACCTGACCAAGAAAAACCAAGAGCGACAAAACGGAGACAAAATGAATCAACGAATCAACGGCTGAACTCCTGTTGGAATAAAAAAACAAAGAATGACATTTGTGGTTTTCATGAATTCAGCTCAGTGATAAGGAGTATGTTTTTTGTTTTTTTTTTCATCAATGCAGTAAAAAGTTGAATCAAATCATTAATGAAAAATGAGCAGTTGGTCAACATGAACACGGCAAGTTCTTTAGTACCGTTAATGACTTTTTACAATTGACATCATTGTCGTCTGATTTCAATTAGTGAGTCAGCAGATTTTTATATTTATACATTTGAAAAGGTAGTTAGAAATCAATGTGCCAAAATTATAGAAAGCAGATGTTTCTTCTTCTTTTCTTCCTTCACAGTAACTTCACCAGAACTTTATTGATAAAATGTTGATACTTGAGTTTTAAGGATCCCAAAACCTTACACAATTAAAAATAAATGAAAAAAATATATAAATTCCATAAAGATCACACTTTTTCAATAGTAGATAAATCGATCTTAGATGGCAAAAATAAATCAGTAAACTAAAGGTACATTTCTTTAATTAATGTTCACAATAAGTTAATAAGTTAATAACAAACCTTGCTCTTAGTTACCGTGGTCCACATCCCGCTGATGATTAATCCATTTTGGAGCTGATTCATTTCTCACAGCCTGTTTTTTTTTTTTAACATATTTACAATGATATTGTAATAGTACTTGTTGAAGACATCACTGTTCTCATCGAGTCCCCGGGAAATTTTAAATCTGTACATATTTAAAATTATTTCATTTTATTTCACACTATTCATTTCAAATTTTCAAATATTTTTTTCTTGTCGTTCACATGTTAAGGTTGAGCAACTCAACTTGTTACCTCGACACACAACGAGGCGTTTTATAACACCATTAAAATTTTATGTCATAAAAGTGTGGATGTTGTTGTTTTTTTTTAAATATCAGTCCGTTGGAGAAAAAAAAAACCTTTTGGGTACCTGTAAAAAAAATAATCTGCAGCAGATCCAGACTAGAGAGAGAGAGAGAGAGAGAGAGAGGGAGAGAGAGAGAGAGAGAGAGACCACAATCAAAGTACTGTTAGACAAACTTCTTCTCTCCTCTTTACTTCCCTTTTCCTTTCACCACATCCCCCCCCCTTCTCCTCTCCTCTCCTCCCCCCTCTCCTTACTTGTCCTCTCCTCTGTTTTCTCCTACATACGCTGCAGTTCTCTGCTCCACAGCTACAGCTCCTGGTTCTCAGCTGTTTGCCTTTTCTCCAGTCACCAGCTCACCTGGCCTCAGGTACTGAGAACTGGTGGGTGTGTCTGAGTCTTTGTGTTCAGAGCTGTTCGGGTGGAGGTATCTCTTACCCTAGACCGTGGCAGAACGGGTTTGTGCACTAACTGGGTATAAGGCTGAGAGACACCTGCTGCTGCCCCGTTAGTCCACAGGTGGAGCTGAGATGGCTGCGACCACTGCTCATTCAATGGGGAGTCTGCCCAGTGGACTGGGCATCTGCACCACAGCGCCGGATATTTTCTACCTGCCTGAACTGGTGAGTCTGCTGGGAAGAGGGGACGGAGCAGATGACCTTGAAAGAAAAGAAACGTTTTTTTATTAATGTGAAACAAAGCTTCAACTTATCGTCAGTTTAAATTCTTCTTATACTGATGATAAAAAACTCCTTCAATCTCTCAGTGTTCACTGAGAGATTGAAGGAGTTTTTTCAGTCTGTGTCAACTTTGTTTTTTTTTTTCTTGCAAAAGGTTGATCACGGTTTTGTTTTGTATCAAACATGTCCAAACTCAGGCATGTGGACCAATTATGGTCTTAGCGGGTTATTTTTCCACCAATTATTTCCGAATGGACTTTTGATTAATTTGAAAAAGTGTGTTTTATATTTGTTTCTGCGGCAGTACAATATTATAAATACACACACACACATATACATATGTAATTAGAATTTGATTATTTTGCCCAACATTTAAAATTTTTGTTTTTTGTTGTTATTCATTTAGATTTCTTTGCTTTGAAATTTTTTTGCTGTTTAAACCTTTACTGTAGTTTTTTGTTGTTATCCATTTAGATTTCTGGCCTACATCTACACATCTTTGGGCTAAACTATATATTTTGTTGTCATGTCATTTCAGCCTAGTTCTAAATTTTTTTTGCTGTTTAAACCTTTACTGTACTTGACTAAATTTTACATGTACTGTATGTGTTTCTGTTACTTGAGCAATTTTCCACCTAACTCTAGTATTTTTTATTTATTACATATATATACATACTTTACATACATAGTTTGTAGAATATTAAATTCTCTCCAGACTGATCTTGTGTTCCTCTTACTATCTTCTGCCTTAGATTCATTCAGTCCTATCAGGATCAGCTGAATATTTAGAAGAGAGTTCATGTTTTGCACATATGTCAATGGTTATAGATGTAGGCCTAATAGACCAACATCTAAAACCAAGTGCCAAGCGCTGCACACTACCGGTTCTTGCAGCAGTGGGCGATGACGTCCATGTTTTTCTTATAATGCAGGAGCAGGCTGCACCGTCTACCTCGTCTCATGTTTCACTCATATTGTACATGCGGTGGAGGAATTTGGCCAATTCTCTTTTGGAGGAACAGTGACAAAAGACAGAAACTGCTCGAGTAACCACTGGAGAAATAACCTCAGAGATGGAGGAGCTGCACGTTCACTTAGTTTGTGTCTCCTAACTTGACTTAATCCTCCGCTTTCACCGCTCAGCCAGTTCTAGATTAACTGCAGAAATACAAGAAAAGTCTTTGTGGGGAGTAACATGTAAAAACGAGGTTATAAATGCTGTTTTGTGAAAATGATGAACACGTGAGAAGTGTGATCTACTTTTTCACATTTATCTGTGATCGGTTTAGATTTCACACGATACAGTGATCAGTGAATCAAATCTCTGAGAAAACACTCCTGGTACAATGAAGTATCAAGTAGTAGACTGTCGCTGACTGACATTAACTGTTGTCTCGCTCCATCACATGATCTGACCCATCACATTTCCAAAGAGTGTCCAATGACACGTGGTGTTTCAATCATTTCACTCACACCAGTGAAGTACATGTTGATATACAGTACTGAGATAAGAGTAGAGTCGTTTTTGAAGAAAATGTCAGAAGCATTAAAAAACACTGTGAATGAAAGTGTGAATGGAAAACTGTAGGGAGGAAGGAAGGAAGGAGGGAGGGAGGGAAGGAAGAAAAGAATCAAAAAAGTTAACGCAAAAAGGTAAATACATTTTTTTAAATAAATCAAAAAACAATACTGAAGATATTAAAATATAATATAAATATAATATAAAATAGAAGAATAAATAGAAAAAGATAACTGTGGGACTGTAGGTAATTATATTATAAAGGTAATATTATTATTGAATTAAAAATGTAAAGAATGTGGTAATAAATATAACTTAATGATAAAATACCGTTAGATTTGTCTCAGAAAATAATTATTTTCCTCTCTGTTTCTCAACAAACACTGAATAGTGTTACCAAACTACAGGTTTACATTTTATTGAATTATCAGGAAGCGTTCTTCATGTTCAGAAATCTCTGTGTTGACTTTGAGGGTTTAACCCAGTTGTTAATTCCATTTTCTTCCCTGTAAAACACTTTTGTAGCTCAGTGTAAAAACTGTTCTCAGAATGACGGTGTGAATTCCTCAGAGTTTACACTACGATGGTTTGGCAGCGGATCAGAAGTAACCTGATAAAAGTGAACACCACCCAGTCTGAGCTGAAGTTTGGGAAAGGACAGTTTAGGAGAGTTTCTGCCCAGTGGTCGTGAAGGAGGGCGTGGCCTCTACATTTAATCCTGTTATAGTTCAACAGTATTCTGATCCCGGTCCAGATCAGAGTGGAGCGAAAAAGAGACATTTGAGCTGAGAATGTCAGGAAATTCTTCATTTGCGAAAAGGTATTTAAAGGGTGTGGCGCTGTAACGATGCCTGCTTCGGCTGATGATTAATACAACAACACAGGCGGCCAATCAGGTCTCAGTACTGACAGTCATAATAAAGGTTCATGAGGGAGGTTTGACCTGCACAGGAAGTCCTGTCACCTGCACTGAAACATTCAAAGTTTAAATTCTGAATGGGATTAAAACATATCTACAGTCACCACATGGGGGTGGGCTTTCACCCTGGACAGATCAGGACAACCTAATTCTGCACGTGGGAGCTCACTATAAGGCAAGGGCATTAACCACCCGGCCACCGTGTGGCCCCCACTGGTACTTCACATTTGAATGGTCCTTAGTTAAAGGTTGTTGTTTTGTCAGGTCTTTCTTTTGTCATGTAACTCTAACCTGTCCTGTGACTGTGTGGGTTTTGCGGAATATAATCCCATCATTATCACTGATTACTACACAAAAGAGAAAAAGTGCACACACAGAGACTAACCTGCCTCAGGTGCACAAACACACAAACACACACACGATCAGATGACACTGCAATATAATAATATAATAGATGCTTTTTCGATCAGATGACAGTGTAATATAATAATATAATAGATGCTTTTTCAATCAAATTATTTACAAAGCATTGAATTAATTAGTTCATTTTAATCAAGTGCGACCACTAATAAAAACAAATGATGAAGACACAC
>NC_024318.1:90333-136329 GCF_000523025.1 Cynoglossus semilaevis
GCGGCTGTGAGAGCGAAAACTGAAAACAAAAAAATATTTGTGAGATTTGAGTGATGTTAGGTGGCGCTTACAGTTCTTCTTCATGTGTGTTTCTGTGTGTCCAGGACTTTGTTTACCATGGCCTGGCTGTGCTCTTCTACCTCAGTGCAGGAGTGGATTTGGCTTTTATTACCATGTTGAGGAAAGGGTCTGTGTTCAAACTCTATCAGATCAACATTGCTGCTGTGGTAAGAAGTACTTTATTTTGTCATTTAAATACTAAAACTAATTAGAAGCACAGATATAACAGTATGTCTACCAAAAGATACAGCAAAGACAAGAAAAGTAGCCAAAACTTACCCGGAAACAGGTGGAAAAGGTTCAAATCTAAGGCAGCTAGAGCTGTTGTTAGCATAACCCACAATCATAGCAAGTAGCTATAATTAATAAGGAGCTAACTTGATGTAAGACAAAAAAAAAAAGCAAACAAAAACCCCGCCAGAATTTACTCAAATTCAGCAAAAAAATAAAAATAAAATCTGAAATTGTGTCATATATTAGCCAGCCCGAAAAAAATAGCCAGGAAATTAGCTTACAAATTACACTAATTGATATCTGAAAGTTAGCCCGGGAACTAGGTTAAAATGTTTTTACGTCATTTAATATTAATGTGTTGAAAATGCCCGAAAGAAATTGTCTGTAAAAAGTATTTTAAATCGTCTTACAGCATTATTAATCTGTGTGTCCTTTAGGTTTTCGCAGCATTTTTAATCTGTGTGTCCTTTAGGTTTTCGCCTTCTTGTCCGTCCTCCTCTACTTCATCCACGCCATCCTGTCCGCCATTAGATGGAAACAGTTCTAAAGGACGACATCCCATCGCAAAACCACCGTCTTATCACAAAATGAATGCCATTGTATGATTGACGTCACATTATTGTACTTTGGAAGGACATTTAATGAAGGTAAAACGGGAGATTGAGCTCCAGAGACGGTATTTAAAACAATCACAGAAATAAATGATGTTTTATGTAACATAATTGGTACTACGCACAACAAATATTATTTTTGATATTAATGTAGTTCACTTTTTTGACGTAGTGTGGCACTCTTACCACACAAATGTAACAACTACGCCCCTTACTGTTTCCTGGCATCTTCTTTAAAACTGCCACTTTTTTTCAGCCTTTTTATAGATTTAGTCGTAAAATGTTTTTTATGTTCAGTTAGAATTAAATTCAGAAATGTAGTAGATAGAGTTAAAAAGTGACATATCTTCATTTTTATACATTCAATAATAAAAACAAAAAATATACCATAAACATTGTGGTCTGGTTTTATTTTCTCCAATTTTCCTCATATATTTCTCTCTCTCTCACACACACACAAACATATTTCTACCTACAAGACACTGGTGTTTGGTTACATTCGGGAAAACATGACATGTGAGGTTTGACCATGGTTTAAGATTAACATTGTAGTAACTTTGAGTTCAGCATTTTTAGAGTTACATAATGTTTATTTGATACTTTAACATATTTTTACATCATTACAGACAACGTCATTTTGACATTTCCATTTTTTTAAGAGTCCTTTGTGGAAATAATCCACGTTTTCCAATCAGTATAAAAAGACCAACATCACTTTAAAGAGCCACAGATCATCAGACTCTCCACGTCTACCAGATGGTTCGTTTGACTCCGGCCCAGATGGAGCGTTTTGTTCCCTGGGCCAACTGAACATCGTCCCAGTTCAGCCGTGTGTTGGGAATCTCATCCTCCTTCTCTGGGTCTGGTCTGGCCCCGCCCTCAGGTTTGGCCACCACGATGGGCAGCGGGCCTGTCTCTGACCTGAACTCCACCACGTTGAGCTTCTTACTGTCTGCCAGACTCTGGTGGTTTTGCTGTGAGATGGAAGAGGAAACAAAGGAACTGTTGGTTCCCATTGTAAAGGACCTTTTATTAAATACAACGTCTCAGTCTCACCTGAGTGGCCAGTCCATTGAAGAGAGCTCTGGTGATGTTGAGATAATTTGTGGATCCATCTACTTTACAGTACATGTCCTTGATACCAATCAGCTTACAGATAGTGATGATGGCTCTGTGGCAGCGAAGACCCTCTCCTGTATGGACACAACGCTGTTTAAACACATTATGTATGTGCACATAAACATACATATATATTGATATGTTGAGGATGACCGCGTGTGGACTGATGCTGTGATGTGCTGCTGTGACTACCTGTGGTTTGTTTCTTCATACGAAGTGTCGTCTTCTTGTACTTGGACTCAATGTCTTGGTAAACTGTTGGCAGAAAAATAAAATAAATTATACTGTACGTACTATAAATGAATACACTACAACATATGGCAGTACTTTATTTTTTGATAAAAACAGGAAGAGATGAAAAGAGGTCAACATAGGTGGGAAAAAAGAGAGAGATGAAGAAGAGAATTAATAAGGACAAGGGTAACAGAGGAACAAAGGAAAAAGTGAAGGATGGAAATTGAATATATCATAAACCACAGTGAAATCAGACGTGCGAATGAGAGGTTACACTCACTGGTGCGGCCCTGGTATCGGTCAATGTAGTACAGGTAATGGATGGCTCTGTTCTTGGCCTACAGGAACAAAAAAAAAAAAAGAGGATTCAGATTTGACACCGTCATCATTGACACAGATGAATAAACATGAATAAAAACACATGAATAATTGACTGCAGAAACATCATTTTAACATCAGAGAGCTTGTGGACAACACCAGGGGGCGTGTCCAGGCTGAGTGATTAACCAATAAAGACGTGTCATTTCTGGGTCCTACAGCACACAGCAGAACCAATTCAAATAAATGCTCTGGTCCCAATGCAAACAAATAACAATAAAAAAATCTTAAAAAATAATATAATAAAATTAAATTCACCAGTCAGACCTGCCATTATACCATTAACTGCTACTGACTTCACAAATATTGTAAGAGTAAAACCAAGTCGTACCTTCCTCTGGGCTGAGATGCGGTCTGGTCCTTTACCCAGCGCAAAGCCTGATGGGAAAAATAAAAAAAATCAGGAACGAAAACGGGAAACAAGAGTTTGTGTTTGTTTGGCTCCACTCTGTGTGTGTGTGTTTTTTTTAAATGTGTTTAAAATGAATATATGTTAATACTATATACAAGCTTTAACACTGAAGACTCTGACAGACTCCGTAACGAGGCACAGACACCACTGAACCTTCGGAGTCTGGAAAGACTTTCTCAGCAGTTTCTGTATTTTTGCTGCTTAAAATAAATAAATAAATAAAACTGTCAAAAGTGTCAGAAACCACTTCCACTTTTGCCAGAAATACTCAAACAGTCAAAACAGTTTCTCTTCCCCTCCACAAACGCCCCTTGCTAGTATCCCTAAACCTCTTTGTTATATGAATCATATCCATTTAACCATTGACTTAAAAAAAAAAAATCCTAAATTATTTATGTTTTATTAAAATACGTGTTAAATGGCGAAGTGGAACCTGACCTGCGGCTCCGTTGCCGTTTCCCACGGCCACCAGGCAGCTGACGGACCTCTTCCTGCCTTCTTTGGCCGTCATGGAGAACACATTCTTCATCTGGAACATAATATGACAACATGCGCTGCATTAACATGAACACAGTTCAGCCTTCGGACTGAAAATGTACACATCAGTTTGTCATGTCACGTCAGAGTTTCTCGTTGTTTTTGAGTTACTTTTCCAAATTGGAGAAACACATTTTTCACTTCTTAATCTGTCGGAACACCAATCTTGACGTGGTGGATTCAAGTCCAGTCATTAAAAAAATATTATAATGTAGACAGAACCGCTTCAGTAACAGCAGGGGGCAGCATTGAAACGCTACAGACATTGTGAAAGGAAGACAGTGGAGACAGGAGGAGGAGAGGGGAAATTAAAGACAGTTCAAGGAAAGAACAGCAAATGTGAAGAAGATCAGATGTGGTCAGAGGTGTGAGGAGGAAGAAGGAGGAGGAAGTTTGGAGACGGAAAGTTAATGTGAACTAAAATGAGCCCAGAGGAAGAAGATGATGAGAACGGGAGTTGAACTGTAGCCTATGGTTGAGCAAAAAAGCTAATGATGTCAAAAACACCATAACAAAGAGCGAAGAAAAAAACTGTACAGTATATGCTAATAATATGTTCTGCAGTACTGTGAAAATAGTATATTAGTTATATTTACTTATTGAAATCAATATATTATTAATTTTTTAAAATCTTGTTACTGGACCATAGGCATGGGAATCATGGTCCAGTCAGGGGACGGGGTCCCACTTGATGAAAAAATATACACTTCATGGTCAGGATATTTCTCTGGAAAATTATATTTCATTAAGTATGAATAAATAATAATAAATATAAAATGTACTTGTTTGCATGAAAACCAAAGGGGGGGAAACATGGACTTTATTTAGTCTATTTATTTATTTGACCGAAAATTAGTTCAAGACACCGCTGGTCTAACTGAAGGCTTGTTACCATGTGATGGGATCACCTGATATCTGCATGGATAATGAACCTAATGAAGTGGTCATGTACACCAGCAGGACACTCTACAGCTGGTACTCATTAAGTTCATCTGTGATCTTCAGGGTGGCAGTGAGAGCTGCAGCCAATCACAGCTCGAACAGCACTCAATAGTACAATACGATCAGATTAGTTGGGGTTTTTTTTTAACCTGATCTTGACACTTCTAACCAGAACAAACAGCTTCCCGTTCCCTCTACTGTCTTGTCTTCCAAAGCCCTAAATCCAAGACTTCAAAGCACACCAAGTATTTCACCGTGTCAACCAAAAGACAACCTAACAGAGAGCGCATCCTGGTCCAAGTCCCTGCTTTGTTCTCATCCATCATCCCTGTTGTTTTTCCCCTGGTTCAGCTTCCAGGCGGTGTTCACCTTGACACTTTTATCTTCACAGCGGAGAGTGTGTGACAGAGCGGTGCAGAGTTTCAGCTCAGAGAACTTCAAAGTCAAGTTGTGCTTTCAGCTTCTCTGCTTATGTAACATTTCAGTGAAGGGCTTATAATCTTCACTGCGGGGACGCTGCACAAGGACCGGTGTCAGGGGACAAAGGGGAGGGGGCAAACAACGAACACTGCAAAAACACCAGCGTCGCACAACTGACCTCACTGAGAGTTAGAGTCCAGCAGCTGGACAGGTCGACACAAAAGATTTGGTTTTTTTAAATATTTTTTTTAAAGAATAAGTAAAGTTAACACTATTTTAGTCCAAGTCAACAAAAGCTGTAGTACCAGCTGAGACGATGCTAATAGAAAATATAACTGTGAGGTGATCAGTGTCACTGCACGCTGACTTTTTCTTTTAAGCAGGTGAAGAAAACGAACACGAACAACGGCAACATTCAGTGAAGGAAAACATAATAGTTTCCGTGGAAATACAGTAGCTGAAACATTTGGTCAAAATTCTTTCTTTTTCTTTTACATGTGCGTTTGTGTGTCTGTAAACAAATGCAGTCACAAGTTGAGCCGCGAAGTTTGTTTACATCGCTTTGGCAGGGATCCAAACCAGATGGTACGACTCTGTGTTCTGTGCCGGGTTCCCATTAGAAGGTTGTGCACGTGTGTCTCCACTGATGAGGTTCTCCTCTCACTCTGGCTTCTACATTCATTATTTGGGCTGAAGATGCAGCCGTTTGAGCGCGGCATTAGCCGACGGAGCAGATGGGCCAACTCTCTCTCTCTCTGGCGGACGAGCAACGACCGTTTCACTCCCGTTTCATCTTTATTCTTTCAATCTGCTGCTCCTTGGCTCCGCGGCTTTATGTACGTCTGTGTGCTGTAGTGTCAAGGAGAACGTTCCACAACGCACAACCATAAGGCACCGAGGCAGAACCGACCGCTGCCAACCCTGGTACTGACTCTAGAACAGTACCGGGGTCTGTAGATGACAGTATACTATTTATTAGTAATATCTTCGAGGCGTCTACAGCATAATGATAAGATGTTTTAACTTAAAAGTTGAAGTTGAAAACTGTTCTCCATGAAAAGAAGTCGATAACATTTACTAAAATTGCAACAATTACCTTACGACTAGTTGTAAATGTTTGTCTGTGAATTTCAAGCACGGCAACAAAAAAGAAACAATGTTACTTTTAATGTTACGTGGTTGCAAAGCGTAGCTTTCGCACGCCTGCCTTACACATCTGCCTTACATGCAGAAGGTCCTGGGTTCAAGCCCCAGAAGAACCACATTTTAATGGCACCTCCCATGGCCATCTGTGTGGATTGGACAAATAAGGGACTTCAAGGACTAAAGTTTCTCTTCTCAGCCCAGAAATGGTTAACTATTAGAAAAAAAAACACTTTACAAGGTTGCTGAGGGAGGTGAGGGAGGGTGGGTGGTTGTTGGAGTCGTCTTCTGTGACAGTGAAGGCATTCAATCTCTGTTAATGAAATCAGCGAGTCCTGTCCAAGAGGCTGCCGAGTCTGGAGACAGGCCATGAACATCACTTAGCTCTCTGTCGCTCTAACTCTTCCTTTTCTTGTCTTTTCTTTCCTTTCCTCCACCAGGTTCCCACTGAACACAGTGACTGTGCCACGCTTTAAATTTAAAAATATTTACAACAGAGTTCATGTCTTAATTTAATATTGACCTGTTGGGGCTCAGCTTTACCTACGAAGGTAAAGGTGATGCTTAAATGCTGGAATGGGTTCTGCCTCTCAATTAGAGAAGTACTGCTGTAAGGCAAGCATGTTAACCACTTCTACCACCATGTGGTCAGATTTTTGAACAGGATTGTCTCCTTAAACTAAACTTGTAAGACGAAAAAAAAACCCTGAGGTTCACCGTCATGGCTCAGACGCATCGACTGAACTGAACAGGTCTGAGGATTGGAATTCATCAGTTCCCTGATCGACCCTGAAGCACAAACTCCAGCCCAGAGGGTGGCAGTAATGCACAGGTACAGCCCCGTTATTACAGTCAACTGTTGCTGGGTATAAATTCTTCACAGTTGGTCTCGCACTTATCAACTTCTCCTCCACCTTTCTCACAGTCGCCTCCCCCCAATCCCCTCCCCTCCTGGTGGATGTTCACTAATGGAGGGTCCGCATCACTGTCCTTGAGAGACGAGCCTTTTCATTCCAGTAAGCCTTTTTCATTTCATTAGGCCTGAATTTAAAACGACGCACACACAGTTACACACAGACTCACACAAACACAAACCCAGATCCAAACACAGACACAGGTTATTTATAGATGGGAACGGTCGATAAAAGCATTCCTTGGTTTCCAGGGGGAAGCCTTGAGCCTGGGATGCTCCTGTTGAGGACTCTTCAAACTGACACACACACACAGTCACTGAGGTTGGGGTCTGCAGCCAAAAGGCAGCCCAGAGGGGTTGAACCACATGGGCTGCAGCAGACTGTAAATCACACATTGTTAAATGGGGCTGTCTACTCCACGGAACACACAGTAATGGTGTCGCCAGCTGCTCCCGCTGCAATGTCTGCAGGAGGCCATGGGGGGCAGCGTTTATAGGTTTCATTGCGACACCTTTGGAGAAACTTTATAGGCAATAAAGGTAATATTTTTTTATCTTTATTCCTCAATATAGTTTTTTTATATTCTTAAATATTCTTCTGTGAATGTGTGTTTTCCTGCCTGGTGTCGTCGCTGTGGTCTGAGTTCAGCTCGTCACGCTATTACCCACAGAGCTGAGTCACCGATATAAGACTGCCGTCCTGGTCGTTTCATATTTATTGAAACACAACCTAAAGGTAGTATCAGTGACAGTACTCGGCATCAACAAGTACACTAAAGAAAAGCACTCACACCAACTGTAGGAGCCGTGTATCGTTTCATCGATGGAATATATTTTAGTTTTGATTGATTTGGTCTGGTTGCCATGGTGATGGTTTAAGTCCTTAAACTAGGGTTGCCAAAAATACCGCCCATGGGCCAAAACCGGCCCGCAAGGGAGTTCAATCTGACCCACATGATGAATTTTGAAAGTGAAAAAATGCACACCCCTGACTGAAACGTATGTATTTAAGCAGGAGAGATTCAAAGTTATGGTAGCCGTAATTTTTGTTGATCACTTGCTACACATTCACAAACCGTGCACGTTTACTAACTTATTTGTGTGTGTATTTCAAAGCTGTTGTAGTAGCTGTGTGTTTATATTAAATGTCTTGAACTTAAACTTAAACTTTACTGTGAAACTGTGTGCTTTTCTGGACAAGCAGCAGCAGGTCTACAAGATCCAGCTCTACCTCTCAGGGGAATTTAAAAGGAAAAGTCAAAATATCAGTTATTAAAAACTGACACCAGGAGAACCCAAGTACCAACCTGTCTCGATGTGAGGTCTGTGGATACAGTTAAGGTGTTGAGGTGTTTAACAAATACCCAAGAGATTCAATGAAATAACTGCATTTTAAAAGCCCAAGAAGAGCCACTGGTCTTAACGGCAGAGTTTAAATTTTATGAACCTCTCTTCACTTTTCAACGGTTCTAACAAGCTCAGAACTGATGCTACAATTACTCGTGCAACTCTGACCTTTATAAAATGATTCCACTTGGCCAGCAGTAACTGCAAAGCTTTTCAAATTTACTGCTCAACCGCAGCGGTCCTTCCTTAACACATTTGCCCGCATCACCATCAATGTGCACACGCCACAACGCATCTTTCACTGTTGTAATTTCCCTAAACAGCTCCGCCTCCCCTCTCCCCCCAGAGGCTGTTTGGAGGAATATTTCTGCACCATCTGATTTTATCAAGGGGTGGTAACAACAAAAATCTATTTAAAATCAGAGAAGCTCCACAGGGCAAAACGATGACACTAAAGCCCTCTGTCAATGGGATAACAGGGCATTCACAAACTGTTATGCCTTCAGTCAGTTTTAGTTATTTAAATATATCCCAAAGTTGACAGTAGCATTACAAACATAAATCAAGGCCAAAAGAGGCTAAAAGTCAACATAAAATAGCTGCAATTTACCTAAAAAAACCCCAAATGCCTCAGGGTTAGGCAAACTGACGAAAAACTAAATGCCTCAGGGTTAGGCAAACTGACGGTGTAAAAATTGGGAAAAAAATAATTTTAAGTGTTTTAAGTGAGTGTTTCCTCCAACACTTTCAGCAGATTAGTTGAAAATAAATAACTACAAACTTTAAGAATTAAAGGAAAATCAAGCAAAAAAAAAAAGTGTTGAACCAAGATCAACTCTTACCTCAAGGATACGTGAGTCAAAGTTCTCGTAGGTTTCTGAGGAGAGACAGAAGAAGAAAAAAAAATCAACTCAGCATCAGTGAGAAACCAGATCTGATCAGAGTCAGTCGGCCTGGTTACAGCTGTCTGCACATCACACTCTGTTTGGACCCACGTGTATGTACTGTGTATGTGTGTGTGTGTTTATGAGAGAGTGAAGTGTGAAGTGTTTGAACATGTAGGAGGGCCAGGGTGATTGGATTTCAGCGGTGTATTAGCTCAGGGGCGAGAGAGAAGACACAGCAGAACAGCAGCAGACAAACAAACACTGAACACCAACACTCTTCACCGCAAAGATCAGTGTTCGTTATCAAACCAAACTGAAAATTAATGAAACCTGAAAGTTCCAAGGAACATTTTCAAACTTTCCTAGCATCATTTAGCCTTTAGCCTTGGCCTTTTTCACCTATATTTTTCAGCTACCTATTAGCAATTTCTTCTACTTATTATTATTATTTAAAACTCTTTCCAAAATCTTTTTTATTAATTTAGTCAACTTGTGTCTGTTAATTTGGATTTGTTAAACAAATTAACAGTTTTAGTTAACCTTAGATTAGTTAATGACCTACTCATAGCAAATTTGAGTATATTTTAAGTTAACCTTCAGATATAATTTCTTAGCTAATTCATTTTTGAATAGATTTTCTGGAAGAATTTAGTTATTTTCTGAAAAGGGTAGCAATTTTTGGTCAACATCTGGCTAACTTCCAACTATGTGGCAGAGCAATTATCATTTAAATTCGCTGACGTTTAAAAAAAACTATAAATCAAACTTCAAAATTTGATGATTCCTAAAGTTTTCAAGAATGTATGAAAACCCAGAACCCTGAAGTCAGGTGACCACAGGCCCTGTTTCTCATCAAGTACGGTCAGAGATATGACTGAACACTGGACAAATCGTCACCAACTTCAGACACATCAGAATAACATCCTCCTCCCAGTCTTTAGTGCAGCTGTAGACGCTGCCTTCAGAGAGAGCTCAGATTCAAACTTCTAATAGACTCATTCAACACTGTCCCGTGTTATTGACAGAGACATTTGGATTTTCACGGAACATTGAGAAGAACATTAATGAAACCCAGAGGCATTATGGTCCTAAAGGAACTCGGGTGAAGTTCTCAGTGACTCAGTTCTACATAATGAACAAAGTTTTCCTCATTATGTAGAACAAAAGCTTTTCACTGAGAACACACAGTCTTTCTCTCTCTCACACACACACACAACCTGAACGCAGGCTTGTGTAACCTGCAATAATTACCAGGTATCGATGCAAAAATACAGACAAGAGAAAAAGACACTTTGATGACAAAGTGGAGGAAAAACTGGCAGAGAAAGACGTCTGTCTAAATGGGGACATCATCTCTTACTTGACACTTTGGTGGAACCGTAATCTTCATCAGTCCTAATGGGCCTCGGAGCAGCCATTGGCTCACTCCTCCATCCACCCACACACTCCATCAAGACGCCTTATTACTGCCGACTGCTTCATTTCTTTCTTTCTCTAATAACTGCAAGTCTTTCTGTTCTGTTCCACTCCGTGTGTGTGTGTGTGTGTTTTGGTGATATAAGAGCGACCTGCTGTGTCATGGTCTTCTCTCAGCTCTGCTTCTCCAGCAGGAACTGGAGCCTGAATATATTAGAATGTTTAACAGGGAGCTGAGGAGATGTGCACTGTCAGCTGCAGCTGCTTATGGTCTGCCTGATCAGTTCCTGGCAGAGCTCTTCTGAAAACAACATAAAACACGTAGAGAGTGAGTTGATGCCTATTACTATTTTAAGGATAAATACTAATAATATTCATTTTGGGTCATGTCTTCTCAGTGTCAACATTGAATGGAGTCTTTCTGTTATATTGACACTGATCCTGATATTATATATTTTATAGAACTTTTCTATCCCTTGACACTTTGCTAATTTAATGGCATCAGGACACAGAGAAGAGGAAGAGGTGAGATACCACGGGTATGTTGTGTGTACCGTACTGGTGGTTCAAACCTGTGGTTCTAGCGAAAGAGTTGCCAGAGTGAAAAATGTTTGTCGACAGTAGTCTCCACTGAAACTGTAGTTTGAGAAACACTGATTTAGCAGCTTGACCTTTGAGAGACTCTGATGGTCAGTGAAGGTCTGTGTTGATTGACACCTACCTCCATTTGGTCCAGGATCTGGGGGTCCTAGACTCAAACCCCCCCAGGACCTTCCCGTCCATACTCTTTCTCTATTCACCTTTGTATTCCTTCTTTTCTCATACTCTTCCCTTTTCTGGACTGAGGGAAAACAGAAGGAGGACAAGTTTAAATAATGGAGAGAGCACAAACATGAGCATCTTTGGGTGGTTTTACTGAAAACAAAGAATTACAGTGACGGGAAAATTACTGTCACTGTTTGTTATGTATTACAAATGTTGCCGTTACCCATCTCAGCCTGGACGATCTGCTGCTCGCTCTGACTTCTTTGGCTCAGAGGTTGAACCATACCATTCTTTAACACCGGTGCGTTCAGACCAGGCCACAGAAAACCAGCTCGACCTGTGGAGTAAAGACACAGGATGGTGAGGAGTAAGGACAACGTTTATATTTCTGAAAGATACAGAACCTGTAACGTACAAATTGATCACATTTGACCAAAGTCACAAAGGCATGCAGTATAATCACATGCTGCACATATTGATAGAGCTATTGAATAATAGACATTACAGACAGGGAGGAAAGCAGAGACAAAGAGAGAGAGAGAGAGAGACAGACCTTCTCCCATCAGCCGTCCACGGTTCAAGTCTCTCTTCATTTTGCGTTTGGTTCTCTTCCCTCTGCCTTTTCTGGCTCCTGAACCGGTCTCTGCCAACACACCTTTCCAAAGCTCCACAGCTGTTACTGCAGGTGCACACAAGAAGTGAGAAGAGAAAACCGGTAAATTAGCATTTTACTTTTTTATCGTAACTGCAGACGACAGCTACAGTTAAACCCACAAAACAACAGGAAGTCAGAACCTGAATGTACTTTTTAAGTACCATTTTTTAAAACTTTTATTGACATATATAGGAATGTTACAGTATGATACAGTTTCAGATATTATTTATATGTCAAAAAGAAAACAAATAAAGGTCAACAAACAAACTAAAACAAACAAATAAAGGTCATTGCAATCAATCACCAACAGACATGGGACTTACACTTGTTAAAGAAGCTGTTGTGTCTGGTCTGTTGCCAGACTGTAGAAGGATATGCTGGGAGTAAAGAGGACCTCTGGAGAACAATAAAAGCTGAGGCTTGGGTTGTTAAATGGGATATTTGAGCTGCTGCCACGGTGGTACGGAGAGGTACTGTCCCTGGAAGACAAGGGCATGGAAGAAGGTATATATTAGGATAACCAAAACGGTGCACAAAAAGAAAACTTTTTTAAAAATTACATTAATACGACAAATAAACACAATAAAATGTGCGTATAGTACGAGGAAAATACATCGCGTGATGTTTACGGTAAACCGAAGAGACCCGTTGACATGGTGTTTTATCAACATAGCCTGAACCATCTCAAAGGTAAGTACCTTATCGATTTTAATAACTATGCAAAACGTCATAGTTTGCTTTTGAACTTGTAATATTGACTAGGTGATCTGATTGACATGGTGATCTGTTCCATTACAGATCACCATGCACGCGCACCAATGACAGGCATGTCTAGGTGAGTAAAACGGTAACATACAAGAATTTACACTCGTGAAATATCAAAATAAATACAATGAAAACATGGCCATTCAATGTATTTACGTATATTTAATGGGTAAGAGAAAGAGGAATAACTTACCTCCTAAAGTGCAGCGGAGGGCACAGCACATCCGAATAGTCGCCGCCATGTTGGATGTGAGAGGTCCTTCGGAGGATAACAGGGCGTCTAAGCTGTGCCCGATTAAAATAAAATTAAAACAATAACAGAGTTACGTTTTAGTTTTATTTGAGTTACGTTTAGAGAGAAAAAAATGTATATTTAAATGTCTAACCATGGCGGTTAAAACACACAAAATCGGGCATATTTTTTTTCTCATTATATTGAATGGCAGTCCCACCAAAAAAGCCAGAGCTCAATTAAATGAAATAAAAAATATATAACATATTTTTTTCTCATTATATACAATAACAGTCCCACCAAAAAGCCAGAGCTCAATTAAATGAAATCTAGAATTATTTTTGAATAACAATGTAAGATCTGCCAAACGGACAATTTACTTTTTGGTTAACTAAAATTATAATAATATAAATATTTTAAAAAATCAATAATATTAAGGGCAATTTTTACCTAAGCCTGCGCTTATTACAATTGTTCTTGAGCAAACAGGACCTATTGTTTTGGATTGACGTTATACCATTATAATGGTACATCCCAACATCCCAGGTCGTGAGTGAATGTAATGAACCTCAGATGATACTCTAATTACTACATATTAATCAAGCACCATGCATCTTGATGAATATTAATGACAAGTGTCCAAACAATTCACACCTACAAACACAGCTGTCTCTCAGCATGTTCTGCCGGCCACTAATCAGCACCTTTAGTCCTTCAACATGATTGAACCTCAGCCAAGGGACTGTTAATCATCCACCATGGCTGCATGTGTCTCAATCTCACCCTATTCAAAATAATTTCCTTCATATTATAGCTCAGTTTTCTTCCCAATACAGTGGAGAGGTGTAATCAAGGAGCTGCTGGAGGAAGGACAGCCTGCCCAGCTGTGTGTCAGCAGGAGGTGGGAGCTGTTGTGCTAAGAATCAATGCCTGGTTCCACCATGAATATACTGCAAAAAAATAAATGAGCCATAATGACAGCTTTATTCAGGGCTTTATGTGAAAGAGTGAGTCACTTTTCTTGGCTTAGTACAGCAGCGAGCGGAGGAGGGTAGAGGTAAACACAGATCTGCTGGAGTTCAGTGCAATTCAAAGTCAAAGTAAGTGAAGCTGGTCTTGAAAAATAGGGAAGAGCACTTAAGTAGGAATAAATGATGGTGATGGAGTTTGTTCTGTGAACTATGTGAGTAGGCTGATTCCAGGAGGAAGGGTCAGCTATTTGTCTACAGCAGTAGAACATTATAGACCAATAAGACTTATAGAGATTTATAGACACGATATTATCAGTTCCCTGGCAGGACAGCAGGCAGCACTCTGCTGCACTCACTGTTGACTGGTCCAAGATTCTGTCCACCGTGAGCTACGCATGTACTCACTCCCACGGTGAGTGATTTTACTGTAAAGAGAAGATCTTTACTTTGTTTTAGTGTATAAACAACCACAGGAACAACACAAATCCTCCGTGTCTGCAACATAAACAACACTGAACAAATGGCTGTCGCAGAGAAGTGCACTTTAAATATGACAAACTATTCAAAAGTGTTATTTTCTTAAACTTTATCAAACAAAATGATGAGTCAGATGACATGAGGAGGAGGAGGAGGCAGATGGAGGAAACACTGTTGAAAACAGCTTTGAATGCTGAAAATGTCATTTAAATAAACGGTTTTCTGTACAGACCTGCAGTGATGGTCGATATTTGAGGTCGACCTCAAACATCAAAATCACGACTGAGTGTGGGAAAGTAAAGGAAGGGAAAGGCAGTCTAGCCTTATGGAAATAAAAATGGAAAAAATAAATTATTATTCCATTTCCTCCTGACAGAATAAACATCAATAGTCTGCAGTGTATTTATTCTTTGTTGAGTCTTGACGACCTTTAACCTTTACCACCAATTCACACTCATGGACTTGTTACATATTCTTGCAGTCAGTCATTTGATGTGTTTATTCTATAATTTGAACTCAATTTACATGCTGCCAGTACAGCAGCTCAGAGTTGTCCTGACCATGGACACATCAGAATGTAAACCAGAGGAGTCAGCAAAAAGAACTGCTTTGATAAGTTGTCATGTGACTCTCAGAGATAATTATTTTCAGTGAAAAAAAAACAAAAAACACAAATGACGTCAATGGGAAATTAGAGTAATGGAATGTTATTTTTCATGTCTAGGAATTCATGTCTGATTCATCCGGAACAATTAAATAAAAGTGGACTTGGCTGGACTGCTGCCTTTTACTTAGCCGCCTCAGATGGAATGACCTTGATGACTCAGGATCTACTTCGACATATCTGATTTATCAACAGTAATGGGAAGACTGCACCACAGAATTCATTGTCCACAAACTCCAAAATGATCACATAATCAGCAGCAGCACCCATCTCAAGGGTGAGACAGGGAGAAAGAAGGAAAGAGACTTTAGGTCATCCTCAACTGACGTGGATCGATATCCTGCTGTCCCTCCTTCAACACCTCCTCCTCTTCTTCTCCGCTGTCACAGATAGGAAGCGACGTGAGGTGACACCGCCGCGCCAAGGCCAATACGTTATCATATCCCCCGGCGTTTTCCAACAGCTCTTGATTTTTGCACACGATTCTGGAGGAAGGCTGGTCCTCTCACATCAACACTGTGTTATTTTAACCAAAACTCAATAATCACAGTGCAGAGGAAAATCTATAAATCAAACCTCTATTATCTCTGACCAAACCTCAAGACCCTGAACACTGTTAACAACATGGTGGAGATAATGAGTTAGAATCTCATTATTATGAGTTAGTAACTCTAACTAACAATAATGAGGAAATATCTCGATATTTTAACTTAAGAATCTATTATTCTCTACATCAAGTGGTGGAAATGGGCTTCAATAAGAGTTTTTGATTGATTCAAAATTGAACCGACATTGTACCGGAGGTTCATATATAAGTTATTGCTTTTATTTCCAACCACCTACTCATACTGTTGTGAATAGTCTCTGATTTTTATGTATTTATTGTGTATTTCAAATCTTTGATGTTTGACTTTGGCATCATGCGGTGATGATTTGCCCAGTAATTGTTTCGTATTATTTTTTTCTAAACCACCGCCGCTGCATGCAATCAACAAAGTCCGACTCTACTGTGATTATACACAGGTGGGTGAAATAACATTTCTTATGAAAACTTCAATTGAATTTTATCGAAGCGGTGAGTCACCGTGTCTCGATTTAGCTTGGACACGTTTCCATCTTATTAATGCAAAAAAAACTCTTGAAAGAACTTTTGGAAGACCGAAGTTTCTAAGCGACAGTCTATCTATGGTTCTCCTGTTGAATCTGTCCTCTAAACGTCTGTGCCAAACACCTGCAGTAACATCTTGTTTCCTACACCAATAAGGAAATATCATAAATAAACCCTGTAATCAACCCTTAATTGTTTTAATGCAGAAAATCTCCTCCGTAACACGGCGCCTCTGTATCCACTCACTGCTAATTAGACGGAGAGGGGTTTTGTGAATGACTTCATTATTCATTTAACCAATGTGCTGCACTTATTACAGCAGCTGAACAATAAAAGATTGTGGATAATTTACCAGGAGACGAAAATCTCTTCTGGTCTGAATGTGAGCCTGTAATTAGTTCAGAGGGAAATGAGTGAGAGGTGACACAGAAAAATGAAAATCAGTGCAAAGTCTCCACTGTGAATACCCCTCCTCCCCAAAAAAACCACAACAGCTGCCATTGCCCCTTCTGCAACGGACCCTGCCCCTCACTTTGGGCACCACTTTGCTCACCTGTCATGTCCTACGACTGCTGTAGTACTACTTGGGGCTCCTAGGCTGCGTCATTTGGAACAAAAGTCTAGGTGGCGCTGTTATGGAAACACAGAGATAATAACAACTGAACGTCCCATTCTGCTGCAGGAAAATGATGCAGTGGCAGTAAAGCACCAGCTGCAGTTACAGTATACTGTGCACACAGTCAGGCTCCCACTGTTTCTGAATTATATCACACCCCCGCACACAGACAAACAGCAGCAGTGCTGTGTTCAAGCCATATTTTTTAATCCAGTCATGGTCAAACCGGATCAATAGTGAACAAAGCCAGGAGCCGTTATATCTCTGCCCCGAGTCCAGAGCAGCCCAGACCATCAGAGGCAAACGTCCTCCCTCTGATGCATGGCTTCAGTCCAGCAGCTAATGGTCACTGGGCTGCAGGAGAGAATCTTTTACAGCCGTCATCATTCCTCATCAGTGGGAACGCTTTCTAGGTCCAGCAGAGGCTGCGTCCCCTGAGAAAACTCAAACTAGATTAATAGCGATTAATCGCGATTAGGGATATGCTGATATTGTCCAAACAGTCAATTTCCGTTTCCGATACTGATATAGCAGGGCAGTGTTGGCCTGGTGGTTAAGGAAGTTAAGTGCTGCCTGCTCACTGAGGTGATGGGTTAAAGCTGTGTTTCTCAATTCTTTTCTGCCATGCCCCCCCTAGAGGACAGAATTCCCCTCTGCCCCCGAATTGAAATACTATTAAGCGCCTGGTAATATTAATTTATTTATCTGTACAAACAGTTGTATGAGTTGCTGGCACTAGCATTCTGCATACAACTCCCTGATTATTAAAATAGATTAATAAAATGGGCTGCAATGCTGCCATCTAGTGGCTTTCACTTTCACATACAGCCGTTTTTCCCCAAAACTTCACAAATCTTTAGGGCAAACCCAGGCATCGTGTTATCGGGTTTTTATTATCGGAGGAAAAAGAAAAAAAGGTAACAATTCTTACAAATATTACAAAATTATGCTAATATTGGTCTGATAGTATCGGTGGGCGTTTTTTATTGGACATCCCTAGATGTGATCGTAATTACGGGCGTTTTTTATCGGACATCCCTAGATGTGATCGTAATTACCATGATCAATTATCAACCATCATCTGTCACATGTTAACACCTGAGTGGAAACTAGAACTAGGATTTTCCTGGCCTTCTCGTCGTAGCTAACGACTCCTGGTTACCTCAGAGAAGCAGGATAAAAATCCAGAATCAAGTCAGTTTTCTATTATTATTCCAACAAATCACTTCATGCCTCCAGGTTATATCCCGACAGCACAGCCTAAACAGCCATCAAATCTATCGCCCCCTGTCTGCCGACTTTATTCCAAACTGTCATGGACCTGAATGATGACACCAGAACCAACGTCTCTATGACGGCAGCAGAAGAGCGATCGTCAACGGGAATAACAAACACAAACACACTTACTGTACGCTCGCACACACACACACTCACACGTGTACACACACTCACCGTGATGGCGTTGCCACCGGGGCCACAGACTTTGCAGAAAAGTTCCACTTGCAATGTCACATTCCATAAACTCCCACACCCTCCCCTCTACAGTATTTTCTCCCCCGTGCAGCTTGACTGCTCCTCACCCTGAAGCAATTCCACAACCCTCAGCTCTGATGGTTATCTCGGCTCGATGCACAAACCATCGCAGGATCTAAAACACTGCAGCATAAACAATCCCTTCATGCCTCCTCCCAAAATGTGGACTTTATGTCTGATAACAATAATCTTCCCCAAACTGCGACAACTTCCCCCCACCAAAAATGAAACACCCATTTTTCATCTTATTCATTTTTGCCTCCAATGCAGCAGGTAATTAAATCAGTGGACGGAGGTTTTTGAAGCTGTTGCTGGGCAGTGAAGTCAGAGTCTCCACTGGACGATGTGTAAAGACCGGAGCTCGGTGTGCGCTGCTGTGTCAGGGTCATTGGATATTTCTGAGAATTCAATTATCCGGTGTGAAAGGCTTTCATTAAAATGAAAAAGCTTCTGTGCTAACTCCCCAGACAATAGCCGCGCTGCTAGGAGAGAAGAAAGGGAAGAGGGAAATAAAAAGGCCAGTGATGTTTAATAAATCAATAGTTTAGTCAAGAAAGGAAAGTATAAAAACGCCATTAACGTAGATTAGGACCATATTGGCGTAATCAGGGCCGGACATGACCCATGTGGGCTGTAGAGCCTCGGGTTGGACACCAGATGCTGTTGTTTATAACATAAATTTCAAGTGACTATCCTCCCTTTCATACTACAGTATTATTCCTGATGGGTTAATGTTTTAAAGACAGCCATTCTGATTGAATAAAGAGGGCTGTCAATCAATTAAGGCAGAGGTCCTCAACCCCTGGTACATAAGAGGTTTGGGACCACTGAAAAAAAAGGGCATTCCAATTTCATCACTTCCACCGATAAAAGAAATCCGGGGGAAAAAAAATCCACTTTTTGTTGCTCAAAAACACAGTCAACATTTAAACGCCCTGTTTGGAAAAAAGACAAAATGTTTTTTTATGTGGCCCCCGCCCTCTAAAAAAAGTTGGTTTTAAAGTATTTTCTGTTACCTTGTTTTAATCGTGTTAACTTTGACATATTATATTGTGTGATTGATAGGTTTTTCATGCTGAATGTTTTTGAATTTGTACTAAATTTGAAGCCTGAAAGAAGTCGTATAAAAAAAAAAAGATACCAAAACAGTACCACTGTTTATAAACCAGTGGTTTAAACAGTAAAAGACCAATGGCCTGCAGCAGCAACAGAGGATTTTATTTTTTATTCTTTTTTATTTTCAGCTGATAAAACTGAATCCTCTCAGAGCTGAGGTCAACACAAACCTAACCCAGAAGTTACGTTGAACTCCTCTAACTTTAATTCCCTCTGACACTTCGCTTTGGGCAACACACTGTACAATGGCATTAGGATCAGCAGACCAAAACAACCGTAGAAATAAAACTGTTGTCTGTGTCTCTGTCTGCTGGTCGGCCTGGAAGCCTCGGTTTAGCCTGGAACTCCAGATAAAGGTCAGAGGAGAAGGTCACGGATCAACAGAACCACACAGAACACATGGTCGTTCAGAAGTCATCTGTCCATCCGGGCACATTTGTACAGTCGCTAGGTTCATGTTTTCCCTTTTTTTACCCTTTAGTTGGATAAATGTCTGAATGCAGTGTGTTTCTAAAAACAAAACACAGAGATTGCAGAACCGTTCCGTCCAGCAGCGAGCATGCATGGCTGGACACACACACAATCACAGGCTGTGCAGGTAATAGGAAGGTAATGTGCCATAGAACATGAGAAAGGAAAACACAGACAGCCTGGTGGTCTGTGGAGACGCACGGACCACCGACGTGCCGCTGTTTCAACTACCGAACAACTCACAAACATCGACACTGAGAAAGTTCTCCGTCAGTGCAACGTTATCAGCAGGTGCGACAATTAAAATCACATTAAGCTCCAACAAACAGTTCCACACATTTTGAAAAAAAACAAGACCAGAAATGAACCGAGGATTCAGTCATGGTCTAAGAACGAGTTCATTTGCACTTTTGCTCTGCCCCCCCCCCCTCGCCCCCTCCACTCACCTTCTCCCCCCCTTCAACATATTATCACATCCTTGTGGGGAAGAGGGGGGGAGGGGGCGCTTGGAGAGCCAGGACTTATACATTCAGGGAGGAAAACATTTTAAGCCCTGACTGTGTGGGAGCCATTACCCATAGAGCCGTGTTATTATGTGCTTGTCACATCAGTGATAAGTGGAGCCATTGTGGGCAGCGCTGCACTGTAGATGTGGCAGTTCTACACAACTATTAGGGCAGAGACGGAGCGTCAGACTATTGTATTATTAAAGCCTGATTTTCTCCTGCCATGGGAGGCTGACGACGACTGGTTGGCTCTCAGTCCACTTCACCGTGTCTCACCAGGCCCAGTCCACACAGCAGCCTATCAGTAACACAGCATATCATAAAAAAAACATGCTTGCCGCCTGTTAATAGCATAATAGCATATCTGCTGCTAACATTTCCCAAAATATGAGATCAATACAGTATTTTTTTTAAGGTTCTTATTAGTTTTTTTGGTGCTGTGATGCGTTCAATGACATGTTTACCTTTCCGCTCTGAAGGAAATATCTGTATTAATATATTTAAATTAGGGATGGCTCGATCCGATACTCAGATTTGGTATCAGACGGATATTGGTCTAAATTTAAGGATTGAACATCGATCAAATTTATATATCTGCAAAATGTATAAATATATGAAATATATTTATATAAAATATATAAATGTTTCAATACATTTTTGATCTATTTCTAAGTTGTAAAATAAATTCTAAAATGCTACAGCTTCAACGTGCTTAAATAATATCAATAAAATTCTGTCAAACTGGAATATTACACATATATACATATACATGTAACTTTAAGTTAAAGTCCCACTCGTCTGGACGTCACTGTTTTAAAACTTCCTTCTTGGCTGTGAGAGAGTGGAGAATATGCATCTTTCTGCTTCTATATATAACTCCGGCCGTCTGTTGGGCCAACATGAAGGGACATCTTGTCATTATCATGCTGTAATGAACAAGGTGATAGAGCGGCGTGATCGCTCTGAGGCCTCATTATTTCCATATGCAAACAACAATAAACCAGGTCATCGACGAAGACGAACAAAAGAAGACGTAATTAAAGTCATATGAAAAGAAAACCCCACAGTGATATAAATTAATTAAATTTAATTAATTTTATATTTACTTAACAATATTTTAAAACACAATATTCAGTACTTGTGGTATAACAATGTTTTGAATAAATCAGACAAATATATTTTCTCAAAAATAATAATAATATAAAAGGATTCCTTCTGTCGTAGTGAAAAACATGGAAACCAATGAAAGATTTTTTTTCCTCTTCCCTCTTTGTATTCATTTTATATTCAATATTTTTTCTCAGTTTGTCTTTTTGTTGCTTCCTCCTCAAGTTTTCAGTTTCTGAAAAACTTGAAAATGTTCCCAGAACTAAATGTTGTCGAAAAGTGGTCAAAACCATCACTGTGGTTGATGTTTGTGCAGCAGCAGGGGGTTTGGATGTGGGGTGCGACCCCATCGTCGGGGGAATGGGGGGGGTGTTCTGGCAGGTCATGTCAGAAAGTGGCAAACGAGTGTGAGGACAAAGATCGGCTGCCAACAACTGAGGCCTGAAAAAAAAGCCTTTAAATGTTGTTGAAGTTGTGGAGCAGCTTCAGACGAGTCAGGACTACAGATGTATTTTATATTTTACATTTTGACTGGTTTGACTGCAGTTCATAGATATTGCTGCAGATATGATATTAGCCGTTGGTGGCGCTAGATGTTAAAAGTACTGGAACTTTTTTTATCAGTGCCTTAAATGAAATTGGACCTAAAATTTTATTAAAATGTGACAGAAAAAAACATTATATTAAAATTACCATAAGCAACAATATATACTGTAGAAACACACACACACTTATACCATTGATAATGAAAATAATATATATTTATTTAAATGTTTATAACCATTTGTCCTGAATCGGACAACACCTAAACTGCCGTAATCGTCAGATTCTCACATTTCCGACGGTACCTGAACGCGCCTCATGAGAACGCGCCTCATAGCTAGCGTGAGGCTATCTAGCGCAAAATGGACAGTTTTTTCACAAGAAATAGACCGAAGGAGAGTTTATTTTTTCAACTGTGAGAGGTGGAATTAACCTATATTTGTTTTTGCTCTAAACTGCTGCTCAAACGTTGTTGAGAGTTGAGGTGAGACTGGGTTCGAAGTTATATTTATATAATCTAACGCCTCAGTGAAAGACTGGAGGTGTCGATGTTCAGCCCCACGATGTTATATTGATAATATCTCACATTTATTCGACATATATATATATATGATTTCTGCAAGGTAATATGCTTTATATTAATTATTATTTAGTTTTTTTAAAAAACAATGTAAATAAAAACTTGTATTAAAATTGTTTAAATAGAAAAAAATAATTAGACATTATGTTCATTTCATTCCAATCAAAAACATGTATAACATAAAAAGTAATATGTTATATATGAAAAAAAACAGAAAAAAACGTATTTTTACAATTAAAAGAATTCAAAGAATTTCGTCCGTAGCTAACAAAAAAAAAAACCTGAAAAGAACGTATTTTGACAATTCAAAGAATTTCGTCCGTAGCTAACGTTAGCTTGGGTAGCCGCGCTAGCCGCAACAGGTTTGCCGAAGAAGAAAATAAACCCAACACAACTAAGGTTATGAAATACTAATAAACAAAGTTACTCTTGCCATCCTTTGGATGCATTACTGCCACCTACTGGGCTTTACTGTGCGCATCAGTGTTATTGAGTGTGTCAGACACCAGAGAACTAATTATTTTTTTAATCCATAATTATTTTTTCTTAATTTATTATGCTAAATTTCCAGGTCAGGTTCAGCCCTGATTAATAGTTAAACCACTGGATGTGCATCTACCAGAATAACTCATTAACTTATCAACACAATCATCAAGTCAACAACTGAGGTGTAACTAATATTGAGTATTCTGGTGTGTTGTGACAGATGCAGACTGATCCGTGGAACAACAACGGCAGTCATTAGTCTGATGGTCTGGCTGCGTTTCATCTGATTACCACTTCTCACCAGCAGGTTTTTAATCAGCTAACTGTAGAGGTGGCAGGAGAAAACCGCAAAGACTGAACAAGATGGTAAGTCGTTATTAATCACGTCTAATCTGTAGGAGACTTAGAAAGCACAGGACACGATTGTTTCCCCTGTCTTTGAATTCAGAATGATGTGAGCAGAAAGAGCCTCCTCTCAAGGTTCGCCGCCGCGCGCGCAGATGTTTGCCTGCAAAATTAGATATTGATTTTCTGCTCTTTGCTGCCCTCTTGATGCTTTGTGTTGGCCCAGCACCAATCGTTTGGTTTTTACTTCACCGGCTGCTCATTTGCTCATTTGCTGCTTTGCCGCCACGACATAAAAACACACACAACATTACGAATTATTTTCTCTAAACGTCAGAGTCTGTCTGCCGGAGTCTTAGCTGATTCGTGCGGCGGCCATGTTTGTTTCTGTGCGCGCCAAAAGTTAGCTCTACCTTTCGTACGTAGTGTTAACCAGTGTGGTAGAAACCAGGGGAAAATGTTTTGTGGTAATTAAAAAACAAACTATTTGTGTATGCCATACAATATCCATACAAGGCAATTAAAAATAGCACCTCCTTCTGGTCTGGCAAAGTAATGCACCGGTAAGTGAGTCAGTAACAGAAAAAACATGTTGCTTTTGTTTGGCAATATAAAATTGTATATATAAATTACACTATTAGTACTTACAGTCATAAATCATTTTATGGATTTTTGTGTACACAATGTGATACATCACAACAAACACGTGTAGAAATCCTGCACAGTTACACACAATAAAAATAAATATTTTCATATTACTGCAAGTCAAAACACGGGGGCCGCTGTTCCACTTCCCCTCTGAAGGGCGAGTGCATCTGAGTAAACAAATATACACAGTTTTAATCTATCAGCCCGGTGTGACAGGCCCATTTCCTCTGAGTCTGCACTGCTGATAGTTTAGCTGAATTCAAAGCAGGAACAATTTGTCATGTCCACGCCGCTCTGCGGCTTCCATTACTAACCATTCCACTATGGTAAAGGCTAGCGGGCTGTCATGGCTGACAGTTAAACAACATTTTTGTTTTCTTCAAGCTCAGCGTTGCGTCTGCCGTCGCTCTGACACTGACATCTGGGCCGTTCGCACTGAAAAGGAGGGAAATAATCAAAACGTCATCTGGTTAAGAAGTGCACGAAACAGCAGATGCTACGGTTTGGTTTGAGAAAAGTACATTATTAGGTTGTCACACATCAACGCTCATGTGTACTGAGAATACTATTGAGTTTTATTGATCTATCTTCCTGCAGATGACGTTTACTGCTCACTGACGAAATTGGTTTTCTTTTATCGTGTAAAATATTCTTCTCCTTTTTTTAGGCTGTTTCCTTGGCCTTCAGCTCCTTGTTCTCCATCTGCTTAACCGTCTTCGGAATTCATGTTAGAACCCTTTCTATTTGGTCGCTACCACCGACGAGCTCAGCGTCGTTAGCCGTGCCATGTGTCCTGTGCTTATGCAAGAACCGAAAATTGTTCTGTCTCCAAGTACGAGAACAGAATTGTCATATTTTTTCCCCGCCTCGGGATTTCTCACAGCTTGTTCTTGACACGTCCTTTGAGCAGAACTTTTTCTCATGTGGAGCTTCACAGCTATTGTGTGATTGGCCAGGATTTGCGTTAGCAGCGTGGTTAGCTCTACTCATGTTGAGTGGTCAAACATGCCGCCTATTTTGGCTGATTTTACACCTGATTTCCTGTGTTGTACGATACGTCCCGACCAGCAGGAAGCTGCGTTTGTTCCTGCGGCCTAGAGAAAAACTTTCTTTGGTTTGTTTTTGTGGCGTATATAAATGAATTAAAGATGGTGACACTGTCTCCAAACCATAGAGAGCCGATGGTTTACTACCTCAGTTGTAAACCTATACCGTTATCTTAGCATTATCTCTGGATGTATAAAACAGAAACAGCCTCGGCCTCTAATGGTTCCCAGAGGAAGCTGAAACAGAAACAGTTAAAGTTTAAGAACCTCCTCCTGGAGCTAAGACTAAACTTACCACAAACTTTTCTAGACAACAAACAATTGCATGTAACTGCATCATTTTTTTTTTCCTTCATCGCTCAGCGTACGCCACAAACCAACATCGTGCTGGAAGCGCTTCTGTTCTTCTCACAGCCTCAGTGTTGAGTCCTTGAATATTTTCAGGTAAAAATGGACACAATAACAACACAAAAATAGCTATTACGATAGTTTAGTGCAGCTGCAGCCTCGGGCTAATTTAAACCGACTCCTCTCACAGAAACGCCCCCGAAGCTAAAAGCAGATAAAAAAACAAAAAAACAGTTTAATTTTCTTTCTTTTTTCATTTATTCATCCTTCACTGAGCAGCTTTGAACAGGAGTACAGAGACATGTGAGGTGATGAGGGGAAACACACCTGATACTTCAGACAAACAAAGGTTCTGGTCAGGATCACATGACTGTTGTCCAACTGACCTGTGGAAAACAGACATTGTGTGAAGAGCAGACAATTCCCCCCTCCCCCAACAGGGGTATCTGGGTACAGACTGTAGAAGTTACCAGCTTGTGTGGTTGATACGAAAACATCCTGGATATGATGTCATTTGGGAAGAAGTTGAAGTGTTTGACTTGTTAATTAATATAATAACAGAATCATAAAACAGCTCAGTTACAGGTCTTTACTGTGGGGGGCCGGGGGCGGGGGGTAAAGGAGGCACCAGAACCCCCAAAACATCAGAAAGTTGCTGACGTTGGTGCAGCACGTGTCAGAGACCTGTGGAAGATTCTATGAAGATCTTGGGGTCCACCAGGGATGCGCTTCGAGCCCCCTGTCGTTTACATTGATTTAATAAGAATCAATCATACTGGAGAGTTGTCCCGCCCCCTCTAGAGGTGAAGTTAGAAAAGCATCTTCTTTTTTTTTTTTTTAGTTGAAAATTTTAAAAGCAAAAAGAAACAGTAACAAAGGTCTGGGCGACTCTTAAATCTCTTTCTTGTTACTTCCCCCAGAGTTGAAGATAAAAGCCCAATTTGTCCGTACGCCTGGAGTTCGGTTCGGCAGCGTGGGGTTTTAAACGTCTCACTGCTCCGACTTTATTCTAATTCAACGGTGCCTGGTACTGTGGGTGGCTAAATTAGTGCTCTCCGTCTCCGGAGTGAAGTCCTGGAGTCACAGTCCTGGAGGCAGGTTTAAGTGGAGACCCTGTCAACTTCACACAGAAGGATGGACTCACTTTTAACAAGCACAGCAGAGCGGGGGTTAAACTGACTAATACTTCCTGTCAACCACGATTGAATTTAAACCCAGATTTAAAACACGCTGTGGAGGAAAAAAAAAAAGTCAGAGGAAACGATCGAATTTTAACTTGGTATTTTACTTCCTTTTTTTTCTTAATAACTGGTTCATTTGGTTTACGTTAATGATCCGGCAGCGTGGCAGCTACCGTAGTATTAGCTGATCGCAGTTTACGCGATATCAGTCACAGTATTAGGTAAGGAGTTATTTGAAATATTAGCATAAAAAAAGAAGGAGGAGGAGGAGGAGGTGGAGGTCCAGGCTGCACCAGGTGTGTTTAATGGAGGGAAATAGGATCACGTTGTTTGACATTTAATGTAGATAGAGGAACAGCAGGCGGACGACTTCCTGCGGCGTGTTTTCATGTCGCTGTGATTATTATTTTTGTTCTCAGTGAGTGTGATGATTATTCACACACACATGATACAGTACGTGTGTGTGTGTGTTAGCTTTGATGTGTCTCAGTAAGGGGGGGCAGCCACTAGATATTTTTTTATACAACACTCACACACATCTGGCTAATTAACATAAGTAAACTTCCCGTCTCTGTGCCGTCAAACCTGCGGGCACCAAATGTCCACACATACTGTTAAACACATGGACCGTTCTCCAGTACGTCACATGATCACATTGGTCTTATGCTAAAGTAGATTGGAGAACCCCCCACCACCACCCCCTGGTGGACACAGCTATAGCTATTAAATATAGTAACAGATCAGTACAATTTCATCAAAGTGGAGAAACAATGAAGACAAATGGTTACATTTCAAATTCATCTGTTTTACTCAGACCAGCAGCCCTACTATTTTGGGACTCCTATATGAAAACAAGAGCACTATCCTAGTTGGTTCTAGTTCATATTGACCAGTTTGACTCATGATTCGGACCTGTTTTGTACGTCATGGACAAAAATCTTTTTCCGACCGTTGACCTTCACGGACCGTGTCCTAAAACTTCGTTCTAGGATTGTTCTGTCTTCGTTCCTAGGACATGATATAGTTCTTTAATAAAGGTCTGATGGAACATTCTCCAGATGTTTCTTTGGAAATATTTCTGTAGCCGAGCTTTTATTGGGTGAAAAAACTTTAGTTTTGGGTCAAAGTCTCTCATTTCTCAGTTCAGTTGAAGTCAGATCTCTGATCCATTCAGTTCCTCTTCTCTTGTTTCTGTTTGATTTTTTTTTCTCTCTCTTGTTCATAACGTTTTTATTTCCTGGACGTTGGCAGCCGTTTTTTTTTTCCTCTCACTTCATTTCGTCTCTGTTATCGAATCTACTCTCATCCTCCTCCGTTCGTCTGCGTCTTTTCACCGACGTTTTCTGTCTGATACTAATTTTGACGCTCATTATTTTTGAACCGGTGCCGTCTTAGTTCCCAGCACGACATCTTCATTATGTCCTAACAAATCTGTGTCAGGAGGAGAAACGGGAAGTCAATAATCATTAGGTTTATGAATAGTGCATGATAGGATGTTTGTGTGTGTGTGTGTGTGCGCGCGTATGTGTGTGCAAGCATTTGATTGGCGTCTGGGGAGCGTGTGATGAACAGGCGGCTCAGTCGGCTGAATAATGCATGATGTCAGTGACCGTTCATTTACATCAGTGATGGCTGAGCAGAGTGGCGGTTCTCGGTACTAAACTTGTGCAATGTTCCTTTAAAAATACATTTCAGATGTTCATGTTAGAGTAAGGACCAGCTAAGAACAAACAGTTCCATGTTCTGGTGCTACTACGGCTACAAACAAAACTCATTCAAATAAACACAACAAACATCATCAACACAACATTTGATTTGTTGTGTTATGAAATGGGAATCCACTCAGGTTTTTACTAATTTCATCCATTTTTTTGTTTTTCTCCCCATCAGTTGCCGCTCCACCTGGTCGTACAGCTGCTGCTGCATTCAGGGACTTTTCCGTTGGACCGTCGTCCTCTGGGCGAAGGCACATTTGTTATTCCGAGGTAAGTCACCAACACACGGCTGAGCAGTTCTGACATTTCTGTCTGCAGACTCGGCCACAACCGTCAGCGTAAATGTCAACCAGATTTCTTTTAAAATATTCAGGACATGAATCTGCTGCAATGATCGTTAAATTTTTAAGGAAAATATAAAGAAAAATATTTTTAAAGCAGCTTGTTTTTAAGGCTTCGTTCACACTGCAGACAAAAGTGGGACAGGTCCAATTTTGTTGTCCATATTCCTAGAGTAGGTCACTTCGGAGTTGACACCGGAGCCTGGTGGAGGTCACATTAAACTTTAATGTGAACAACCACGAAAAAAAATCTTAACAGAAAATGTGAATAAAGCCACAGGACCTGCAGTGTGAATGAACCCTCGACTCATTCAAACTAGATTTAAAAAAAAATATTCCAAAAGAATTCATTTTTATTCCACATCAGAAAACTGCAGTGTAGAGCAGGGGCGTCAAACCTGGGGTCCACGGACCAAAACCGGTCCACTAGGAGGTTCAATCTGGGCCGCTTGATGGAAAATTTTGAAAATAAAAATTACACAAACATTTCATGTTCAGGATTTGAAATATTATATTTCATTAAATATAAAGATTTATCTAATATATGTGTAAGTCCTTGCATGAAAACTACATGGACTTATTGTTATTGAAGTAAGTCCTTGCATGAAAACAGAGGGGAAAACTACATGGACTTATTGTTATTGATAGGTAATTATTATTATTGTTCCGGTCCGACCCACTTGACTTCTTATTAGGTTGGACGTGGCCCCTGAACCAAACTGAGTTTGGATCAAACCCGACCTGAGGATGTTTTTCACTGGTGCGAACCTTCGGTTGTGAATGATCTCCAGTGTCTGTGCGGTCGACGTCTTCGGTAATCCATCCAATCAGACCGACCTCGGGACAAAGCTCCGCAGCTGATTAATGTGGAAATTGCTCCGTGACCAGAGGCTCGGAGCAGAGTCGCTGTTAAATTGGGAAGAAAAAAAAAAAGAGGTTTGGTCTCATTCTTGAAATATAACCTGACACACAAACGTACGTACGTATGTCGACGATGACGGATTCACACTCGGCTCTGGTGTGTGTTACATCTCACTCTGTGGAGCAGCTGAATAGCAGTGGCTCCATGAAAGTGAATATCTTATCAGATCGTCTTTGACGCTGCGTCATCGCTCACAGACGTCAAGTCCAAGGCTGCGTGTCTTTTTTTTTTAACATTTAATGATTTATCTTAGAAATCAGCAAAAATTGTCTTCATTTTTCTTTGTTGTTTTTTTTTCATCCTTTTTTTTCTCGCTGTAGGTCTGATGGACAGAAACAGTGTGTGTGTGTGTGCGTGTGTGTGACAGTCGATGAGTCAACAGGAGCAGACTTTAGAACCTTCTGTTCTTTTTGAATCACCTTCTGCACAAAAACTTAAACTTTTGTACGTCACACATGACTGTTAGCGTCAGGTGCAGTAAAACCCTCTGCTTTACTGCTCTTTACTGCCTCAGCACTTCTGCCCCTCCCACCCCCCAACACTGACTCCCTGCCCCCCCCCACATGTAGCCCATTTTAGCCTATTAGTCTCCGATTTGCATTTCCTGTTTCCCTGAGAGACGACCACAGTCCGTTCATTCACAACCACGGCGTCCATGCATAAAACCACTTCCTCCTTCTAATTGGCCGCCTGACTTTACACCGCGTGTCACATCATGATGTATAAAAGTGAGTCTGTGGCCTGGGGGGGCGCTGTGCACTGCTGCATCAGCAGGTTTGCAGCTTCAGTCCTTCACTGTTTTCTCCTTTGGTAGCAAATTAAAGTGAATTTGTGAGACCTCCGAGGCCCGGGTCTGGACGCACGCCGCTTCTGTGCAATTATGCAGAGGAGGCGAGAGATAAACACATGCATATTGGACCGCGGAGAGTTCCGGGGTGAACCAGTTTGGTGGAAACAGGAAGACAGAAGTGCTCCTGGTGGTTTTTGAAGTGAGGCTCCTGAACCTAACCGTGTGTGATCAGTTAAATCAGCGCTAACAGCAGTGAGCTCCCCGGACGCACGGCCAATGAAAAGGAGTTGTTTTTTTTTTCTCCAAAAGACTTGAAGTTAGAGCTTCTTATAAAAAGACTGTCTGGTGGCAGTTACACAGTCGTTCCATTTGAACTGCAGCGACAAACATCGCACTGGATTCGTCAGTGGCAGCAAATGAGGCTGCAAATTAGCAGGAAGTAATAAAAATGATCATCATGTTACCAACGGTGCTGCAGTCACTGCCGAGTTCAACTTGGACTCCACCAAGTGACTCGGCCGTCACTGTGTCCCGAGGAGCCTGAGGACCATGTTGGACCGACGTCGTTCATCCTGATTGGACACAAGGTTCTTCTCACAGGCGTCGAGTGAAATGATCAGGAAAAAAAAAGTCCATGCTCACAAACCTCAGGTCTCAAGTCTCGAGTCTTTGTTTGTGACTTGTGACTCGAGGCCCTCTCTTTCCGCCCTCTACTGTCCATCTTTTATAACTACAGTCTTGCAGACCAATCATAACTGGGCCACAGCAGAAGGTCGCCAGGTTTTAATTCTCTTTTTTTTATACAGATTATATCTGTAATTCAATGTGGAGTAGGATGCGGCCCACACCCCACTCTGTGTCCTCTGATCGTCCTAATATGTCTCACCTGTGTCCACTCAGTCCACAGAGTATTTAACCTCAGTGTCAGCTCAGCTGCTGCGGCTGCTTCTCTCCCTCTGGGACCTGATGTTGAGTCGTTTAGTTTGGATGTTTGTTTTTTAAATGTCACGCCTTTTAATACATAAGTCTGTATACAAAATGTGCAACATGACATGAGCAAGACGAGAGACAAAGACTGCAGGAGAGAAAACCAGATGTTGGTCTCTGGAGGTCTGAAGTTAAACAGATGAAGTAGGAATATGAAGTAAAAATAAAAGTCAAAATCAAAACCTGGATAAAGAAGATGAACCTCTGTCTGAAGGCAGTATTACTTCACTTATACTATACTGCCTAGTACAACTCTCCAGTTCTACTCAACTGTCTTCATCTGATGTGGGAAGAACAGGCCCCCGCCTCCCCCCCGACCTCTCCTCCCCCCTGATGTTACAGCCGCAGCACTTTTGGTTGGACTGACGATGAGACCAGACTTCAGTCTAATTAGGGGCGTGGCCTTTACACCCTCTGCTCCCCTGTAGACATGACAGCTGTGGTAAATGAGATCCCAGTGGGATTTGAACCCACATCTCCTCCAGCTCTGGTGGGCTGGTGAGACCTGGAGAGTTAGGGAAGTGGATCTCAAGAAAGTGTGGGAGGAAGTAAGTGGTTAGGAAACACCAGCCGTGGTTGGTGGAGCCCAGGAAAGAAGTCAGAAGACGAGGGTCAGAGTTTTTTTGAGCTGTAGTTTTTCCATGCAGAAGAAAATATTTTGTTCCTGGTGTGACTGAGGAAAACAAACCGTCAAGAGCAGAAGGAGGGAGATTTGTTTAAGGACCGATTCCTGGAGGTGGAATACCTGATTATAGAGATGAAAAAAAAACTGACAGGAAGAAAAAGGGAAAACTGGAAGAAAAAAAGATTGAAAAACAACAGATTAAAAGTGAAAGACGGAATCACAATGAAAGAAGTCGTGCCGGACTGCAGCGGCACGGGGGAGGAATTGGTAAACAGGGAGGTGGGAATGACCAAAATGAAATTGCAGAGTTGCTGTTTGTGGAAGTGCCGGGCAAAAGGAAAGGTGGGAGCTGAGGCTGCAGGCAGAAGTAATGAGGCAGGTGCAGTGGAAGACGGATGACGAGTGTGGAGACCTGTGAAATTATGCATTCAGCCCTTCCACCTGTGAGTGTTCTCACGGAGAATCTAATAAGTGAGCGAGCGGCCTCATGTTTAGTGATGGGGACGAATCAGGGATATTGGATGGAAGCTTTGTGTACTTCCTGTGACCGGAATCATCTCTGTCGTCACGGTCCGTCTGCCTCGTCATCCGTCCTCTCACCTACATAAACGGTTCTGTGGATTTTTAAACTGATAGATTTGCCGACCGTACATCCCATAATTTACACAAATTGCAGGACAGGAGTTTTTTCGTTTCACCCAAATCACCTTGAGCTTAAAATAACCATCTCAACGTGGAGTCAAAAACTCTTGATGTTTGTTCCGAGTCACCGTCAAGGACTGAAATCCAACAAATTCCAAGAATTTTTTTATTTATTCTTTGTGGACAGCGTTAACTTGAACTCGAACTCCTCATCGATTGTGCACTAAATTTAGCACAATATTTGAGTTTTCTGAACCGTTTTGTTTAGACTTTTGCGCAGTTGAAAGATTTAAATCTGCTTTTTCACTCATCTGCATTTTTTGTGTTTGAATCTTCATCTAAATTTGAAAAAAATAAGACATTTAAAAAAGGATTTAAATATCTTTAAATACATAGAATTAAAAGTGTGTTTGAAATGTTATTTTAACCTAAATTGAATGATTAAATGATGAATGTTCTTCCTCAGGTCGTTCTCTTACCTCCGTCCAGACTGGGAACCTGCAGCGGCAGCAGTTTTTCCCTCGAGGTACCGATTGCAGGAGCAGTGAAGATGGATGAGTTTAAAGGCCCGGGGTCAACCTGCCTTTACGACCCCTTCTCAGAAGAGGTGACAAAGAGGCTGGAGTGGGTGGAGACAGGGGTGTCAGGGTTAATGGGTTTACAGGAGCTTCAGTGATATATGACTCTGAGGGACGGTGAAGAGTCCACGTCGTAGTTATTCTCCCTCTCAGATTGATTTGTGTTGTTCAAAGGTCTCTGCCCACCTACTTCCATGACGCCTCCGATACATCCACTAGGGGCAGTGCTCAGTTCAGACCTCAGCTTCATCCAATAACAAACAAGACAGGCATGTAGCAGAACCGGACTCTGATTCCGTGTACTCGATACTTCGTGGTATTTCAGCCTAGTATCTTTTCGCCCGCTCGTTGAATGTGATGTATGTATTTGACCCCCGTTGACCTTAGCTTCTCTGACAAACGAAGCAGCTAGCGTCGTCACTGTCTGCTCATCACTCCCCTCTGAATGAAACCAGCCAGTAATGGTTTTCTTGTTGGAGGATTACACTAATCTGATGACAGAAATGGCAGCTTTTGAATTTCAAGTAATGCTAATTATTTTCTCTCTCTCTCTTTCTTTCTCTCGCCCTTCACTTGCAACAAATCTTTATTTATTTACTAAAAAGGATTTCAGTTTAATTGGAAACAGCTTCTCAATTCGCAAGATATAAAAATAAATATAATCTGCGACATTATGGAGAAAAAAAATTAAATCATGCAAACAGGAACTTGGCGTCAATTCAGAGACTGATTTGAGGATTTTATATTTGGGCGCCGTTCACAAGTTTTATTTATTTAGAGCTATTAAAATGAGCCATATTTGGAAGTCGTCAGAGAAGTGGTTTGGTTCCAAACCCAACACTTCTTTGAGTTCCTGAAAATAAAACACATGAAGAATTAACATCATGTTCTATGGAAAAAATATTTACACTAAAAACAAATACTGTAAACTACTCCAGAGGAAAAGGCTTGAATATTATATTCTCGGTTCCGTAGTGTAGCTGTTAGCACGCCTGCCTCGGAGGCAGAGAGCAGGGTTCTGGGTTCAATTCCCAAAGGCAATCCAAATCCTTGACTGTTAATCCTGCTCTTGTAGGTCGCGTTGGATAAAAGCGTCTGCTGAATAAATAAATAAATGTAAACATTAACGTGCACTGTGTTCATGTATAGAATGAATACGTCCACGTCCTCCGTGAACAGCTGCACACAGACACACAGCTGGCTCCGTGGATGATGGATCAGGAACGTGTCGTCACAGTTATTAACGTTCTGACGCGACCTTGGTGTTGGACAGAGTGTGTGAGGCAGCAGTGACACCGCATTAGCCGTCTGATTACACACACCGTAACTCACTGTCACACTGGCTTCCCATGCTCATTAAAGAGACCTGCTCTGGATACGTACTCAACATGTGGTGCGCGAGAGCCGGATGGAGACGAGTTCGAATCTGGTTCTCAGAGATGAAGAGGTTGACGCTCGGTTGTAAACATAATCGTGACAAGTAATCGTGATTAATCAGAATAAAAATACTAATCATTTGACAAAGATATGTTTGCGTTAACATCAACATCTGACAGTGATATATGATGAAAATATTCTAAATTAACTTCCTTTCTCCGTCTCTTTTCTGTCTTTTCCAGTTGTTTTTCTGCTCCGGTTCAAGTGAGAGCTGCAGCAGTTTTGGTGAGTATCGTAATGCATTAAGTTAATCAAACACACGAGATAAAGCAGGAGGTTTATCCAGGTAGAATTTTTCAAAGTGTTCAACCCCTGGCCTGCGACCCATGGTTTGTCTGAACGTTCCGATGATAACTAACGCTTGGTGTTTACTAGAAAAAGATACAAACAGGACTGTAGTTCTGAAGGTCGTCCACCGTGACCTCATAATCATTTCCACAGACAAGTGTGCATTGACCAATGGCAGCTCCCCAGGGAGAACATGTGACCACCTTGTCACCCCCTCCTTCTCCCCCGCCCCTCCACTTCCCCCTCCCTAATTTCCATACAATGCGATGCCACACTTTCTCTCCTCCGTGTCCAGGCGCCGTCTTCAAACGCGTGTGCGTCAGGTTCTACTAAAGGAACTGCCACCAGAGCAGCATTCCACTGTCACTGGGACTTACCATGATGAATGAGAGAGGGGGGGGGCAGGGGAGGGAGTACGTGGGACAGGGAGAGACAGAGCATTAAAGAGAGGGAGGGAGGGATGACGGGTGAGGAAGAGGAGCAGAGAAAGACATTTTTGCTGCTTTTGGATAAATTTGAGGAATTTTAATGAAAATTAAATGGAAATGAAAGAGTGCTGAGTAGGCTGTGTATTCGCCACAGGGGGGTGCTGTTTGCAATTAGAAGTTTGTTTTATTTTTTCCCCCACCAGTCAGCAGAACAACTACATTGATTTAAACATTTAATTAAGTTACAATAAACTGAAAAGTTTCCAAATGAGTCGCCTCCTGATCAGAACACCAACAACAAACCAACAACCAGGAAAAAACAAAAAGGTCGAAGTGATGAAGAAGTTAATTATGAAAATTAAAGAACTCTTATTTACAGATATCTGACAATAAATATATATAGTAAATATAGAAACATTTATCTATTGATGTTTTGTAATTAATGAACACTTTCTAAATTTGACCTGCCTTTTATTTAAAGACCAGGACCAGGAATTGAACCAGCAAACCAATATGGTTTTGAGTAAATGAAGACTCAGACGCCCGGTGTTTGTGATTCTCTGTGGTGTAAATGTGACACAGTCAGCTGAGAGTCTGTCCACACATCACCAGATCGTTTCTCCTCTTCGTCGTCCAGGTTCATGGGTTCAGAGACTGAAGGTTCTTTCAGAAGACTGTGGTTTTCTGTAAATGGAAATATAATTGAACTCTTGTTCTTGGAACAAGCCACACTTTGTAGAAACAACATTTTATTTTCACAGTAAACATATCTCACTGACAGAAATATACAGTGTAGATATTTAAACTTCACTGCGGTCGTGTCATGTTTTACTTCTCTGTAAAACTGATTTAATTTTTCTGACATCAGGGTAAATTTAAAGATAAAATACATTTTCAATTTAGTCCTAAATCCTGCCCCCTGCTGTCTGAAAGCTCTCTTTTATTTATTTATTTATTTTTAAATTTGCGGTTACTTTGTTTTAGAACGGTCATCACGCAGACATTTTTTATTTTAGTCAGCAAATCCAATCAGTCGCCATTATGTAATCAGTCAGGCAGTAATTGACTCTTTGGGTGAGTCAGCCTGGGGGTTTTTGGGGTGGGGAGGTCAGATAGAGATTTCTTCCGAATAAATAATGAGGTGTCAGAGACATGAATGGACTGGACATCCAGACCAGGAGATGGCGCTGATCAGAATCAGAACACAGCCTTAAATATAACATAACTTAAGTGACTTCAACCCATTGATCTGAAACAGTTGATGATGATGATGATGATGATGATGATGATGGTGATGTCAGACTTTCTGAAAATGACCTTTTGACCCCGGCTAAGAAATAAGAAATAACTGTAGTTCAGCTGCTTCCTGTCAACTACAGCTGTGGGTACGACAAAAAATAAGACCTGCTAACTGCAGGCTAACGCTAGCACATAATGTCTGTGTGTGTCTGTGTGTGTGTGTAGGGCTGTAGGTGTGTGTAAGTGCTCAGTATTCTTCTGCGTGTCTCTATTCTCTGGATGAAAAAGTAGTTGCTTCGCTAAAAGCACTTAGTGGAATTGGATGTTTAAGATCACACACACACACACACACACACAGAGTCACGTCGCTCTGACATCAGAGGACATCTATTCCACTTACATTCATTTCCTTCAGCCTTTGTCATCCATTAGTTTCCTTAAAAAAAAAAACCCACCTCACTGATCTGTTTGGTCGGTCTGTGAAATAAGTATTTGTTTGCAGTATTTACTGTGTAACTGGGTTGTTTTTGAAGTATTTATATTTCTACTCCACAGTATATGTGAGGATATTGTTTGTGTTTATATTTCCTGTAGAAGAATTTCTGGTCCTCAGTGTGAAGTCGCTGCTCTCCGTTTCCTGCGCAGTCTTTGTAGTTTGTTCTTCACCTCTCACTCCAGCGCCCCCTGGGGGAGAGCAGCCTCAGTGCTGTGTCTCAGCCGGAACGTCGTTGTGTTCAATCAGCCCCTCTTACCTGGTACAGCCTGCTGTGGTGACGCTGCTGTGACAGTGATGGAATTGTGATGACAGGCTGTAAGAGAATATGTGAACGAGATGAGGAGGGAATCAATATAGGGGGCGCAGGCAGAATTGCAGCACGCTGACAGAATTTGAGGCAGGTGTATCAGAGAGTGAGTCCACAGAAAAGATCTGCTGTAGAAAGAAAAAAAAAACTAGAAACAAACTTATCCGGTGGTCAGTAATCAACAGAGACACAAGGGGGCAGTAGGCTGCACTTTTGAAATCTTTTTGAATAATGGCTGCAGTGGCTGTGGCTGAGGGTGATTCTCATTTAGTGAAGTGCCGTCAGCTGTGCCAACTCCTAAAAACCTAATTCTCCCTTTGGGACACTTTCATTTGGTCCAGAGCGCGGAGTGGGCCACACTTTTCACTTTGTTTAAAGCTATTTTTTTAACGGGAAAGTGTTTTATCGTATGTTCTGTATATATTCAACCATATTTTTTACAACCACAATGTAATGCCTGTGACCCATAAAGTGGGCCACATATACAATAATTACCATTAGTTAACATCTGGGCCGGCTAAACTGCAGGTTGGGAATGACATTATTAGGACATTTTAAACCAATTGTAACAAAAACAATTTTTTGTGTACGAAAACACGAAAAGAAAAAGGTGGTAAAATGATGATTGGGGTTCCCCAGGGTTCTGTCTTTGGTTCCTTATTGTTTATAAACATCACTAGACTCAAGTTTGAATTCATTAAAAAAGGAGCAGTTTGCAGTTCTACGCTGATGACACTCTGCTTTATTTGATTTATTGCATGATTTAAAGCCAGGATGGAAGAAAAAATGAAGCTGAATCTTCATTTCATTTTGTCAGATATAATTCTCTCCAAGTTTCTAGTGGAACGTTTGTCCTTTTTTTTTTCGCCTTGTTCAGCACTATGCTAACTGTCAAACGTTTCCTTTTTATTTCCCATAATCTCATCATACACAGTATAAAAACAAAGTATTAAGAGTCGTTAAAAATTTGATTTGACTCCACAACCTTTTGTGGTAGAACTTATGCCAACAAAAAGCTGTTGTGTTTGAGGCGTTTTTTTTTCCAAACGTCCCGTCCACAGCTTGGAGTCACCGTAGCTCAGTGTAATTATAGTCCTAACATCATAAACTTCTCGCGCGTTCCCTGAAGTTTGCCACCTTTTCAGAGGCTGCCTGTGTGAGATAACAGCGCAGCACAACGGCTCCGGTGTCCGGGGGTCGGAGAGACTCTTTTTTTATTTATTTTTTTATTTTTATTTTTTATTAGACTGTACGTGCGCTGAGATGCTATCACGGCGAAATCTCATTACCGCTCCTACACCAGCGTCGGAAAATCATTACCTCGGGAATCTGAGTGCTGTGCGTGTTTGTTTGTATTTACGTCCTCTGTAGACGCGGTCTATAGGATTCTGCATTCGTGTGTGTGTGTGTGTGTGTGTGTGTGTGTGTCTGCATGATGTGTTTACTGACAACACATCATGCATTAACACATCTGCTGAACTCCATTCTCGGTGCATCACTGCGGGACAATGAGACCCTCATCATTAATGACCTGTTTATTGGACTGAACTACACACACAGTCATGTCTATGTGACTGTTGGGGACATTAAATTGACTGATAATCATTTCCTGAAGACGTTCTCCGAGGCAGGAGCTCATCTGAACCGGTGGTTTACGACTAACGTTTTGATCAGGCGTCAGACCTTACCGTGGTCTTTCTGACCAATCAGAGGTGTTCAGGTTCCTGTTCATGAGAGAAATAAGTACTTTTTTTTAAATCTAAAAATATAAATATACAGATTATGTCAAAAGGTCAAGGCTGGAAACTGCTGCTGAATGTGCTGCATGTTGGAGCTTTGACCAAAAAATCCTAAAAAAATTTCTCTCTGAATATTTATAATTAGAGATGTCTGATAGTGATATTGTCCCAACACTTTATTTACGATTCTCGATGGTTGCTGCTCACTAAGGTGATGGGTTAAAGGCAGGGACTCGCTCAGTCATTTACAGCCAACAGTGGCTTTGATCCTTTGAGGTGTTGACGCACCGACGGCTTCACAACGTGTGCATGGAACCGATGTTTGAATGTGGGGGCGGTTGCCTGGAAACTGTCAAAGCCCTGGATCAGAGTGACGGTGACAATCACTCATTCACAGTCATTTACTCGGTCAAAGTACTTACAAATCTCTGTATCAGCAGTACATCCTCAGGACGCCCCCGTGTGCCGCCATCATCGGGGGAGCAGGGCCGTTTGATGCTGCGACAGCTGGATCGCGGTTCCCTGCGGTTTTGATATGAGAAAAGTACTCAGTTCTCAGCTGCCGCTCAGACGATCACGAACACAGAGCGACGGTGTCCGCGGCTCAGCTGCTCGTGTCGTCGTCGATTTACGTAACGACAAACTCTGGAAAACAAACAAACCTTTGTGACTTTTGCTCACTTTCATCCACTAAAGAGGAACTCCTGTTTCAAATTACGACCACATTTCTCCCTCTGCAGACGCAGCGCTGACGCTAACGCGTCTCTCTCTGACTTTGCAGCAGTTTCAAGGGTGGAGAAGTGAATGTTCATCCTCTACGTTTTTTTTTTTTGTTCTTATCGTCCGTTGTAAGGCCGCGGCATTCATCATGCTGCAGTATCTCCTCACCCTCACGCTGTGTGGCCTTGGCCTTGGACTCCACGTGTCGCTCATTGTACATGTTCACTAGAGCAAAATACACCTTGAAAGAAAAAAATGAATTAGAATTCACTGCTGTGGAGGAAACGTCTGGTGTTGGTGACGTAGGAAACGTTTGGAGACAAAGAAAAAGGATCCGGAAGACATTTGTGAAATGACTCAGATTAAAATTTGAAACCATTTGACAGAAAGATGTGCACCGTCCGTCCTCTTTCTGTTGCTCAAATACACAGTCGATACACGTGTCGTCATTTACGCACGTTGTGGGGAAAAAGCAGAACAGCTAGATCTCTAAGTACCATCTCATTTCCCAGCATGCGTTTGTGATGGCTTTAACCTCAGTCATGGGTCTATATGAGTGATATGGTATACTGCCCCCTATCTGTGGTCATTAGTTTATTAGGTTTTCTCTGTGTATATTGTTTCCCATCACGGTGCACAGACGTGTTCCGGACCATTGTTCCAGCCTTCAGGTCCTGATGCTGCAGCGTTCGCCTCCATCCTCCACAGACGTCTGTGGGTGACAGGCCGCCTTCAAATCCCCCAGGCTTCTACCCCACGAAGGGTAAATAGGAATGTCAATAACGACACAACACGTAACAAGACAAGGAACATGGATCTGTGTGTGTGTGTGTGTGTTTGTGTGTGACGTCTAATCTACTTCGTCCACCAGGGTTTGAAATCCAATTTAGGTTTAAGACATAAACAAAGCCGTAGAAATGACATGAATAAGAACAACTTTATGTGAAAAAAATCTCCCAGGAACCAAAACCTCACCCTTGTCTGAAACACCCTCACCCCTAACTCCCCCCCACTCCCCCCCCCCCCCCCTGAAACACCCTCACCCCCAACTCCCCTCGACTCCCCCGCCCCACCTCCGCCATGACCCCAACATCTGTATTTGACAGCTACTGTTTGTCCGTCTGCTGCTTCTTTATGTCATAATGGATTAACACATTGGTTCTTAAAGTGGGGGGCGGTGCCTCACTTTGAGGGCATGGACGTATTTTAGAGAGGGAGCAGGAGGGCAAATTAATTTTTCAATTTCCTCATATATTCTGCAGTTGTATTTCTATAGTTGTGGAGACATTTATACAGGTTACAACTCGTGTCAACAAGTCCGATATATCGTCCGATGTTAGCATATTACGTAACATCTGTAAGAATCGTTATCAGTTTTTCTTCCAATACTGAAAACCTGATAACACAATGTCTGGGTTTTGGGGATAAACGGCTGTATATTCAAGTGCTAGTCACTAGATGGCAGTCTTAAGTCTAAGGTTGCATGAACTTCGACTTCGATCCAATTTTCTGAATTTTTTTCTCCTTCTGTTGCTGTGACATGTCAACTGCCTGCGGTTGAAGTGGCTAACGTTGAGTTGTGACAGTTGGATCGGTGTGTGTTTGTGAGTGTGTGTGGAGGGCGGGGGGGCGGGAGGGTTGTGACCTCGCGGAGCACACACTCCATCTGCTGCTGAATTAGTCAGATCTTAATTTTCCCGGCTCGTTCCGTTTGCGTTCCCCGAGTCGTGGCTGTGGCCTCAAATATTTGTGGCCCGATATTAAATTCCTCCAGGGTGAAGCTGTTGTCAACCCGCGGTCGTTTCCTCTGGTCGCTCAAATTGGTCGCGATATTAAAAATATATATTTCAGTCTCCTTCAGTCTGGTGGAGGAGAACTGAGCTCCGTTCCTTCGCTTCAGTTTGTTATAAAGAAGATTTTCATTCTGTCATATTTTACTGTGAGACAATTGGAAATTGTCGGATCATTTAGTTTCACAAAAATATCACTTTTTCAAAATCTTGGGGTCGGGGGAGGGCAGGGTCGGGGGAGGTCAGGGTTGGGGGGGAGGCTTGATCCGTTTATTTACTTCCAAAACCAGCAATGTTAAATTACATGTTAGCCAAAAATAAAAACACAAATTTGTGTGCGTGTGTACCTGGTAAAGCCACTAGAGGGGACAGTGGTTTATGTGTGAGGGGACGTCTTCCACATCAGAGGGTTTTTGAGGTTAAAGATTTAGTTTGGAGTTCGGATTAGAATTATGGTCAGATTAGATTTAGAGTTAGGATTAAGATTAGACTCATATGTGTTGATATTTATTGTCAGGGTACGACATGGGATTGGTCCATGTGAAGTACTGGAAACAAACAAAAGCCAGTGTGTGTTTTTTGTGACCAAATGTGAAGACGACAGCCATGAAATACTGCAGTTTGTGTATGTGTGTAAATGTGCACGTATGTTGTGTGTGTGTGTGTGTGTGTGTCTGCGTCAGCCTCCTCTGCTTTGTCTCACAGCAAATGTGAGAAAGTGTGTGTGTGTGTGTATCCATATCCTTGCCACCATTCCCCTCTAATAATGTGTGAAAACAGAGGTGTGTCATCAGCCTAGAAACTCATCCGATCGTACTGCAGTATTCGGAGTAGAACTGCGTCTGAGATAAAGAGACACTTTCTCCAGTTTGAATCCATGAAAATGAGCGGCGTCACGTCCCGACTGTTGACTTTGACCTTTAATAGACGGAGGACGTCGGTGTAATCCAGTTAGTGGACTGTGTGGCTGCATTAGCCCCCTCATCCTGTGTAATGTGCAATTACACCTACTGTACTGCACTTACGGGGGGGATGGAGGGGGATTAGCACGGGATGCTAATCTCAATCTGAAATTCACCGCCGCAGAAATGACATTTGAGCCCATTTGCAGGAGAGACTTTTCCACCAGACCGAGCATTGAACGCTGGGGGAAAAAAAAAGGCAACTGACGTTACAGCTGCCATTACTCACAACCACTGAAACAAGCAGCTGAAAGTCATTGGCCATGATTGATTTTGAGCTGCACGCTGTGAGACCTGGAGATCGGAAGTTAGAGGAAACACAAGACAAGATGACAGAGGGTGATATTAGAAAAGAAAGAAGAAGAAGAAATGTGAACAAAAAACACAACCTCAAGATTATCTTAAAAATAAAAACATTATCGTCCCCAATACTTCAACCATCTTAGTCGATAGAGATGTCAGATACAGATAGATTGATCGATGAAACGTTTGTTATCGTCCCCTCAGGAGTTCCCTTTGGGAATTTAAGAATAAATTAGGGATAATAACCTTTGCCGATATCTGTTACGCCGATATTGTCCAAACATTCAATTTCCGACTCTGAAATCAACCGATGCCGATCTATACGCGGTCGTTTGACGGTGTCGTACCTGCAGCTCCTGCTGATCTTCCAACATGCTTACTATGCGTGGGGCTGGAACTTCCAACAGCCTCCATCTGAGTGGAGCTGGTAATGAATCAACAATTATGAGCAGTTTTCAGATTCGCTGCAGGTCATTAATCTGCAGGAGACTGGAAGCACAAACATTTTTTTCTTTTCTTTTTTTTTTTTTTAATGGAGCAGCTTATTTCCCCAAGGTGACGGTCGTATTGACTGGATTTAATATTCGCTTTTTCACCAGCCGTGTGTGTGTGTGTGTGAGAGAGAGTGAGTGAGTGACATCTACAGTGAGGAATACCTTCATATTTCCTGTCGTCTCCCACTGAGCAGCCAGTCTGAGGTCTTATAGACGTTTGCATTTTCAGTCGTCATTTAACTCTTTCAGAAAACAGTATTTTATAGAAATAAAACACAAACACAATGAATGGGCTGTAAATGAGTTCAATGGTTTTTATGCCAAATTAATCAAGATTGTAATGAATTGAGTTAATATTTTAATATTAAAATACTAGTACAGACACCAGAGCTAATGTTAGCTACAACAGCCCTGATACAGACACTTTAGCTGACGTTAGCTACAACAGCCCTGATACAGACACTTTAGCTAACGTTAGCTACAACAGTAATTTCAAAGCCTGTATTTTTCCCATCACTGACGTCTTCACTGAAGCTCAACGTTAGCTACAACAGTAATTTCAAAGCCTGTATTTTTCCCATCACTGACGTCTTCACTGAAGCTCTTCACTTGTTACGTCACTTAAATCATTTTTGTCACCTCCTGCTGGCAGTGCTGGCCTTATAATCAGAGTCTCACATTTTCTTGGCAGCAGCAGAGAAACATCTGAGACGCATTAGCACATTTACAAAAGGCAAATTATTAAAAAAAAAAAAAAAAAGAACTAATATCTATAAATATATAACAGTCGGAGAAAGAAGTTGAAATAAGATTTCCGGGATCCATTAGGAGGCGGTGTGCTCATGAAGCCACGTTCATCTCAGGGTGAGACCTGTGATAATCCCACAGTGACGGAAACGTATTGGATGTGACATGAGTTTGAATTCATCACATCGACGGTACTTTCTGCTGAGACGGGAAGAATCCGCTCGCTGAGCTTCTCCCTAATGTCCCTGACATTTTTATGGTATTTTGTTAGATCGCAAATCTTAGCCTAAGTGCAGGGACTTTAGCATCTCATCGGTTCTGTAATCAGTCACGGCGCTGCAGCATTTACAGCCGTTCAGGAGGAAAGTTCAAGTTAGTAAATGAGGTCGTTTTTTTTTTAAGGGGTCAGCGTTGACGGCTCAAGGACGTTCAGTTGCCGTGATGTCACAGATTCGCCGTATTCCACCTTCACGGGAATCCAGAATTTCCCGTGAAAGTTGCAGAAAAACGTGACCTAAGCAGTGGCACGTTGTCTGTGCAGTGACCTGGATCGGCTGCCGACGTGTGTGTGTGTGTGTGTGTGTGTGGACTGTCAACACCTGGAGATTACATCCGTCTTACGGAGCAGCTTTGTGAATGACTGAAGTTTCCAGCAGTAAAACAAACTGCTGCCTCGACGGTTCTGCTGCGACTATTTAAAGAAATGCTGATGTTAATGGGTTTTTTTTTTGTTTGTTTGTTTTATTTTCTAAAGGCTCAGCAGACAAACAGTTCCTGAACGTGTTCATCACGATTGTCTCGTGCTATTTTGGGTCCCTTTAACTACGGTTACAGAGGGCTATTGCGCAGTGCAAAAGCAGGTCTAAAAAAAAATCGTTTTTTTTATGATGTCCAATGATATCGGGCGATATTATGTAATATCTGTAAGAATTGTTATCGTTTTTTTCAGGAAACCCGAAAACGCAATGTTTGGGTTTCAACAAATGATGTTTCACATTAAAATTGTTTCGGGGAAAAACTGCTGTATGTGAACGTGAAAGCCACCAGATGGCAGCATTACAAGTCACAAGTCACTACATCGGTATCAGAAATTAAGTGTTTGGACAATATCGGCATATCGGATATCGACAAAACGTTATTACCGGACCTTCTTTTTTTTTCTGTTCTGAGGAATTCTGGGGGAATTTGTTTGAATATTTCAAATTAAAAAGTTCCAGAGCTTTAAAGAAAATCTACACCTGCCTAAAACTTTGCTGCGTAATGCTCTGGATATTCACTGAAAGTCAATAAATCGAGGTCGCCTCTGTGTTTTTGTCCGACGCCGCGGTGCGCTCAGAGGAAGGAGGAAGAAGCCACGACTAAAAGGAGTGAATTCCTTATTTTTGTCCCGAGTTAGAGGAAACACGCTGAGTCACAGAGAACACACGCCGCCACTTTTTGGATGTGGGAAAAGTGAGAGGAGTGTTTTAACAAACTCTCGGCCCCGTCTCTGAAATTGAGATGCAGAAGCAGAAGAGCGGAGCAGATGGTTGGAGGGAAACTGTGTCTTCACCGAGGGTTTGAAAAAAGGTCGCAGCAGAGAGAAGGAAGCCAAAAAAAAAAAAAAAAAAAACCCCCACCAACAAAAAAA
>NC_024318.1:136611-141611 GCF_000523025.1 Cynoglossus semilaevis
TATATATGCAAATGCATATTGCGTGTATATATATATATATATATATATATATATATATATACTGTCTGGGTGTATATACTGTACGTGTATATATGCATATATATGTGTATATATATTTATATTTACACTATATATATGTATTGGAGATATTTATATGTATGTATAGAATATACGTATGGGATATATATGGTGAGACAGGAATGTTTATATATGTATATATATTGGAGATACATATATATGTAGGTATAGGATATACATATAGCATATTTATGGAATATATGTATATATATACTATATGTATAGTATATATATACAGGATACATACATATGTATGTAAATATATGTATGTATCCTGTATCCTGTAAAAATCAAACAGATTAAGATGTAATAAAGGAGGAAAGTAAAAAAAGACATTGATTTTTGTTTCATAAAAATCCAAACCTCAGGGCCGTTCTCCAGGTTTTAGCTGCTGATAAATTCTAATTTATCGACTCCTGTTTTATTCAGTTCCGTCTTTTCTCCAGTTTTTTCCTCAGTGTTTTCACTCCACCGCCGCCGGACTCTTTTTATGTGTTTTTTTTATTTTATATAAAGCAGGAAGTCGGCAGTTCACCTGAGTCACAGTTTCACTGACTTTGAATGAACACGTGTGATAATCAGGGGAATTCTAGGTTTCTCTGAACATTTGTCTCATTTTTTTATTGAGTTTAATTAAATGTGGGAAACGTCTAGAACTTTGTGATGAAGCTGTGAAGCCACGAAGTTGTGTCTCAGAGAAACATTAGCATTTCCTGTTTGAAACAGAGTGGACGCAACGAGCCAATAATTTAAAGTCGGTGTAAACGCTTCGCCACCGTTTTTTTAATTTATTTCTTTTTATTATTATTATTATTAATAACCTGCTCGGTGCATAAACAGGCTGAATTAATGCTCCTTCATTCCTAAATAGCCAAAAGGGCGAACGCTGCTGCAGCTGCAGAACCGTTTGTTAAGAGAATTAAGGAGAGAAAAAACCCGAACGGCTCGTTATGATAACGACGGCACGACGTCTGAAACGTGAACCATGAAGAATCGTAAATAATTAAGATTTGGAGATTTCTTTTTTCACGCTATCTACAAATACCATTTGTAGTGCAGTACCATTCCTGACCAGCAGGAGTTTTACTCTAAACACTGTAGTTCCTACAAATATTAGTTTAACACTGAAATAATTAAAAAATATATATTGTTTTTCATTCTGCTATTTTAGGATTTAAGATTAGGCTTTAAACTCAACACCAGCCCTCACCCTCACCCTCACCCCCATCCTCACCCTCACCCTCACCTTCTCCCTCACCCTCGCCCTCATCCTCTCCCTCTCCCTCCTCCTTCATCTGATGTTTCTCCAGTCGTTCATTTTTTTTCTTCTTCTCTTCAGTTTCTTGATTATTTCCTGTCGATTCATCGACCTGTTCATCTTTGAACCCGTTCACATCGGTTCCAGGACTCACAGCCTGTAGTTCTGTCAATTTGTGTTGCTCAGCAGAGTGTGTGTGTGTGTGTGTGTCATTCACAATTCTCCAGCCTTCCTTCCTTCCTTCCTTCTCTCTGTGTGACTCCAGTTCTAATTCACCGTCTCCGACCTCCGTCACATTTCAATCTGCTCTTCTCTGACTTTAACAACCTGCGAAAACGTACTTTTTAATTTTTCCGTCAAACTCACATTTTATCACATTTATCCTCACTTTTTATTTGATCACATTTATTTTTGCCACTCGTCTCCGTTACAGCTGATTTCCATTCATCGCTGCTCGTACTTTTATTTTTTTATGTCGACAAATATAGTTGCAGGAGGTCGTTCTGAAGAGTTTCATTCTAGTACTTTATCTCTGGCAAATCAAGTTCCAGTTTACATTCTGAGCACAACCTGAAAAAAATATATAGCTTTGAAAAAAAAAATGTCCTCAGTGAAGAACAGATCTGGTCCTTGGTTCTAACTCCTGTTCCTGGAGGTTTGGAGGTTCAGGTGAATTCACCGTGGGTTTCCAACCGTCAACCCTCGCTGCCTCTTTTCAGTATTTATATATTTATTTGTAAATGCGACATCGTTCGTTATTTCCATTTTCCCGACATTTTTCTCACTCCGCCGTGATCAGTCATGACTGCGGTGATTAGGACGGAGCAGAGAGAGAGTGAGAGATGAAGTGATAACAGAACAGAGAAGACGTGGAGGAAGTGGAAGTCGCTACGACAGGTTCAGGCAGAGATTTATGTCCAGGCCTGAACTGATTAAAGTCCAGCAGCAGATGAATACAGTGGAGGAACACGCTGAAGGAAAGCCATACATTATTCATCCTGACCCCCCCCCCCCCCCCCCCCCCACCCCGAAACTCAGCCTTCAAACTCCGATCTTCTCCTCCTTCTTCTCCTTGACTTTGGACCCAGCACCTCCTTCCTCTGTCAGGTTTTCTGTCTCATTCCTGATAAAAAAGAAAAAAAGAAAAATCAACCAGCGGTTACGTTCAGAAGTCACACTGTCAGACGCTCCCTGGGGTAATTCCATATGCTGCCGAGATAACAGTGGACGTACATGTGACCTTATGACTGTGATGTCATCATTGGACGTTTATATTCACACAGACATCATTAGCATAACGTCAGGAACATCTTAATAAAAAAAACATTTTTCTTCCTGTCTGTGAACATCATAATTTTTTCATTGTCCACTGACGTCCTGGTACACACTAACATGTAGTATTTGTCAGTACTCATCCATCAGTGTACTCCAGTCGTCTCCGCACACATTCATCATTTTAATGAGAAAATTATTCAACCAATTATATCTGATCCGTCTTCCTTCCATCACTGCTCTCTGATGACATCACCGTGATGTCATCAAAACAACAGTGTCATTACAGTGATATTGCAGTTTTGTCAAATACCTTATCCAGTATATCCTGACCTGACATACAGAGACATGTTTGGGGTTTTTTTTCTCTCTTCCGTCTGTGACTAAGATATATAGCTGACGGCACAGTGTCGCAGAAACAGAAGCAAAAAAAAACACGTCAGTAAAACAGGAAGTGCAGACTCAGGCCTGGGCAGGTACTCCCGTGTCCCACCTCAGCGTCATGGTTACGGTAACCGTGACAGCCGCAGAGATGGAGCCTGGAGGAGTCTTTCAAGGCCTGGAGAGAGCTGCTGCCTCTGGTTATCACGCTTCACCACCAGGGGAATTAACCTGGGATTGCAGAAGTCCCCTCTGACCCCCCCCCCTTCCTCCGATAATGGGTTGTTCCCAAGGTCACCACTCCTCCCGTCCAATCAGGAAGCAGCGCTTCATCTCTTTCTACGGCAGTCGTTGGTAATTTGACCTGCGTGTAGTTCAGGGGCGGTCGATTCTGTTCTGTTGTAGCTTGTGGCTAACATGTAGCTAACATGTAGCTAGTTCAGGACGCTTGTTTTGTTACTGGTTTATTATAAATAAATTATAATAATTTTTTTTTTAAAAATCACATAATTTTTAGGCGTTATTTTCCAGAGTAAAATTAGAATTAAGGCATTTTGTAAAAACATTTTAATTTAATTAATTTGAAGTCAGATGTTGTGGAGAGTTCCAGGTTCTCCTTTTTTATTCCAATATTCCACGTCAGTCCTACAGAATGTCTAAATAATTAAAATTCCTAAAGTGCTCTGAGCCACTGAACAGCATGTAGTGCTAACAGTGTTTTATTATTGTGGTTTACGCTAAATTTAACACACGGTAAAATGTCAATTACAGCAATAAAAAAATGTATTCAAGTGAATTCAATTTTTTTAATGGGTTTATTTAACGACGACACACAAACGGATGTTCGACTTTTGCAGCGCTGCCTCTTAATGTTTCCTGTGTTGTTGTTTTTTTACATTTATTATCCCATAAAAAAATCATAATTAAAGTAAACATCTAGAAGTCACAGAGAGAGAGAAGAGCGGCCATTGTTCTCCCTGTGTTACGTCTTTGTTGACCACTCTCCCGCTCCTCCGCCCGGTGGATAATCCCTTCACACATGAGCGCTTTACTTTAATTGCTTGATTCCAGCTCGTCCTGATTCCGCTGCTGCGTTAGCGCTCTGTGATTGTTCTCATTTATTTTCCCGCTCTCTTCTCCCCGAGTGGATAAACAGGAGCTTGACCTCGGCCGCGTGGCTGCACTTTGGTCCAGTGGATTAGGGCGTGCTCGTTTGGCCGAGCATGTGTTTCTGGACGTGTATCACTGAAGTTACATTCACTTACGGCGTGTAATTAATAGTTTCATGTCAGGGGAGTAAACAAGGTTGAACTTTTCCACAGTTTGGAGCTGGAATTACAGCTTTCTTGATGAAGAACGTCTGATCTGCGATCATTCGCTCGTTGACGTCTTCATTGCTCCTCGACGCCGATCTTCACGGCGATAGTGACGTTTTTCAGGTCCTCCTGTTATTTGTGTCTCATTTTCTTAATTTGGAAATCACGCCACGCTGATGAAACAACGCTCGTGTCACGCTGCGTTCCGAGGTCGCGTTGATTAATTATGCGTTCAAGTGGTTTTTCAAGTGATTTTCGTGCAACTTTTTTTACACTTTTTGCATGTTTTGTTTGAAGTGACAGTTAAACAACTATCTATAAATAACATTTCTGTCTTGATGTAATTGTCCTTGAACTTTCTGTGTGCAGTCTGAAAGACTGATGGGTTTAGTCTGTTTCAATGTGTGCAGTCTGAAAGACTGATGGGTTCAGGGAAAAAGCAAGGTCATGTTGGAAATCTGAATGTATTCTTGTTTGCAGTGACTAAGGCAGGTTGTTAGTCTTAGTTAGGTGTTTTCGCACATTTGTTCTTTTTTCCCCCTGGGCGCTTCACTTGTAGCTTTCCTGTGTCCACGCCCCCTCATTTGTGCCAACCCCCTGTGTTTCCCTCCATGGTGATGACCTGACCCTCCACACCTGGGTCTCGTTAAGTCCACACACCTCCACTGGTTTCTTCATTTCCGCCACAGTTTTTT
>NC_024318.1:146611-151211 GCF_000523025.1 Cynoglossus semilaevis
AGAGCAGGTTCAGAAACGTTCAGTGAAGAATCTTCTCAGAACTTAAACGTCCTTCACAGTGGTCCAAACTGACCACGGAGTGGGCTGGGACTTCAGACCATCTGTCTGCCTGTTTGACTGAACTACAGTCTGTCAGGTCTTGCTGGCTGATTGTTTTGATGGTCTGGCTCCTTGTTGTTCAGGCTGCTGATTGGCTACTGGCAAGGAATCAACTGGCAACTTTTTTTTTCTTTTTTTTATCACGTAGCTGCCAAGACTGCTCCTCGTGCTCGTCTGCCTACCCGCCATCTGCCGCACTGATCGCCTCGTTTACTGAAGGAAGACGAGAGAGAAAAAAAAGACAAAGTCAAACGTGTCAATAATGTTCAAGTAGACGGACAACGTCCGTTTAATATTAGTTATAACAACAATAAAAAAAAGTTGTTTTTTTTGGTTGAGACTGTAGTTGTGGTGAAGCTCGTCACGGTGTAGCCAAAAATATACAGCAGCCTGGAGGTGAAACTGAAGACTGAAGTTCAAATAGCAGAAAAAGCTAACGATTATCTAAGAGTGGTCGGAAATTTAAATTAAGGTAATCAAGGGTTAAAAAATGGGAATCTCCGATAATATCGGCCGACCAATATTACATTTTTTATTTTATTTTATGAAACATTAAAAGTTGGTGACGTTTTACGCAGCTGCGGTTTCCCCCGACGTACGACCGAATGGATGCTAGCCCTCTGTTGAGCACTCGTAACTACTGTAGATATTTCCTCGTATCACGAGCAAAATCTTGCGAGAGACGGAGGTAACATTATACGCTGATGATGTTTCGATGCTAACTCGAAAACGTCCTTGAAACGTGTGCTGCAAACCAACCCGTTTAATCAGTCTTCATTTCACCTGAAGCAAACAAAAAAAAAAAAAACACAGGAAATCTGAATCCCAGGAAGATTCAACTGGGATTATCAGGACCAGGAAGTGGTCAAAGGGCGACCAGAGATTAATTACAAAATTAATTAACGGGTGAAAAGGACAAACGTGTTGTTGTAACTGCCACAAATCTCCGGGGAAGTATGAACGATAGGCTGAACATCCTGCGGTACCGTGTGCAGTACTCACCAGCGGTGAGGACAAACGTGTGTGTGTGAGTGTGTGTGTGTGTGTGTGTGTGTGTGTGTGTTATTAATGAGTCTCTCCACCAGCTGTGAAAGTGCTCGGCTGCAGCGAGTCCACGTTTGCGAGGAAGGAGAGGAGACAGAAACGCCACAGTCGTCGGCTGAATTATGAATGTTCTTCTGGACTCAGTGCACGGTACCGATACACGGAACCACACGGTGCATTTCAGGTGAACGGAGGCCCAGCAGCCTGGGCTGACACAGATAAGGCCTCGTTATAATCCCTCACGATGACATCCTGCGTTACCAGGATTATTAATCCGATGTCGGTCACGACAGTTACTGAAGTTCTCGTCAGGCTAGGACACGATCATCCTCACATCCTTCGTCCGATCGTCAACATCTTCTTTTTCCTCTTATTATTCCAGCAGCTCCATCTTCGTCCACTAGGGCGTGACATCATCTTGAACTCCCGTGTGGACTTGACTTGTCCTCAAACACCGATGACTCTCGGCGATTGTCAAACCTGACAAACTTTTTCGGTGACTCGGACGTGAACTCCGCCGTAACTATGATCCAGATTAAACTGGATTTCTGAGAAGAACATTCTGCCTCTCTCTGACTTTGACTTGAGCTCAACTGTTAGATTCCCACGTGAAACAGAAGCGTTCTTATACAGCCTGCGATTATTTCTCAATTAAAATCTCAGCTTTTGATTTGAAATTCTACGACGCAAAATGTTCATTTACACGTCTTTACTGTGTAGGAAATCCCACAAAAAAAAACAACACTTCAAACAGACATTTTACATTTTTTATCTTGTACACCCCCTAGTGGCAAATCGCATACCCATGAGAATCTTTGGTGTACATTTATTTTCATGAATAGGTTAAAAAAAAACAAAAAAAACTTTGCGTCAACTCGTCCAATCAATGCCATCAATGTCAGTGGTACATTTATTTTCAGGAATAGGTTAAAAAAACAACAACTTTGCGTCAACTCGAGGTTGAATTGTGGCTAAGATCTTTTTTTTTTTTTGCGTGACGTCTTCCGCTGTTTACAGAATTAAAAATGGACGCTGACACACGTGACACATCATGTTTGGATCAATTTCAAAGTCGTCGTCCAATCAATGCCATCAATGTCAGTTTGGTTCTCTTTTCCACCAATCATTGATCTGCCTTCGTCTCAGGTTCTCCACGACTCGATCCGTGGGTTCTGCACAGATCGTCAGCCAGCAAACGTCAACGATGTAAACGCCATCGTACAGTCGGACCTCCGTCCTCGCTGCGATTGTATTTTCTGGCTTCGTTGCCTTTTTATAAAGGTTGGTGACGGACAGGAGATGAATCATTGCCCCCGTTCCATTTTCCCACTAAACCGTTTTCCTCTGGGAGCGCGAGGAAGGAGTAACGAGGCATGCTGGGTAAAACACAAAGACAGGGAGAAAGAATGACCTTGTGTTTGATTCTCCTTTAACGGCTTTAACTCCGTACATCCAGTGGGAGAAGGTGGCGCTGAAGAGGCCGGAGCTGAGGATAAAAGCCTCCGTACGGGGGTGAAGACGGGGAGATGGAGAAACCTGCGGGGATTTTCCCGCCTTCAGCCGAGAAGAACAGTATCGCTAACAAACAGCTGGTCTCATCAGCTGTGTGTGTGTGTGTGTGTGTGTGTGTGTGAAAACGCTGCTCATTATTTACGTCTGTAATTTCAGATGACAGATTGTGTCTTGACCTGTTTGTTTTCCCGCCTCTCCTTCCCCCGAGCCTTCGTTACAAACGTTTATACCTGTACTCTTCACCCACACACACAGTACTGCAGTACGTGGTACTACATAGTACTAATCTTTGAAACCCTGCTGTAGTGTGTACTTACAGTACTTATTATACTCTGACTGGTATTAAAATAAACTAGTACTGATTTAAATCTAATTTATTTTTCACTTCTGCCCAGACGGCGGGCGTCGTGGGCGGAGTCTGACCTCCGAGACGTGGAACTCCTCTCACTTCATGGATGAGAACGACTTGGCTGAAAATGAAGCGTTTCCTCTAATTAAACGAAGCCCTTTCTCTGGTTTACTTGAAACGCAGCCTTAAAAATCAATAATAATAATCGTGAGTCATCGACATAGAAAACGTTTCGCCTGCTGCGATAACGGACGCCTTCAAAATAAAATCATTCAACCAGAAACTACAGTAAAATTAAATAGTAAAATCAATAATAAAAAAATACAAATTCAACTTTCTTCCTACAAAACCAGAAAGTGAGCAGAGCTTTTACTCCAACGAGGAGGTTCATTTACAACACTCAAACTAAACACTGCCCCCTGCTGTCCGATCAACGATTGGTGTCACCGGGGCCTGGTTTTTTCACCTAGCATGTAGCAGGAATTGACTTGTCTTTGTGGGAACGTTAGAAGGTCTGAGGTTCAATTCTCAGTCTCAGAACTCGGTGCGTTAACAAAGTGCAGACCACTGCCCCCTGTGGGATTACTGAAAAATAAATAAAAAATAGTTGTAGTTTTATAATCGGTGGATTCTAAATCTACAATAACAAAAAAGTGAAGGGGTTTTTTCTTCTTTTTTTTTATGACTGAAACGTTTGGTTCTGACCTGACCATGGAACTGAACAGATGAACTCAATGGACTGATACATCTTCCAAACGACACCGATCTCCTATGGAGACAAGAGGTGAACTGTGGGCAGACAAACATGTACTTAGCTTCAGAGCAGGACATATACTGTATATATATAAATATATAAATACATATTTCTTTATTTTTGATGTAAATCTTATTTTCCCCCGACTTTGTTGACAAATATTACGATACGTATCGTAAGTTTCCAGATCGTTCCCAGTACTCACCCCGAGTACTTTGTACTTTGCCGTTGAACCGCCGCGCTCCGTTGTTAATGAGTCGTTAACGAGGCTCCGATCTAACTTCTCCAAACGAAGGCAGATTAACACTGGTGGCTGTCGCTCACGTCGACACGCATGTGGCTCAGTGTGTGCGTGTCGGGCAGTCTGCGCTCAAACACATTTCTTAATCACATCATGCTGACTTAATGGAGTGTTTCGTAATGCTAATGCTAATGTACAGATGTGTGTCAGTGCATCTGTGTGTGTGTGTGTGTGTGTGAGTGAGTTAAACCAGACTGAAGGCTGTGAGCTGAGGTCAGCTGCTCAACGTGTGTGTGGTGATCAACGTTTGATTAAATTAATGAACAGAAAAATGTGTTTGTTCAGAACCATTTACAGAAAAAAAATCATTTAATTTATTAACAGGAGGCTGAGGTTGTTTCTAAAGATGCTTTAATGCTAATTAGGTTAGCGTTATCACAATACCTTCGTTACCACGGCAACAATACTTCTAACATAAACACATCATCCGCATCGTCTAGAATTTTCACAACTTGCTGGATTTTAGACATTTTTTAAATCTTCACCTGACAGTTTTAGTTGAAGAGAACCTTCACACCAAATATGAATTTATATTTTTTTT
>NC_024318.1:151740-152969 GCF_000523025.1 Cynoglossus semilaevis
GCAGTTCTCCCCGACTTCATGTCAGGCCTCAAAAAAGTACTTCAAAAACCCTGAGGCGATGAAGGTGTTGGAGACCAGAGAACCTCCAACCACCGTTCGATGTGTCGGTGTCTGTGTCTGTTAAATTAGTATGTTTTTTGTTTTTTTTTTTTTGTAATCTTCCTGTCCTTCTTTTCCTGTAATGTGTCGTTCAGAAAAATTCTAAGACGTCGGATTTAACTTGAAGAAAAAGAACATTTAAAGCAGTGGTTCTCAATTTAATTTCGGTCATGCGCCCCCTTGAGGACAGACGTGTTTTCACCCCGAGCCACAACACATTTTTATTTATATAATATTTATTAAAGGCCCAGATTTTGGAGAATCGAACCGACGACCCTTCTGCTGTAACAGAACCACTGCGGTTCAGTCAGTAAAGTACCAGAGAACCACAGAACCGTTTGTGGTGGCGGCTCGGCGCCATGTTTCCCACCTCTGTTATTTATGAGACATTAATATTAAAACATGCTAACAGTAAGCAACATTTTTTCTGCTACGCTAACTCTCCGAACACATCATGAATAATTCACACCGGGCTGCGTTAGCTGCAGGACTGTCAAAGCATCTGCTAATGTAATACCATTTAGCATGACTGAGTGTGTGTGAGTGTGTGTGTGTGTGTGTGTGTGATTAAAGGGAAACCCGCCTTTGATGCCCAAACACATTAAAACAAACAGCGGCGTTGATTCACTGGTCTCAGATCTGTGTTTAAATCAACACAGTTGTTTTTCTTACAGCGTTAACAGAGCTACAACTCAGGCTCATGCACGTGCGAGCGTGCACGTGACGACCAACACCCAGCACTGTGACTCATCACTTTTTTACATCCTCCTGTTGTTGGATTCAAATAAATAATCTGATGATGTAGGCGGTGACAAAATGTTTTTTTTTTTTACTAATTTTGGTGTTCGTTAATTTTCGAAAGTGACATTGAAACAAACGTGACGTCCATTTGACTGAAGTGAAGGTGGACGAATATTTATGTGAACAGGAAATTAGAAAATACGACATAAATTAATAAGTTGAGCTGCAACTTGTAAATAAAATAAATTTCGATAAAAACAATAAACAATAAAAAAATTCCATTCTGCCGTGGGAATTACTCTATGAATAAATTAAATCATAAAAGGGTTAGAATTTATGCATTAGCCACATGAAAACATCGACCTTGACTTGTAACCACAGATAGAGAT
>NC_024318.1:153236-153462 GCF_000523025.1 Cynoglossus semilaevis
AACAATTTTCTTGTTCAACACATTTTATCAATGAGCAGCTGCAGTTTGTGATGAGAGAGAAAGAGAGAGAGAGAGAATATCTCTGTAAAAATGGACCAATAGATGAATTTTTAAACAACAATAAAAAGAAATCGATCCTCGGCTTCACTTCTCCTCCTCCTCCTCCTCCTCCTCCTCCTCCAGATCGATGAGGCTCAGGGTTACAGATGACAGGATTCCACTTCAT
>NC_024318.1:153514-157042 GCF_000523025.1 Cynoglossus semilaevis
CCCCCGGGGGAGGCGATTGGTTCCCCATCTTCTCCCCAGACACAATTTTTTTTTTTTTTTTTTTAATCCCATTCTGTCTTATTTTGTCACTTCCTTATGAGATATTTCTCAGAGCTCAACACCTCTGTCTGGATCTATTTCCTGTCCGGACCGAGGAGCGCTGCTCTCACCCAGACCTGGATTCAAACGCTCTCTCATTTTCACCCAGGTCTGGAATATTCCACTTCATTTTCCTTTTCCAAAGAAAAAAAAAATTCAGCAGAAGCAGAAAAGATGATGGCAGAGGTTGGAGGATGTACGTTGGAAGACCATACAACCATTCATCCATTCATCATTCACCCAACCATTCATCCATCCATCCATCTGTCCATCCATCCATCATCTATCCATCCATCTGTCATCCATCCATCCTACCATTCATCCATCCATCCGTCCATCCATCCATCTGTTCATCCATCCGTCCATTCATCCATCCATCCATCCGTACATCCAACCATTCATCCATCCATCTGTACATCCAACCATCCGTCCATCCATCCCTTCATCATCCATCTATCCATCCATCCATCCATCCATCCATCCGTCCATCCATCCATCTGTTCATCCATCCAACCATCCATCATCCGTCCATCCATCCGTCCCTTCATCATCCATCCATCCAACCATTTATCCATCCATCATCCATCCATCCATCCGTCCATCCATCCTGAGCACCAACATGACGACTACAGTACTGTTACAGTACTCTCACCTGAATAGAATTTTTTTTTCCTACATGGTCACATGACCTCTACCCCCCCCCCTCGCCCCCTCCCTCCTCGATCAGTTTCGTACAGAATCGCCTGCGGTCAATAAAGGCTGTTGATCTGCCCTTGAGCCAAAAGCACTTAAACCCCAGCAGCATCGGACCAAGATGATGAACAATGTTGGCTACAGCGAGTGTGTGTGTGTGTGTGTGTGTGTGTGTGTGTGTGTGTGTGTGTGTGTCTACTCCCCGAGGGTGGTTTACGTTAAAGACTCTGACGACTCGTGTTATCAGGACAAATGGGAACGTTCAGGAAGAACCAGGAGGAGGAGAGAAGTTCAACTTCTACAGAAACAAACCATCAGACCAGACACGATTGAATTATTGATTATTAATTAGAATCCGTCAGCTGACCAGAGTGATCCTCGGAGAACTCCTCTGACCCCGGGTCAGTCGATGACCTCGTCGAGGCTCACTGTAACAGCTGTAACAGCTGACGTTCATCGACGACACGTTCATGTCTTAATGCCGTTGATTAATGACTGAACGTAAATCAGATTCATTTTCACTTCACTCATTAAAAAAAAAAAAAAAAAAAACCCCCGCCCTGGGCAGCGCGCTGGCCGGCCCCCCCCGTGGCACCGTCAGTGACCTCTGAATTATTCATGTCGCCGCCTGGGCTTCTACGTCGGAGGCGTTGACCTGTCCAGTGGACAGACGTGGTACTGCAGTTCTGATGGATCCACATCAGGACGGGGCCGTGGAAACTCGTTAACGGCTGACACCAAATTAATCTATTTATTTATTCATTTAATTATTTAACCCTGTGTCCAAGTCTGAAGCTGGAAAATAAAAATAAAATTCTCAACATTTTATTTTATTTGAAGTTTCAGCAGCTTTTTCTCCTCTGAATATTCATTAACTCTGTCTCTCTGACCCCGTCCTAACCAAAGGTCACCACTTCAGACTGGGGGGCAGACTTTTTGATGTTTTTTTTTTTTTAAAGTCGTTAATTTATACATTAATGACCTTCATGAATATTCTCTTTGACTGTTTTTATTTTATGACAGACTTTATTTTTTTGTTACACCTTGTGTTTTTAGTCTGTTTCTTTGTTCGTTTTTTTTGTCCAATCAACACGGACCAGTTTGTAACAACAACAACAAAAACAAAGTCTGATCCAGTCTTTGATCTCTGATAGAAGTGGCTGTTACAGATAATCGTCCTCTTTGGGCAAAAACACGGGGGTAATTATACAGTGTGGGGGAGGAAACAGGTGGGTGAGGTTTACTTCACTGCACTCTGCCCGACAACAACAACACTCAGACAAATGTACAGCATCCACGTCTATCACGGCCACTTCCTGTTTGTGGGTCTGAACCACAGACTGGTCGATGAAACGTTTGTTTCCACAGTGACGTGTTTAATGAAGCAACAATTAATATGAAACCTGGACCTGAAGGATGGAACGCACTGACGTGTTGAAATAAACTCCACGAACATCCATTAACTCCACAGTCCATACACTGCTGTCAAATATATATGTTTTTTTATATATATTTTTTTTTTCATCTAAGCAGCTGGATTTTCAGAGGCTTGAACTTCATTTCTCAGGACAGTAAATAAATCTGTAAAACTAAAGGTTAATCCAGAAAAAAAAGATCAGGCATTTCAAATATGGATGTCCGATAATATCAGCGAAACCGATATCATCGGTCGATATTAGCATATTTAAGTAATATCGAATCTTTATTGGTTTTCCCTGCGATAATGAAAATCCGATAACGCAATATCATCTGGATTTGACCCAGATGATGTGACGTCAAAATAGTTGCTGCCTACGGTACAACGATATCGGTTGATATCGGAATTGGAAATTAAATGTTTGGACAATATCGGGATATCGGATATCGGCAAAAAGTTACCATCGTACATTCTTAATTTCAAATGAAACAACATTTACTTCAACGTCAAAAAATCAAAAAACAACACCTGTTGGCTAGTCCAAAACGATCCACTACGTAGCTAGGATGTAGCTAAAATAGCTTAGCCACATTAGCTTCAAACGGCAATTAATTTTATTTTTTTTAAATCCCTCTCAGTTATTATTTCCAGTTCCTCTGGTCTCGGTCTCAGTCCAACATTTTTAATCTGAAGATTTCTTTTATTTCGTTGGCCTCAGTCACATGTCGTCCTGTACGAACAGCGTTCACAGAACATGCAGTTCTCACCAGGCTGCAGGGCGTCAGTGGTCTGTACAGTACATGTCTCTTCTCTTTGTTCAAGTCCGTCACTGACCGTGGTTTAGGTCCGGCAGGGAAACAGCCCGCAGAGGTACAGCACACGCTGACGTCAACTGAACACAGATAACAGTTAGCTCCTTAGTTCTTCTTTTAGCCGCTGCCTCCAGGGGTCTCCACTGTGGATCATCTGCCCCCAACCGCTACCCCGCCCCCCCACTTTGATCTCCATGGTCATGACACAGGGATCCTTCTCTGTTACTGATTCTTCACCCTCGTCTTCATCACTGATGTCCTCCTCAGTGAAGGTTCCTTCGTTTTCCACGACAACGCTGTTCTCTCCCCCCCTCTCTCTCATCGATATGCCCCCCTCACCCCGTTCCCTGTCGTTGCCCCTGGACCGTGGTGGATTGATGCAGCAGTGGCTGCAGTTTTCTGCCTCTTCAGCAACATCACAGTTGCTGAGAGTCTGAGCCTGGATCAGTGTTGTTGTACACAGTAACTGGGGGGGGGGGAAGATATTGTAAAAGACAAAAAGGAAAA
>NC_024318.1:158086-163054 GCF_000523025.1 Cynoglossus semilaevis
GAGGGGGAGGAGGGAGGGTGAGGAGGGGGGGGTAAAGGAGTGAGACAAACACTCGACCTCATCTCCAATTATCACGCCTCTCATCTGCGCACCGTGACACGTCCGTTACACCGTTTCCTGCGGGGGGCGTCGCTGTCACTCATGAATTTGGGGGAATCTAACAAGACAGAGAGTGTGTGTTTGTGTGTGTGTGTGTTCACACATGGATGACACCTCCCTGCACTGCAGTCTGCAGCAGCACAGTCACACACACACACACACACACACACCCGTCAGTGAGACTGATGTCCAGTACGCAGCCTATTAAAAGATAATGGAGTGCACTGCTCCACTGTCTGACACTGCTGCAGTGCAGTGTCCTGTGGACAGCCTCAACCGTCAACCCTACGTTGCTCAAAGGCACCTGGGCAGCCGCCCCGAGGTGGATCAAACTGCATTTTAAAAAGGTTTTCCACAGCTCCAGGCTGATGCCACGGCAACAAAATAAAATAAAATAAGTCGGTGCTAAAAAGTAGCCTCAGCTTACAGGGGAACGTGGCTGAAGCCGTGGATCGCGGCCCAGGCGGAGGCCACACGTGGGAATCATGAAGCAGCCACCGCTGCTCTTTAGTTCCGATCGGCTCGCTCTCATTTACGACGCGGAAGAATCCCCCGTAAACGCACGCAGACGTGTCTGAGCAACAGCCCGTCAGACGGTGCCTTAGTGCCTTTATCGCCCCTTAATGGCGGCGCGTCGCGGCTACGCTTCACGTTCGGCTGGACTTGATGAGTGGGAGCACAGATCGTAAAATGAAAAGATCTGCTGCTGTTGCTGTGACGACGACGACGACGACTCTGATGGAAGAACCACCATCTGATCTCTGACTTCCACCCGGAGGGTTGTGGGTTCAATTCCCGACTTTTCTCGTTATAACCCAACCTCAGATTGATTCAAATTTTTTTTTTTGTAATGTAGTTTAAAATATGAACTCTGGAGTTTGTCATCATGTCTTGTTTGCGCCTCAATGACCTTGTGGCTGCAGCTCAGAAGGTGGTGGGTTGCTAGTTCGATTCCTGACTTCTTGATTCTAAATCTATACCAGCTGGATTATATTAGTATAGTAGTATATAGTAGTATATGTAGTATAGATTCTATACTACAGCACGATACAGTATTAACGATGGTAAATAAGAAATGAACAAAATACATTATTTTTATTTATAACCTGCCACAAAAGCATTCTGGGAAAATCAACCCCACGTACTCCAAAGTAATTAATACATTAATTAAAAACCTCCAAGGTTATTTCAGAAGATAATTGTCCTTGTTTTGAGTTTTTGACATTATATTTTATAATAATATAAAATAATATAATATATATTTGTCAACTCTGATGTTCTTAAAAAGTAATTAAAAAGGTAAATATTCTACATCGTTAACGACGGTCTTAGTTCCTCGTTTATTCTTGTTCTAATTCATCAGTGACAACGTTGGTCTTTGTCGGGTGTGAAGTGGAAAAAATGTGATTAAACGGAGGAGAGAAACTCTGGACTTCAGTCGACTCTCTCCGGGTCGGCCTTTAATTCGTCTCCGTCTCCAGAGACGATGACAACGTTAGAAAACAAACCAACGACGACGACGACGACTCCTGCAGGAAAACTAATCTGAAATTGTTTTATGATTAAAACCGACGTGAAGCCAACTTTTCCCAGGATGCCGTTCCTCGCCTCTTCAATTATTTCCATTACAAATAATAATGAACTAAACAGAAAAAAACACACAATAACAAAGAGTTACAGTATTATCTGTAGCAGAGGAGCAGGACTTTGTTTTCCATTATTTAAAAATGACAGTGGTAACGACTGTTTTAAATAAAAGTAACTGAGTTTATGTTGGGGTCGTAACGACTGTTTTAAATAAAAGCAACTGAGTTTATGTTGGGTTTTTTTTCAATAACTCAATACAAATGGTAATTTGAACGACTACTGCAGTTTCATACGTATCATTTTTTGGGAAGTATTTGACCAAATATTGACAAAATACCAATTATTGAGTTTCACTAGAAACCACAGGAAACCAAAATAGAATTGGATGGATGGACGGATGCATGGACGGATAGTTCGATGGATGGATGAAAGGACGGCCGGACTGATGGATGGATGCATGGTTGGATGAAACAAAGGCGACAGCAGCAAATACATAATAAAACAGTGACAGGAGGTGGAGCTGGATGACCACCAATCACAGGGCTTCGTTTTCTGCTGAGGTTCAAAATAAACTAAAACTAAAACAATTTTACTCCATTTGCAAGAAACAAAGTCACTGATATCTGACCAGGGACCAGAGGTTGAACCACGACTGTCATCGATAACACGGACGTCATTTACTGAGGAAGATTTGGGAAGAAGAAACTGACACCTGCCACAGCCGTCCTTGAAAACATCCAAAAATAACGTCCACAACGACCAGCACTGATGGACATGTCCACTGATGTCCTCTGACGTCAGAGACCATATGGTGAGGAGAAGACGGAACGAGGCTGAAGAGAAACGAAGGACATGTATATGAGGAGGAGGTAAAAAAAAAAAAAAAAAACGATTTGAAAACAGTAGAAGTGAAACGTCAGGGTGAGAGCGGGGGAGGAAGGGGAGGTTAATGTTTGGTGAGATAAGACAAGGGGAAAAGAGAGGAGGACGAGGAGGTGAGGAGCAGAGACGGAGGACGGCTGCAGTAACCAAAGACGTGTGAGTTGATGAAGTGAAACCAGAGGAGAGGAAGTGGGAGACAGATGAAAAGGTTTGATGGGGAAAAAAAGAAGAGATAAAATTATAATGGGAGGTGTGTGTGTGTGTGTGTGTGTGTGTGTGTGTGTGTGTGTGTGTGTGAAAGGAGGATGAAGAACAGCAGCAGTGAGACATGACCAGAACCATTCGTATCAGTGGGAGCTCAGTCGGAGGAACATCTGTCGTCTGCAGAACTCACATCTGTTTTCATTACATTTGAAACGAAAACCGCAGCCCTCATTCTGTGCATGTATATTTATATATATTTATATGTATATTATGTATTTATGTGTGTATATATATATACACATATATACATATATATGTTTGCAAATATATATACACATATATACATATATATGTTTGCAAATATATATACACATATATACATATATATGTTTGCAAATATATATATTTACATATATTTGTTTTATATATGTATATATACTAATAGAAATATGTATATATATTTGTATATATTACGTATTTGTTTGTAAATATATATACACATATATACATATATTTATTTTACATATGTATATATACATATGTAAATATATTTATGTTTGCAAATATATATATATTTACACATATATATTTACATATATTTATTTTATATATGTATATAAACTAATATTTATATATACATATATTTATACATAGTTGTGTATATATGTGTATGTATTTATATATATATAAATACATATATATATTTACATATAGATATATATATTTACATATATATGTATATATTTAAGCAGAGTTAGTTGTCATTCAGCTTCAGTCCATTTTCAGTTTTTCCCAGTTACTAAGTGATCATTTCTGCTCCTCTCTTACTGGTCTTTGTACTGTGACCATATTTTGTGTGTGTATGTTGCTCCATCTGCTCCCCCCCCTCACCCCCCGCTCCCCTCGTCACACTCCCTATCTTTCATAGCACCTCCGTCACAGTTTCCCTCTCCTGACATTTGCAGATAATCCAGTCGGTCGGACACGAACGTCTTCACTCAGGGACGACCAACCTCTGGTGAATCTTTGTCGTTTCTGCTCAGGAACCTCGGTCTGGTTCTTTGGTTGGAGGTATTTTTGTTTCTCAGCTTCTTCTCCAACCATTACCTGATTGGTCCGTCTGATCTAATCACCTCGTTAATCAAACGAAACTGAAATAAAATGTAAAATAATCAAATATCTTCAGCTTCTCTCTGGGTGGACGTTGAGCTTCATGTTTGGACACCAGCTCTAATGTTGTGAATTTTTAGTTCAGTATAATTTAGTTACTCCTCGTTCAACACGACATCAACCATTTGTTTAAAAGTGAAATTAGCATTTTTGTTTAATCTGCCTTCACGGAGAGACTTCTCCTTTTTTTTAAACGTGAGAACAGTTTGGTCCGTGCTTTTTTTTTTTATTTGCATAATTTCTGGTTTTAAGTGGGTAAATATTTGTCACACCTGACGTTTGTAACTTTTTGGAAAATGCAGGAACTTTTGATGCTACAAAGGTGACGTTCTGGTTTTAAACTTTTAAAAGTCTTTTTTGTGTCTGTGTGAATAGCGACGGGTCATTGGCTTAAAAAGTCGTGCTGACCTCTCGTGGCCTCTGTTCAGAGTTCTAAAATGATTGGAGGTCAGAGTCCAGTACAAATGTGAAATCGTTTTCACCGACTGTCTGCGTTTTAGCACAGGATTATTAGCGTTTTACCACATTAACAAGTTTCTGTCTGAGCAGAAATGGAAGTCTATTCAGTCGGTGAAGAAAAAAAAAAGAAAAAAAAGAGAAGCCGGTGTTTGGAAGCAGCAGATCGTGTTCACAGATTAGAGAACTGCACAGTTCACTTTTGAAAATGTGTCAAATACAGAGAAACGCAGTGAAGTCCATTAAAAAAAAATTGGAATTTTTGAAGCTGAAACTGTGATTGAGTGGAATTACGAGGTCAAAACAAACAAAACGTAAGATGAGGGTTTTACTGGTTGACAAATGTAACAGGTAATGAGTACTTTTTACCACTGTTTCCCAAAGACTGGGTCGCAACCCTCAGGTGGGTCGTGAGAGATTTTATTTTGGGTCACGTCGCATAATGTTTCCCAGGTGTTTACGATTAATGTCTATCGACTTGGGACGCGGAAGTTCATGACTCAGAAAAAAAAGTTTGGGAAAAAATTTACATTTAAAAAAAAAAGAACTTCCCTGATTCCCCATAGTGGA
>NC_024318.1:163223-168879 GCF_000523025.1 Cynoglossus semilaevis
AGGAAGTGCTCTGGTTCTCGTTGCGATCCACGTTCTGACCCACCGTCTTAGCGGAGTAATTTTAAGAACAGAAACGTCCGTCCATCGACGTCGGCTCGGCTCCGCGAGGACCTTTAATGTCACATTAAAGCTGAGTGTTAAGTAAAGATGACATAATTGTCTCATTAACGAACATTGTCACCGTCTGCTCTGACTTCGCTGCTAATTTGGCTCCAACCGTCGACTGATGAAGTCCATTTGTGACTTGTTTAGTCGCAGCCGTCTGACTCAGACGCCCATTAGTGGCCTCTCTACCTGGACTGTGTGTCTGGAGGAATCACAGCCGAGGAATTCTGATCTGAGCTGCAGTCTAATACTGCAAGAGAGAGAGAAAAAAAAAACCTCCTCACCGTTTGGTTCTTTGAAATGCAGCGTTACGTACGTGCTATTTTTAAAATTGTATGCAGACGTAAACACCGTGGGGATGTAAGATCAGATTAACGGCTGCGGAGAATTTCTAAATGTGTTTATTTGTTTCTCTGTGTTTGTGTGTGTGTGTGTGTGTGTGTGAGGGTAACAAACTGCATGATGAATTTGTTTCTTCATTAACAGGCATTACCACAGTTTTGTCGAACAAATTACTGCTCAAAACTGTTTTATATCATGGCCAACATCAGTCCAGAAAAAGGTTTAAATTAAGACGAAAGTAATTAAATTAAATTAGCTCACGGAATAATTACAGCTAGCTAAGGAATAGCTGGAAGACGGCTACCAGTGGTGGATAAATAAAATACAAGCTAGCCAAAATTATAGCAGAACATACAGCAATGGAAGTTTGTGTGTTAGCAAAACATCTAGCCAAAGGTTAGCGCAAAGTTAGATACATGTTTCAGTGTCGACATTTAAATTTCCTGTTCGCTGATGTTTTCATTCTTCACCTGTGTCCAATTAGCCTCACGGTTAGATACATGTTTCAATGTCGACATTTAAATTTCCTGTTTCACTTCCTGTTCGCTGATGTTTTCTTCACCTGTGTCCAATTAGCCTCACCTTTGTTCGATTAGCTTCACCTGTGTCCGATTAGCTTCACCTCTATCCGACTAGCCTTACCTATATCAAGCTACCTCAGTTTGTCTTTTCAGACCTTCGGTCCTTCCTCGTCTCACCTGTGTCCGGCTAGCTTCACCTCTATCCGATTAGCCTTACCTATATCAAGCTACCTCAGTTTGTCTTTTCAGACCTTCGGTCCTTCCTCGTTTTAAGGTTTTATTTTCGTTAATTATGGTTATTAAAGTCTGTGTCAGGATTCTTCACAGAGTGGTGAAGTGAGTATTTACCGTTTAAATGTTTGAAGGTTTTTACAGTTCCTCCGACTGCAGTGTGAAGTAACATTTATGTTGCATCTCCAGCAACACTTCATCTGGGCTCCCACTGTGTCGGCAGACGAGTTTGATGGGCAGGTGAGAGGGAGGCTGGGCTGCAGGCGGCGCCCCCTGCTGAGCAGCGCCTGTGAATTATGAATTCACAGACTGACGCTGAAGCTTTTACCTCTGAGTCTCCACTTCTCGTCTGTTGAGGAGTTTTGTTTTTTTTTTCTTCATCCTTTTCACCATTTCAATCATGATGTCGATGCATTATTTCACAGTTCAACCCATATAAGGTAATGCTAAATAAAACTGCTTTAGAGTGACGTTCCATTAGGCTACAGGATATGTTTGGACAGCGCCCCTTGTGTCAGGCACCGTTCATCGCAACTGTTTCACAGCTTCACTGAACTTCAATTAAACATTCTCATTGAACGAAGGAAATAAAATTACAAATAAGTTCAATTTTTTTTCCCCACAAATTCATTAAAATCTAAATTAATTTTCCTTGCTGGGCCCTCCCCTCGCAATTATTTGAACCCTGCGGTTGGCCCCGCCCTCAACTTTGGGAACCACATGTCAGAACAGTGCATTTTGAATGCGGTGTAATTTTCCACTCTACCTCCTTAGTTTTTTGTTAAGCAATAATTACTAATGAATCATTATCCCCAATCACAACATCAGTCACCACTGGCACTTGAACCTTAAGTCTTTAATTCTGTAAGGCAATAGGACTAACCACTGCTTCCTTTAACAATTAGCTTTAGCTGTTAAAATCCAGGTCAAAGTCAAACTACACCGTGTTGATTCTGTAGTTTTTTGCGTCGTTGAACAAAGTGTTTTTTTGGGGGGTTTTTTACTTTAAGTTTTGCATTTTTGGAACCAAAAACAGCGACTTCTGTCTCGTCTGCACTGAGCCGGAGGGAATTCTGACAAATTTACTGATTCATCTTTAGTCTCCACCCACTCAGCAGTGTTGAGTGACTGTGAATACACTGTGACAGTGTAACGTAGAGCTGTGTGTCGTCAGCGTAGGTACGGTAAGACATTAGAGATACTACTTCATAATCAGGAGGACGAGGACGTAGAAACTGAACCAAAGTGGCCCAGGATTAGATCATTGTTCATTTGGACGCAAAATTACTTTAATGAGACGAAAAAACACTGATCTTCTAAAAATACTCGAGTATTTTTGCATCATCAAATCCGGCTACAATTAAACATTTTTTACACGTTTTTCTAATGCGATGTTTCGGAGATAAAGGATCAAAGAGAGAAGGATCAAACATTTGGACTGGTCGATATTGACCTCCCCGCCCGACACCCCATTTCTTGCCCCCCCCCCCGTGGCTCCTGTCCTCCTTCACCTGCGACCAAACTTTCCTCCTCTGACTTTCTTTGCCTCTCGAGCTCCTGCGACCCAGTAACCTGTTTACGCAGCTGTTCTTCATTCATAATAATTCCTCAGAAACAGAATAACAAGCCGCCATATTGGAGGTTGGTTTTTCAGAATAGCATCGTTTTTGTTTTTTTTATTTATTTATTATCAGCTAACAAAACCCTGGATTTATTCTTGGGATTTTCAGCTCATGTTTGGATTTTTTTTGCTCCCAGTTTGAGTAAAAAAAAAGTAAAAATTCCCAAACTTGAGCGTAGATTTACCTGCTGTTCTCCAACGCTGCAGGTGCCTGAAGCTGAATCCCACGTCAGCTGCTGCTTCCTGCTGTGACTAATCTGAGGCACGACGTTGTTTAGAGAGACAAACAAAGACTTTCTTTTTTTTGGAAGTTTTACTCAGTTTAATAGTCGTTTTTGAGAAACTCTTACGATTGAAGCAATTTCTCTTCTGGAACTTAATCTGAAGCTAAAAAAAAAAAAACATAGTTTGGGTGTTTTTTTTTGGATTTGTCTGGACTTTAGTAAAAGTGAAGAGGCCACACTGGTGTTTTAATGTCTGTTTTATCAATGACACTATATTTGTTTGTTCCCACTGAGTCAGAGAAGTGTTTAGAGCTTCAACATTCAGGTTTAAATTAGGATCAGACCAGATTCAGGATTAGGACCAGGATTGAACCTAAACCTGTAACAGTTAAGGTTTGAAAAAGTTTAAAAAACAAAGTTAAAAAAAAACAACTTTAAGTTTTACTCTGTGTGTACTCAGTCATACATACGGGAACTTTTCTTAAATAAAATACTTTTATCGTTGTAGGGACATTTTTACAGACCCCCCCCCCCTCCTTGTTTAGGACAAGTTAGGATTAGAACTGCGGTCAGATTAGCGGTACGATCGGGATTAGGATTAGACATTTATTTATTAAAAAAAAAAAAGATGAGTAATGTCGCTGTGAGAAATCAAAGAACACGTGTGAGAGAGTGAGTGAGAGAGGGTAGAACAAACACTGACACGAGAGAGAGAGCTGATCCTCGGTCAGTGTGTGAGGGAACAGTCGAAGGAGAGACACACACACACTCTCTCACTCTCTCTCACTCTCTCTCTCTCTCTCTCACTCTCTCTCTCCCTCGTCTTGCTCTGGCGCTGACAAAGAGCTCAGAGAGCCGAGGAGAACGTGGAAGGAAGAATGAGGAAGAACTCCGCTCTCCTGCTCCAGCTCCAGCTCCAGCTCCAGCTCCAGCTCCAGCTCCAGCTCCAGCCCCAGCTCCTGCTCCAGCTCCTGCTCTCCAGCGTCTCGCCTCAGCCGATGCGGGTTTGCTGATGAGGCGCCGCTCCGGTCACCCGATCATACAGGTCGTTCGGGTCGAGCTGCGTGGAAACGAGGAGTCGGCAACAACAGCCGGCAACAAATAAACAGAAAGAGGAAGACGAAGAAAGAAAAAGAAAAAAAAAACATTCCGTGCATGGGAATCCGGACTCCTCACCCCTCCTCCTGCGCGTCTCGGTCGGTGGATGCGCCGTCTTGGCTGGTGTATAAGAGCTCCCTGCGTCTCCATTACCATTCCCTACTACTGCTGGCGGTCCTCTGCGACTACACCTCCTCCTCCTCCACCTCCTCCTCCTCCTTCTCCAGCTCCTCCGGCTCCTCTTCTACTTCTTCTTCTTCCTGCTACTTGCACCGCAATCAGTGAAGCTCTGAAGTTCTGCTTCTAGGAACCGGTTCTCTCTCTCTCTCCAGGTTCGGGACTCTGTGAGAATAAAAAAGGTAAGGGACGTTCTTCTGCCTGCAGCTTTGGTCTGGTGGGTGCGTGTTCTGCCGGGGTGGTGATGGAGAACCCGGTCAGTGGTGGTGGAGGTGGAGGTGTGCTCCTCTTATTCTAGATTTAAATGAAGTTTTCAGTGAATAGTTGTTTGAGGCACCGTGGGTTTTGGGAGGTTTTGGATGCGATGCTTCCTCACCCCCGTCCCTCACCCCATCCTTCCACACTGCGCTTCTCCCCTCCTCTCCTGCTCTGATCAGTTAAAAACCCTCAATAGAAAAGCAACGAATTTTTAATCTTCATCCAAGTTTCACTCTGTTTTTTTTTCTTCCCCACCACCTGCCTGTGAAACCAGTCAGTCAAAGTCCGACTGGTTTTCCTCTCTCTTTTCTGATGGAACACTGATTAAGGATGCAGGGCACGTTCACATCAGCTCGCTTGCACCTTTAATAGGCTCCAATGTGGAAGTTAAGAGAGACAAACATGCGCAGTCCGGCCGAACATTCAGCCTCGGGAGGTTCGTGTCCTCGGAGACTCTCAACATCTCCGCGCTCCAAGAGACACGTTCGACTCCGTTCTCTGTCGGCGTCTCTCTCTCTCTCTCTCTCTCTCTGTCCTCATCCTCTTCTTGCGCCATGTGCAGTGCGGTGTTGGGAGTGAACACATCTGTGCAGAACAGACAGAGAGGACGGACCTCTGAGTCCGGACCAGAGGGGTCCAGTTGGAAGGCAGGGGTTAGTTCAGGGTTTTCTTTTTTGTTTTTTTGGATTGATGTGGATCAGGATGCTGCTGCTGCTGCTGCGGCTGCAGTCGGCGTGCCTTGACGCTGCTGTGCGGCATAACGGTGATGGACCAGTGGCAGTGAAGTCCCTGTAAACCTGGTGATTAAACCAAAGGCAGCCGGGTTTTTTTTTATTTTTTATTTTCCAGATCTGACCACAGATCTGCGTCAGGGTTTTTTTTTTCAGGGAATTATTTTAGACGAGAAAGTGAAGCTGACCAAATAAAAATATATCAATGAAAAATAACCCCCCTCCCCACCTCCTCCATCCTCTCCCCCATCTCCTCCCCCCCTGCAGTCATGCACCGGGGTTACGTGGGGTTTCACATCCACACTTGTCGTCGGAGCTGCAGGGGAGTCTGGGGGGGGGAGGGGGTGG
>NC_024318.1:169359-171066 GCF_000523025.1 Cynoglossus semilaevis
GGCCAGTGGTCGTTGTGTTGTATTATAGTGAGAACTAACTGTTGTACTTTAAACCCTAACCTTTAGGTCGGGGGGTGTCAAAGTTTGGTTCAGGGGCCACATACGACCTTATTAGCTGAGAAGTGGGTCGGACCAGAACAATCGTAACATAATGACCTCAATGACCCGCTTCATTTCCTGCAAAAGTATATTAGTAATTATTCATATTTAATAAAATACAATTTGACAAAACATCACCAACAAAAATTCTCTCAAAATTCATCAGGTGGACCAGATTGAACCCCCTAGTGGTGCGGTTTTGGCCCGCAGGCCATATATTTGACACCACAGTTTAAGTCTTTAGCTTTAGTCTATTAAGGGTCCAAAGAAACCCTCATGTACTTCATACGGAAGAACCAGTGACCTTCTTATCTTAAGGCAGTTGCACTGACCACTGCACCACCGTATGACCGTATATGTACTTCTTTAAAGAGTTAAAAAAAATATAAAAATAGTAAATGATAGTAAATTGAAGTAAATGAAAAAAGCAAGTCAAGTCAATTTTAGTAACTAATCTATTAATAAATTTTTTTTTTTTTTAAAACCATCCTTGTCCCCCGTCTCGGGGTCTTGACCTGGTATTTGACCTCAGGACGTTGTGCGTAGGACAGATGCGAATGTCCATACTCAGAAATGTGGACACTGGTAGGTCTAAATTTAGACTCTGTGATCTGACCTCAGGATTCTCCCAGAATTCCGTTGCCTATATTTGGACCAGTAACAGCAAAGAACTGTTGTTCTCTAACAGAGTGACTGGAACTGTTTTTTTCCCATGCATATTAACGCCCCCTGTCTGTCGGGGCAGTCCCACACACACACACACACAGGTGATGCCTCGACCCCATCATATAAATCAATAGCTAATAAGCTAACAGCTAGGTCTAGGCAGCCACCTATGTCGCCCCCCGGGGGTGAGTGCATTTATTAGAAATCAATATTCCGATGGGTGCGTTCCCCGCGCACCCGCCGTCTATCAAAGATCAATTGCTGAACGGTGAATGCTGATTGGCCGATGCTACTGACCCCTGCTGTCAATGCTGAGACGGGAGGTCAATAAGGAGGTCAGGATGCAGCTCCTGCTCTGCTTCAGTGCGTGGGTATTTTCCAGTTAATATAGTAGCGCAGTCGGAACGCCTGTCATATGAGATGAGCTCAGTACTGCCTCACAGTGGTGGCAAACAGAATCTGTGTTTTATCTGGATAACATTATAAAACATTCAGTTGAAATAAGGGATGTCGGATATTAACTTTTTGCCGATATCGTCCAACCACCTAATTTCCGATTCCGATATATGCAGCCGTTTGGGTTAAATGCAGTGTCACGTGACAAAAATTCACTTTCGATTAAAAAATATTTTTTGGTCACATCATTTGGGGCGAAACCCGGGGCATTGTGTTAACGGGTTTTCATTATCTGAGCAAAAACCGATAACGATTCCTACATAATTAACATAATTATGCTAATATCGACCACTGATGTACACAGTAGAACACAGACACTGACAGCCAATCAGATCGTACAGATCCGTCTGTTGTCAAAGAAACATGTTTATTTTTTCCGAAGTTCTATTTCCGATGAAACACGCTGATTCTGTTATCTCCACCGACACTCCACGGAAAAAAAAAAATCGGGCTTTTTTTTTTTTTTTTTTTTCCTTCTGAACGTCC
>NC_024318.1:171075-179853 GCF_000523025.1 Cynoglossus semilaevis
CTCTTGGTCTGCCTGTCAGCACTCTGGTGTATATGGTGGCTTTATCTCCAGCGGTTTTTTTTTTCCGCTGATAGCAGCTGCCTTATCTAACTGGAACCATAAAATAGAAGCAATGGAGTGAAAGATGCTAACACACACACACACACACACACACATGGATGCAGCATGTAGCTAAAGGAAACGTCAGGTTTTTCTTTTTAACTTGAATAAAAAAAATATGAGAGAAAAAATTGAGGGATTTTTTTTTCCTGCACAAAGAAAAGAAGAAAGAAGAAGATCTGGACCTGATACGTGTCTCCTGTTTGTTTGACCTCTTCATTTCCCATGGTGCATTGGTGCTTTGCTCACCTGTCCACCTCCTGGGGGACATCCAGTGTCAGTACTGGGTTTGTGTGATTGGACCTTCACCTCTGTCTCGGTGTCTCTGCTCAGACTGACAGGTAAACTGCAGAGACGTCTCTGTAGTTCACCTGTCAGTCTGAGATGTTGGTTGTTAACAAGTTAATTCACCTCAAACCTGAAGAAACCACCTGACCTCTAGGGGTCAGTAAGGACTCGAAATGACCAAAACAAACATTTGATTTTTGTAGCATCAAAAGGTACTTTTGTAAACACAGTCAGTGACACTGACGTCTTCCTGTGTACATAAAGGTCACTTCCGGGTCACGCTGGAGTAACGGCCTAATGTTTGGTTTTTCCGGAGGTTTCTGAGGGACGTCCAGGACACAGTTTGTCATGTTGGGGTCAGAAGACCTCGGCAGGTTAGACAGGAAGTTCACACCATGTTCTACTGCACCGTCACTGCAGCGGCTTCCACCTTTAATTTCCTTTCTGATAAGACGAGACTCCTGTTTGTCAGTTCTTGTCTCTCTCTCTCTCTTCACCTGTTTCTCTCCACCTCGTTAACCCCTTCCTGCGCTCATCACACTCCGTTTCTCCGCCGCCGCCTACTCTTGTGTTTGCTCTAACACATTTCTTTGTCTCCGTTTCTCTGGCGGTTTTGAATTGTTTCATTACCTCGTCCTCTGCTCTGGTGAAAGACTCTTCTTCAGACCGGCTGATTCTCACATGCTCTGCCTGCGATACAACCGTTATTTCCACCGGCCTTTGGTCAGCGTTTACTTTTTTATTTTAAATTTTAAATGATTCCTTCATGACGTGTCTTTCCTCTCTTACCTGTTGGTTCACTCAGCTCACTGGAGGCTGCTCTCAGCGCTCTGCAGAGATGACAGTACTGGGACAGAGCGGCAGCAGTACTCTGTGGTACTGCAGTACAGGCCTGAGGGTTTTCTTACATTTTCTTTTTTTATTGAACACTTTTGGAGCCGTGATGATTCCATTTTCTGTTTCTTTTTTTTTTTTTTTTTTACACACGCCCTGTTTTGTTTCACATCCTTTTAGGGTTCTTGGTAAACAAACTCAAAATTTAACAAAATAATTTCCAGTTCCCTTTCTCAAACACACACACACTCAACACACACTTTTTAAGCCTCAGGGCTTTTTTTTTTTTTTTTTTTTAATCCCTGACTATCCAATAAACCACTTGTATTCAGTTCTACACTGGAGCAAAAATCTAACTATATTACGGTTGGCCATCTGAAGTGTCATTTCATGATTAACTGACAGTGTGTAAAGCAATTAGGGTTGTGTAAGCAAAGCTAGGCGTCAATTTGCGTTCGTGAGGATGAATCTTTAAGCAGGTCGCGGAGAAGAGCTCGGCATTAGCATTAGTTTGGAGGAGATTATGTCTGCGAGTTAGCATTAGCATAAAGCAAAATTAAACATTGTTCCCGTCGGCTGACAGCTGTGTGCATGAACCCTATAGATCCATGAAATTTAATAAAAATTAAACCCACGACACCTTAATGGTCTTGGTTACTTCCGTCGTTCACGCCTTCTTCTCTAGGCAATCAGGAAAAATCCCCCGGCAGCGGCTAATGAAATCACGTTAACGCCGGTCACCCTGGGAGTCTGCCGGCCAACAGGAAACAATGCCGGGTATTCTACAGAGCAGCTGGCTCTGAGAGTGTGCTCTTTAGCCTGGTGGCTGTGAGGGAAAATGACATCCTTTGGAGAAAACAACCAAATCCCAAAGCCCATTAAATTATTGATCACCTGCAAATGCCACACAAAGCCTCTAGTGTGCGTTTGACCACACGGGACGGACGTAAAAAGGCCAGGCGCGGCTGCCTGGCATTAGCACCAAGAAAAATGTTTGTTTTCCAGCTCAGTCAGTCTTAGTTTAATTGAATTAGACACGCAGTTCTGTGTAGGATTGATTCTGCCGAACAGGTGATCAAAACACTCTCACACTGCAGCTGCGACGCTCGCTTCACATTAGCAGAGCAATAAAACAAATAGTAACGCGACGCAGATGGATGAAGAAAAGTGTTTGTCATCGTCTGTTTAATAAATCTTTAACAGTCGAAGGTCGATTTAAGGCCCAGCGTTAGCGGTTTTTTAACTAGTATTGGCCAGGTCAGAAAAACTGGAGAATACTGATGTTAGTATTGATGCCTGTAAGATTGTGCTGCGTCTCCGCGTTGGAGTGTGTGCGGTTAATTATCGAGAAATGGATGTTGGCTCGCAGGAGTGTGTGAGGAGACGCTCCGAGGAGATCTGTGTTCCAGGGTCTCTGGATCTCTGTATTGATCCATTATTAATACAATTACTGTAGGGATGAGCACTCCGGACTACGTGTGTGCAGCAGTTTCTCAACCCGTGGTGCTGGTTAAGGATGTTTTCGTCACATTGTCTGTCGCTCTAATGCTGTGATTTTTTTGCTTACATCCTAAAAATGTAAAATACCAGTTATTGAATCAACATCCTAAAAATGTAAAATACCAGTTACAAAGTGTTGAATTTAAATACAGTTATGACTTTAATAGTCTGTATTGAAGAGGTGGGCGGAGCCTACAGTGTCGTGTTCCCATTTAAAGGTGAAGCCACAAAAAAATGTATGTCCAGAACAGGGCTGTTAAACAGGGATCAAGATCTGACCAGTCCTTCGGTTTTTGACCAACCATGTTACCGACATCAGGAAATAATAGTCAGTTTGATAAACCAGAGATAAAACTTCTGAGTACGACTTTTGGAGTAGTTTTTCCCACTGTTTTTAATTTGAAAAAAAAAAAAACGAATCAAAAACAAATCTCAATTTTGGGGCCTTTTGGCACAACATCCTTTTCCTGTGTTGCTTCAGTGACACGTCTTTAGTCTGTTGTAAACCAACCTCTGACTCAAAGCACTGCTATACACTCATACATGTTTTAAGAAATACACAGAGTGGAAGAATTGACCCGGGCTAGTTTTTTTTTTTTTTTCCACTTAAATAACAATTAACTATAAATGAACACAGTTCTTATTTTTATTCCACAACACTCTGATCCATGTGCAACAGCCGACACAGACAACGCCTCATATTCAGTTAAGAGACAGGAAATTGCACCGGTGAAGGGAACGGTGCAGGAAGTCACTGTTTTGTAATGTACCAGCGTTAGGATTCCACACACACACAAACATGTTTACAGTCTTTATGTCATCTTTCCAGTCTGTGCTCATCTTTAAAGCCATGATGTTTGCAGCAGAAGCGTTGTAATTAAAAACATGTGGAAGGCACATACATCACATTCACACATGTCGACCGCATGGCGTATTTAGGCTCAAATATGAAAAAAAAATTATAATAATATGCAAATTACAAAATGCATACCATGTTTGGCTCCAACAGTGTCCCTACGGGAGCAATTGTGTTTCATTTGAATCAATTTTGAGCAAATGATATACTCTTCCACATTCAGCTCAGTCTGCCTCAGTTTTCATGGCGGCCTGAGTTAGAGTACACACTGTGGACTTGTAAAGGAATTCATTGACATTTAGGGTTGGACTGCAGCAGTGTTTCCCAACCATTTTTGAGCCACGGCACTTATACATCATCAGGAAATAAAACCCTTTCCTTTTCATCTCTGCTTTTTCTGAAGGTTGAAGGTTCCCGTTAATCGTCACCTGGAGGTTCTGACCAGGACGTCACCATGGGTTGCAGGGATCGCTCCTCCCTCTTCTCCCCTGTCCTGAGGCTAACGGTCATCGCAGCGATTCTTCTCATCAAGGTCCAACCCTCAGTGGCCGGTGCCCCCCCTGATGCTAACCTGGGTAGCTCTGTTTCAGCAGTGTCCACCAACAAAACAGAGTGCAGCAAGCCAGAGGAGTGTGCAAGGGGTGTGATCCTCCCCATCTGGGAGCCCCCGAACCCGTCGTTTGGTGACAAAGTCGCCCGGGCCACGGTCTACTTTGTGGCTCTGGTCTACATGTTCTTGGGTGTGTCTATTATCGCTGACCGCTTCATGGCATCTATAGAGGTGATCACATCACAGGAAAAGGAAATCACCATCAAGAAGCCCAACGGAGAGACCACCACCACCACGGTCAGGATCTGGAACGAGACCGTCTCCAATCTTACGCTCATGGCCCTGGGCTCCTCTGCTCCTGAAATCCTGCTCTCTGTCATCGAGGTCATGGGTCACGGCTTCGAAGCCGGAACGCTGGGCCCTTCCACCATTGTGGGCTCTGCTGCTTTCAACATGTTTGTCATCATTGGGATTTGTGTGTACGTTGTCCCCGATGGTGAGACGAGGAAGGTCAAGCACTTGCGTGTCTTCTTCGTCACGGCCACCTGGAGTATCTTCGCCTATATTTGGCTCTACCTCATCCTGTCTGTGATCTCACCTGGTGTGGTGCAGGTGTGGGAGGGGCTTCTCACCTTCTTCTTCTTCCCCATCTGTGTGGTGTTCGCCTGGGTGGCTGACCGCCGCCTGCTCTTCTACAAGTATGTGTACAAGCGCTACCGCACTGGCAAGCAACGTGGCATGATCATTGAGACGGAGGGCGATCGCCCACTTCCTCCAAAGGTATGAGACGCTTTAACTTTCACTATCAATAACAACAGTTAATCTCTTTTCAGTATCTTACTCTTCATTAGTCCATCAGTCCTTACATAAAATATTCTGATTATTTGTATTAAAACCTGGATCTGATTTGTATTTTTTATTGAAGTAAAGATCAACACCTAACGTAATTATTGTCGCTTCAAGTAGATAAGCTGAAAATTAGTGTTAAGAAGACTTTGAAAAAGTCAGAAAACTCCATTAGCTATATCTTAACCAATGTGAAATGTACAACAAAAATACTTCTTTGAGGCTTTAGCAACGTGAAATGTACAACAAAAATACTTCTTTTATTACCATTAGGATGTTATGTACAAATTCTAAGTAAAGTAAATGAAAATTGTTATTTTTTGATGATCCTAGTGATGATGATGATTATTATTATAGGACTCCTTCATTGAGTCTTTTAGTGTTTTTAAAGAAAACAAATCATCACAAATCAGTCAAACAAATACTACTACTACTACTACTACTGTCTGCCCAAAGGATGGTGTTAAATGTTGTACTGTGAAGATGTTTTCTATTTTCCTACTTTTTTTGTTACCTTAAATGTGTCTTAAGTTCCCGAGTGAGGGAAGCGAATGGCAGGGGGCGGGACGTGTGTGTGATTGACAGGCTGAATGGCAATGGGCGGGACGTGTGTGTGATTGACAGGCGACACTTTAATTCCTATCATATCAGATGAAGAGAAGCTACTTATGGTATATCCTAGCTACCTAGCTAGCCAAACTTACCGCATATTAACAATATACTCCGTGATTTAATCAGAAACTTGCCTTAGACTGCGCAGTTAAATTAGCGCCGGAACTCCTTGTTTTGGTCCCGATGTTATTTCGGTAATGTCCCTCGGGATTTATTTGTTTAAATTAAATATGAAACGACGTAGCGCTGTGTTCTTGTGAGAACGCCATTATTCAGTTTATTGTTTTCGCGGGCATACAGTAATATCAGTGTCGTGCTGCATCAAGCTGACATTTAGTTATTATTAATTATTATATGTCGTGCAAAATACATATTTTTACATCCCCATACAGCGTTAGTCTAGAATCACGGTGCAGGGGTTGTGTGTTTGATAATTGCTGGTCTTAATTTTAATTAAATGATTAGTATCAGACAGTTTGACCTACTACTGCATTGTACACAGGAAATTATGTTTACCGTTGTGGCCTGGTGTAAACCAATCCTTCAGTCTGTCCAAGTTCTTATTATCTCCTGGTAATAATTATTCAAGGTGAATACAAAAATAATAGTAATTTCTCTCTTTTCAAATGTGGTAAAATAAAACGTTACAAACTTCATGCTCGTTTTTTATCTAAATGAACCAGAAAAAGAGGTTTAAACGTTTTTTAAAAATGTATTTTTTATGTAAAAGTCCAAAACTGTGGGACTGATGACACATTGTTTTTCTCCTTTTTTCAAGGTGGATATTGAGATGGATGGGAAGATGCTGAACTCCCATGGTGTTGACTTCCTGGATGGTCCTTTGGGTTTGGATCTGGATGAGAAAGATCTGGACGAGGAGGAGACCCGCAGAGACATGGCCAAGATCCTGAAGGAACTCAAACAGAAACATCCGGACAAAGAGGTGTGTAAAAAAACCCTGAAGGAATCACGTTTATTTTTGACTGGTCAGGCGTCCGCCGGCACCCCTGACTGAAGGACCACCCAAAAGTGAACGTGATTCCTTCAGTAATAATAATTTGGTGGAGGTTTTACTGCGGACTCCTTTCCTGACCCGACCCAGATTGAACCACACCACACCCATTTCAGTTTCCTCACCACGTATTGTTGTGTGACATCTCACCAAGCCAAAGTCAAAATGATGTGTAATACTAAAATAAGGACATAATGAAACAAGGATGTAAGCGGAAATTCAAATGTGGTTGACAGATTACGATAGCCTGACTGGTGAAATCACGACCAGAGTGAAACTGTAAGTCTAGTACAAACCAGTCTTGTGTTTTCATCATCATTACTCATACATACAGGTCGACAAAAAGAAAAAAAAATGTAATCCCAGTTGTAGACGGCCTACTTTATGGTCTCGTCAAACTGATTAATGTGGTTTCATGGCATTTATATCCGACTTTATTTCCCTCGCTCCAGGTGGAACAACTTATCGAACTTGCCAACTACCAAGTCTTGAGTCAGCAGCAGAAGAGTCGTGCCTTCTACCGCTGCCAGGCCACCAGACTGATGACCGGCGCCGGGAACATTTTGAAAAAACATGCAGCCGATCAGGCCCGGAAGGCCGTCAGCATGCACGAGGTCCGCTCAGATACCGGCGAGAACGACCCCATCTCCAAGATCTTCTTTGAGCCTGGCTCCTACCAGTGCCTTGAGAACTGCGGCACGGTGGCGGTGAATGTGATACGCCGTGGCGGTGACCTGGGCAAAACCATTTCTGTGGAGTATCGGACGGAGGACGGAACTGCCAATGCCGGCTCCGACTACGAGTTCACAGAGGGCGTAGTTGTTTTCAAGCCTGGTGAGACCATGAAGGAGGTTCGTGTTGGGATCATCGACGACGACATCTTTGAGGAGGACGAAAACTTCTTGATCCACCTTTCCAGCGTTAAGGTGTTGACCTCAGAGGGCGAGGAACCAGAGGAAGGAGAGTCAGCCAATCACGTGGACTCTGTGGCCTGCCTGGGCTTACCATCCACAGCGACCGTCACCATCTTTGATGATGACCATGCAGGTATCTTTACCTTTGAGGAGCCGGTGTGCCACGTGAGCGAGAGCGTCGGCACCATGGAGGTGAAGGTGTTGAGAACGTCCGGGGCTCGCGGCGTAGTCATGCTGCCGTACAAAACAATAGAGGGATCAGCACGCGGCAACGGAGAGGACTTCGAAGACACTCACGGAATCCTGGAATTCCAGAACGATGAGATCTTGTGAGTAGCAATTTTTAAATCTTTTTTTGATTGTGTGTCATGTGATGATTTGTATGTTTTTTGCTGGTGATTTGAGAATGTGAGTGTGTGCGTGTGTGTGGGATGTGGTGGTCATCTGGAAGGATCTGCCCATTGGAGGACCACAGCAAAATCATCAACCTCGATACCCCGGTTTTCTCTTTCAGTATTTTTCTCTTCTGTCGTCTTCAGTCTGTCTTTTCTCTTTTGCTTGGGTCTTTTCACAGCAGCGTAAAGTTTTTGCATTTTGTACGAAAAACAACCAGGTTGCATCTTCTTTGAAACTGAGCACTACTTCAAGGGCACTTAGTAATACGAAGATCTACCGGTTTGAATCTCTCAGGACCCCACGAGGGATTCCAGCATATTTGGTGAAACCAAGGCATTGCATTATTGGATTTTTATTATTGGAGATAAAACTGATAACGATTCTTACAGATATTGGATAATTATTCTAATATCATGTAATATCATCTAGTTACAAGTGTAACTGATTCAAGTCAATGTTATCGGACATCTAGTTACAAGTGTAACTGATTCAAAAAGCACAGTAATGGTACAATTTTTCACCCTGTTGTTGAAAAGGCAAGTGGAACCATATCTTTATAACTCTGTTACACCCCAGCTGACTGGAGGACTCCTTTCTCTGGGCGTGTTTTTTTTTTCTTTCTTCCCTGTGTGAAATGGTATCGAAGTTTTGCTGAAACCGTCCCCTGCTGTGAACAGACACCATCACAGTTTGGAGATCTTCTTGCCCTAACGGAAAGCTGTTATTACCCCGTGCCCTGCTTCATAATTGCTCTGTGACAACATTTCAGGAAGCTTCTTCAGAGCTTCTGCTCACAGCCAGCTGTGTTACTCAGCAGCCTGGACCAATCACGCACCAGGAATCAGCTGCGGCTCTGAGCCCAGTGTTTGCA
>NC_024318.1:180349-197180 GCF_000523025.1 Cynoglossus semilaevis
CTATGTCTTATGTATCCTGGGTTTTCTTTCGGCATCCTTCTTGTTATTATCTTCTAGCTAACATTTTAGCTACATTTCTTAAAACTCGTATTTATCTATTTTTTTAAGCTAACTCAGATTTAAACAGTTGTGGCTAAAACTAGCTTTTTCTGGCGTAACTGTTCGAGTTTCCAAACTTTTTGGAAAATTTTGTTTATGTTTTGTGTATTACTTGCTTAATAACTGGTACTAACTAGTAATGCTTGGGCACTATATAAATGTGTGCAGTACTTTTTTACAACTAATGTGTAGTGTACTACCCAGTGTCACTGGAGGACCTGAATTTGACATTATTAAATCAGAACCCACAGTAAAGGTTTGAACATTTTACAGCCTATTTATGAACACACTGTATATACAACTTTACACACACACACACACACACACACTGCAGATGTTTGGCCTGGAATCCTCCCACACTGAGAAGTGAAATTACTGTTTTTCTCCCAGCTCCCACTGAGGTGAATGTGATGATGATTGTTTTCTGTTCAGCGGTCAGTAAGGTGGGCTCTACTGGTCTGTTCCCCATTCTTTTTCTCCTTCACACACACACACACACAGGGAGGGGTGGGTGGGTGTGCTCACCAAACATAAATGACTGTTTGGTGTGAAGTCGTCTCCTGGCGGCTCATAGCCGTGTTGGTGTTCTGGCTTTAGCGTGAAAAGCATAAATCTGCAATGCACCGTGGGTCGGGGGGGCGTGGTGATCGTTGCTGTCATAGAGAATCATAATCATAGAGAAGCACAGTCTGTCTGTGACTTGTCTGTGATCAACCTGTCAGGGACTGAGGCTGAGCTCGTTATACTGACGACGGAACCAGGCTCCGGCACTAATTTACCATTTACAGAGTGTTTGTGTTCTTTTTAATTAATTAATTAATTAGCAAGTGGCTTCAAGTCTGACCCATTAGGTCTTATGGTTTGGTTGGTTTTAATTTAAAGTACACACCTATAAAATTCTGACCCGGGGACCCATTATGGCTGGTTTTAATTTAAAGTACACACCTATATAATTTAATGTAAACTGATTGGTGGATTGATGACCAGAGACTAGACAAACATTTAGCTATTTTTTTGGCTAACATTTAGCTAATTTTGACTTTACCTGTGCTCTAGATAATGTTTAGCTATTGTTGGTCTAATATTAAACTGTATTTATATTTTATTCTTTTTTATTTTTTTAATGTAGTTATTTTGGAAAGAGAAGTTTCTTTGCTTTTCCTTGTCTAAGCATTTTTTGGCAGAAAATGTCTTGTAGCAACGTAACCAACAAACAGTGTCCTACATTCATTATATCATCAGTTAACAAAAGTACTTGTTTTGCACTTTTGGCTTAAAAAGCAGTTCTTACGTTACCATTTATTTTTCCTCGTCTTACATCTTTAAAAAAAATTACCTCTAAAACAGGCCTGTCCTACCTTCTTCTTTTTTTTTTTTCAAGTCCAAAATCCCTGGCGAAGGTTGGGCCTGTCTGTCATGGTGGAGCTGTAACAGTAAATATGTGGTTCTTCATATGATGGAGTGAAAATGAATAAAAACCCTGTTTGGACATGCAGCAGGGTGTAGTCCACTGAGGTTCAGTCTGGAAGGCGTCAGCTGTTGGATCACTGAGGGTGTTCAAATACTGCAGTTATTACTTGAAGGAATGCATATGAAGCCAGGACACAAATTGCACCGTCATGATGAGTAACCCAGGAAGATGCTGTTGCACTGAGAGCAGCCCACAGCCCAATGTGTCGGCTGTTTGGGTCAGATTTAAAGCAGATGTCTGCAGGCCTGACTGTCAGCCTGCGGTCCACGGCATAGTTTCCATAGCTTGTACCTCTTACAGCCAGGGCTAAGTGGGTTTTAATAACACTTTGTCTAAATCAAATGATGGACTGTTCTTTTTGGCTGTCCTAGTTACCGAAAGTGTGCGTGTGTAGACATGTGTTTTTAAAATGTGTGTCAGATTTAAAGTGTGGAAATTTTGCACTAAATGTCAGTTTGACTTTAGCTCCAGCCCGAGTTCATCTTTGATCCCGTCCCTTTTATGTCCAGATTTTAGAGATGAATGAAGTTCTCGGATCTAATTAAACGTTGTTTCCCTTTAATTTCCCCCTTAATCCTTTTCTTTCGCAACCATTTTCACACATTAAATGTGGGAAATGTCCGAAGTGGTATCTTTGGAAAAAGCCCAGAGTCATAACCGTGCTTTGATTTTACCGTAAATATCCTAATAATCTTGGTGGAACATGGAAACACGTGAAGCGAACAGTAAGAACTTTGCTGCCAAACAACATGTTTTTGGACAATCTGTCCTTCCCATCGACTCGCAGCGCACACTGAGCTCTGATATGTTCCCTCGGGGGAAGGACTGAGGCAGAAAAAGGCATCAACAAAATAGCTGATCTAAATAGATCAGCTATTTAGATCAGCAAAATAGATTAGCCTCTGGGCCAAGTCTACCCTGCTTTAGTTTCTCTGATACAGAGATGGGACAAGGCGAGGGGGGGGGGAGGACGGGGCGGAAATAAGAGCGGCTCAGTGAGGGAGATAAAGTCATGATGGGAGGAGGATGGCTGACAGTGTAATTGACCGAGATTATAAAGGCTTTTTGACGCCTCAAAGTTTTGAATTTTTCATAACAAAAAAAAAATCTATTAACGTCATTGATCTGTGACTGTAGTTTTTTTTTTTTCTGCCTCTTCACCACGTATGTCAGGGGCGAGGGCAATTGTCTGTCATCCTGGAGCCGTCTCATCCACATCGCCTGCAGTGGCTCTATTTTTATTTCCACAGGTCCAGATGGAATAAGTGGACCACTTATAACAAAATGGGTCAGCACTTTTGTTTTCTTTCATAACTGTTGCAGTGAAGGTGAGAGAGTCGGGAAAATGTGTATAAGCTACCGATCCGTGACATGGTTCATACCTGTACGTTTGTTCTTACACACATGTTGTTATTTAAACACACTGTAGGGGAAAAAACATTTGCTGAAAAATGGTCTAAAACATATTTTCTAAAAAGTGAATTTTCTTCCCCCCCGCTGTTCACAGAAATCCAATCAGTATCGGCTCATTACGTAAACGGATTATTTCGAACTACATTTGACAACTCTGAAGCCGCGGTGTCAGGAGTTGATGGAGCTGAAATCCGCCGTTTCTTTTGAGAGCATTTATGGAGGATGTATGAGAGTGTAAATTATCCTGTTGAGTCTTTTTCTACTACACCAGAAGAAAAGAGGAGAGGAGAAGAGAGGAAAGGGGAGGAGAGGAGAGGGGAGGTCAGCGGTTTGATAAATGTGCCCTAACCAGCTGCCTCCACAAAAAACTATCGCCTTGGCAACCACTGGGATGGAGCTGGAGGAAGGATGGAAAGGAGGAAGAACCAGAGACGGAGACAGAGATGGACAGAACACAGGGTGTATGAGCGAGGGGGGGGGGGGAGAGGGAGGGAGGAGCAGGATGACGGTAGGAGAGGAGTAATTAGAATGAGAGAAGGGTGGCATTAAACTTTCCTTTTTTTTTACTGTTCAGACTTAGGGATGTGTAACATATGTTTGATAGCTGATAGACCCTTTGTGAAAGTCAGTGGTGTCCATCCTAGGGGGCGCGTCATTTCCATTGTTCAATAGAGGAGTTAGGGTTTTAGATAAGGTGCAGAAAATTCAGAGATTTCATCAATAGCTTCAATGGTCTTTCTTGTTTTGAGTCTTGCAAGGTTCCCGTGTCCTCATATGCTATTTCTTGAGCTAACTCTGTCTGTTAGCAACCTATTCAGATCAGGGGTCAGGTCTCACTTCCTGGTTGTGCAGGTTTGGTATGTTACTGTACAAACTCACTAGCGCAGACTCAGCTGAACCGGGGATCCTGGGTAGAGTCCTTGCAGTGTGTCCTCAGCCCAGGACTGTGTCTCGGTCTCCTGTTCAAACCCATTCAGCTGCTCCAGGGAGACGCGATCCCATTATACGTCCACACCCAGCTGTCAGTGTCAGCTCCAGTTACAATTCCTTTGCACTGTTTGGGAACTCAACCCCCGGAACAAGTAAGGGCAGTTGGACCAGCTGGAGTCTGTCCTGTTATGTGTGATGTGTGAAATAGAATGTGTGTGTGTGGGGGTGGTGGGGGGTGGGGGTGAGTATCACTGCTCAGAGAAAAAGCTGGGTCAAAAAACACAGTGGAGTTTTTTGTTGTTGTGCTGACGAAACACTGACGTCACAGCTGTGTTTGTTCTTTAGTCATCATCTTTGATCATCTAACATTTAGCTAACTTTCTCACTATCTTAACGTCTTGAGTTATTGGCAGATTTTTGTAAATGTTTGTGATTCTATAGAAACTTCTGAGCTAAAATGTATCTTATTTTTTAGGTCACTTATTGTTGTATGACATGTGGTGCTATGTTCCTGCCCATTGTTCATCAATGCTTACCTTTAGCAATAGGATCATTCTTTGCTAAACTAAAGTTATACATTTGAACTTAAGTGAAGTAACTGGCCAACTTTTAGCATTGTTTGCTAACCTTCTGCTAGCCTTACCTTTTGGCAAATATGGCAATATTTGTGGAACAATGGAACATGCCAATTTTTTTTGTAAGTTTTTTTTCCTTTTTGATTGAAACAGTGTTGAAAATAAACACTGTCGTCAGCCTGAAGGGTTGACAATCACAGAAAAGAATCTGTGGGACTTCATACAAATGGACCTCGACACAACCTTCACCAGGGTTTTCAATTAAACAAAGCGAACTCAGGCCGCAGACTATCATCCATTTGTGCAACAATTAAGCAGGTCAGCGGGGATTGTTCATCTCCTGTACATGTCTGATTAGGAGTAATTCAATAACGGTGCTGAGGCAGATATGAGACGAGCCGCGATCAAAACTGTGGCTTCTCATCTCATCATCTGTGGTCCAGCTCTTTGCTTATCTGGAAGGGAAGCGTTTTAATAAGAACGCTGGTGTATTCCCTCTGCCTGTCTGCGCTAAGTAGCTTTAATGGATGGCTATGAGGAAGCTAACGCTATTATGCTGATGTTAATTTTTTGGCGAGAGGAGCCCCGTGATATTAGACCTGAATCTCGGCAGGTTATTTATCCTGCATGTTAGTCACTGAGGCTCCACAGAGACAGGACGACTGCTGTGTGTGTGTGTGTGTGTATCTGTCGTTATTATTCCAATTAAATTTATTAACATTTGTTAAATATGTTTCCTGAAGCAGGAAACCAGGTAAGGTCAGCAGGAGGATGAAGTTCGGCCCTCCCTAAAGTTTAAGACCCAGTTTGGTTCACTTTATCAAACAGTAGTGAGTTGGAGCCTGGCTGATGATTGACAAACTTACTGCTCTTATGAATTTTAAATCCGAGGTTTACTTTTTTTATTTAGCTTCAGGTTCTTCAGTCCGTTATAGCAGGGGTTCCCAATCCCCGGTACGGGTATCGGTTCCAGTCCGTAGGACATTTGGTGTTTGGAATATAGAGACAAAAAAAACGATCACACCTACTGTGGTTTTAGAGCGAACAAATAACCCAATCATACCCAAGTCATCATGATTGTTGACATGGGTGGAAACCTGAGAACCTAAGACAAACATGCAAACTCCACACAGAAGGACTGGGAATTGAACTGGCAAAATCGTGATAACTTTGTTCTAAGGCAGGACCAGTAGCTGCCCATGATTTAATATTTTTATACAGGATTATTATTATTCTGAAACATAAAAAAAACCCACAGTGATGAATTAACGGATGATCAGTGCAGCAGATCGGTACCTGCTTCCTCATTAATCCTCTTTGGAACTATATATATTTAGCTACGATATTGTTTTGGGTCCAGTCAGTCAGGGTATGTTTTCAGCATCACGATGATCAAGACGTTGATCATCGGTTTCAGGTTTCAGTCTCTGTTTTACTTCATTCAGACATGAAGTACAGCTGGAAGAACGATGCAAAACAGTACTTCAAATCTGTACTGAGCCAGAAAGACAAATATTTGTGTAGCCGTGTGACTTCACGTGTGTGTGTGTGTTTTTCTTCAGCAGAACACACAGGCTTTACATGTTATTTCCTTCCCCCTTTCTTCTCCATGCCTGTTCTCTCGGTGCAGTGTTGCTCATGGTAACTGCAGAGCTGCTGCAGTCAACGGCTGCCAGTTGTAGTAAAGGCTCAAAGCATTTTACGCTCTGCTGGGCCTCCCTTTCTTTCACTACTGCTCTACTGCTGATTGAACGACGCCGTTAAAAAGAAGGAGAGAGAGAATGTGTGTCTAAGACGCAGTGGGTGAGAGTGGGGCGCAGGGGAGGCAGAGAAAGATAACATGAAGGAAGGAGTCGAAGAGAAATCGATGCATGTGGAGAAAAAGTGCACCGAAGGAAAAAGGCTGTGGAAAAATAAGGTGGAGAGACATTTGAAAGGAGGGTGATTATCAAGAACAAGAAACAAAGGAACCGTACGGAGAGGGGAACAAAAGTACAAGAACCCACGTCGACTTTGACTAAACTAGAAAATCAAAAGAAACGTTCCGCAGATCAAACCTCGATTCGGCAGTTCCTGCAGGTTCAGGTTTGTCCAGATAAGGCAGCGGTTCCCAAACATTTTCTGCAGCGCCTCACCTCTGCAGATACCACTGTTGTGGATCCTCAAATCTCCAAACTTTATTTAAATCAGTATCATCGTCAAATAAAGGAAATACCATCAAATTCAGTGCAATTTAGTTGAAAACATTGAAATCAAAATTTTCCAGCAAATGCCCCACACTTGTGGAGCAGTCCACGCTCTTCTTTAGACACCACTGGGACTCCGGGTACTTTATTGTGTCGTAACTAACGCACTGGAGAAAGTTGGTAAATTGTTCTTTTGCCTGAAACATCCATCTTGTTTTCGGCGTAATAAAAATCTCTGCAAGTTGCAGCTGCAGCGTCGGTCTGAACATCTATCAATCCATCTGTCAACACCTTCCCTGCCTGTGTCTATGACTAGATCTTGATGCTGAGCAAAAACACATCTTCCCGTCTCCCGTTTACAACCCTTTTAAAATAGCCCGAATAGTTTTGGACAGTGAGGAACGGCAGTAAGTCTTCCAAAAAAGGACGCGACTCAGCCGCCATGTGGCCAATGACAAACAAAGAGTGGATGTCGGCTAAAATAAGAAAAACACAGCCTCCTGTGAAGACTTTGTAAGGACACGGACCTTCATGTCCTGAGGTGACTGCATTGTCTATGGGAGTGATCATCAACTTGTGGCCCACGGGCCATATCCAGCCCACCAATCTGGCCCGCAACTGGATTCCAAAGTTGTCCAAAGCGTCAACATAAATAAAACATTAATATTACATCTGGTCTTAGATAAACTGAAATTGATTCAATGGCAGGACTCACAGTTGGATTGGAACCACCAACCTTTCATTGAGATGCAGGTTTTGGGATGATTGCTCCATTGGAATCAAATCCCAAACCAAATCCAGCTGTTGAAGCCTCTGTTCAGTACAAATAAAAGAGGTTTTTTTTTGTTGAATTACACCACAAGTGTGGTACAAATCGATTAACCTTAAGACCTATGCAGATCCTTTAGGTCTGTCCATGGATCATTGAATTTGGGATGATTGCTCCATTGGAATCAAATCCCAAACCAAATCCAAATCACAGAAGTTCTGTTTAGCAGAGAGAGGTAGAACGGTGAACACCTCGTGCTTCCTGACCAGAGAATTCTGTCGAGCGCTGTTGTGTTTGGAACCTTGCCAGTTCAAATACTTTAATGAGCAGAACAATGCAGGTTCATGATTTATCAACAGATACTGCTGAAGGTCATGTATACACTGAGGTCCGCAGTAACACTTCACGTTAGAACCCATCAAAAGTTGACCGGGGGGGGTTGAATTACACCACAAGTGTGGTACAAAGAGGAGGGTGGATGGATCAGGAATCACCGAGTAAGAACAATAAAAGTTCTTGTTCTGTACATTTGTAGCAGGTTCAACCTCTGTGCGTGGAGAAAACCTCTTTATCTTTTTAGACTCCAGCGCGAGCGGCGGTGGAACACACAGCTCTAATGAGAGGTTGAGCCGGGCCGAGACGGTCGGCAGCAGCGTCAGGCACCCAAAGTCTTTTGTGCAGCAATTAGTATCACAAACACCATAATGAGTAATTACCACTGAGCCCATTCATTATTTTGACAACAAAGGCATTTTCAACTTAATCAAAGGATTTTTGAAAGTGCAGTCTGTTTGACTAGGGGGCAGTGTAACGAGTAGAGTGGACTATACCTCATCTGTACGTTCATATCTAATAACTATTTAGCTGCTTTCAAACCGACGTTCCCTCTCTTTTTGAGGGGGGGTTTGAAACTCGACATATTTTAAAAGGAAGAAACGACAAAAGACAGGAAGTTAATCCAATGTTTGTTTGTTCAAAAACTCTGCGAGGGAGTCGGACTTGACTGAAGGCCTCACTGAGTCCAAACCACCGTGATGGTTTTGTCGCGCAGCAGCGACTCAGGGCTCATATATATTTATATATGCAGTATATATGTGACAGTCGGGGGTTAATAGGATTCCCAAATATACATTAGCTTCCTGCAACGCCTGCAGTAGATGGACTACTTGCCGCACAAGTGACAAGAGTGGGGGTTAAGTATGGTGTCTCTCTCGCTCTCTCTCTCTCTCTCTCTCCCTCTCTCTCTCTTTCTGCAGCAGCTGCAGTGTAAGCTCATCTCCACTAAATCCAGTGCACAGAATCCTTGGCTTACAGAGCCAGGGGTTAAGTATGGTGTCTCTCTCTCTCTCTCTCTCTCTGGGGGTTAAGTATGGTGTCTCTCTCGCTCTCTCTCTCTCTCTCTCTCCCTCTCTCTCTCTTTCTGCAGCAGCTGCAGTGTAAGCTCATCTCCACTAAATCCAGTGCACAGAATCCTTGGCTTACAGAGCGCTGAGGCAGATTCATCTCTCTATTCTCCCTCTCCTTTTTTTTTTTTTTTCCATCTTCATCTGCAGTATTCAAATCTTCCAGCTTCACCGTCCTCCTCGTCGTCGTGCTCTCGCGTAGAACCGGGGCTAATCGGGCTCTGAGTTCTAGCTCTGATGTGTGATTGATTCTCACGTATTAAATCCTCCCTCAGTCAATAGGGATTTAGATGAGGTGAAGACGGCTATTTAGAGATCTGTAAACCTGCAGGGAACCAAAAGAAATCTCGAAGTCCTCCGCTGTTATGTCACCTTATTATCTTTTTAGATTTAAAGCCCCCATTTCCTAACTGGTGCAGAGCACAGTTTCCACTCCCTGTGGCAGTTATCTGCACGGTCTGTACGAAACCCCCGTCCCCACTCCGACCGTCTGACCGAGGACGGTGCTTTATATCAATTGAGGATTGTGGTTTAAGGAGGTAATATTGCTCGACAGTGGAAAAACCTTGTCATGCCACTGGATGGATTTTCCCTGTAATCCGTGATGACTGGATGTCCCAGTTCACCAGGAACAGGGTCTGGAATTGATGTTTCCTCAGACGTTCCTTGGAAGTGGACGGATCAGTCACACTCTGCTTTTGCAGTTATATTTTCATTTTGGGAACAACAGCAGCATCAGCATGAGCCTGTGGTTTTTTTTTAATATTTTTAACTTGGCTTGTTGTTTTTTTTTTTTTATATTGCAAATTTATGTAGATGTGTTTTTCTTATTCGGTCCAAAATTACCAACAGCTCAATATGACTCAGATCCCAGCCTCTCGTTTTTGTCTCCCTCCCACTGTAGGCAAAAAAAAAAAAAAAAAAAAAAAAACACAATCTGGAGGCAGCCGGCGCCAACACTGCTACCTACCATGCTGCTTCATCCAAAACAAATATATAAATAAATCAAAATGTCATGAATAATTGGAAGTGAGCTTTTGTCCTAGCTGCAGTTTCCAGTCCGGAGAATTATGTAAAGGAAAAAGATTGAAGTGGGTTGAGGAAGTGAGTGATGATGCCCGGTTTGTTTAGGGGTTATTTGGGGTCAACGCTGCCGGAGAAGAGGTTGGTGAAATTGTGCCAGAATGTCTGGTGACCTCACTTCCACTCTGACTCAACAGATCTGGATGGCTGCGATAAGCCTGTCACTGCACCACTGCTTCCTTTGCACTGCACCTTTACACCTTTGTCTGATGAAGCTAACGCTCATCAACCAGACAGGAACATCTGAGGTTCTCTCTTCATTCCAAAACAAAAAAGCAACGGTGTTTTATATGTGACTCAAGCGGAACTTGTATTTAGTCCAGATCATGAGTCAAAGCCTGACTTGTGACTCTGCAGCGCCCCCTACAGCTCCTTGTTTCTTGAATGGCTCAAAAGCAGGAGCACACATTTAACTTAATGCAAAATGCCATGCTCTCCAGCCTGTAACCACGAAGGTGGTGTTGAAGGAGAACAGTTGGAGGTAGTCTTTGGTCCTTTGATGTGTAACTGCATCGTCTTCCTCTTTGGTCTTTTTTCAGCGTTGAGCATCATTTTACTGTTATAGGAAGATAAAATATAAATCAAAAAGGAAGAAGTTTTTGAAGAAAGAAAAGAAACTCGGAATCCAAATAGAACTGAAATGAATTCTACAGACGAAAAAGTCCTGAGAGATTTCTCTCTGGACAAGACGGAGAAGCAGGTTCTTCTGTTCCTCTCCAGGTCAGTCTTCAAGATCCTGGAAGAATCTGGTGCCCTGAAGGGACTGTCCAACCAGGAGAGGGCGTTCCACGTGGCCCGCTTCACCATCCATACTAGGAAAGGGCTAACTGTCACCGAGGACAACGTTCCGTACATTACTGAAGCCAAGTCGTTGGCTAGGAAGGTCATCAGAGAGCTGGAGGACAGGTACGGAGACAAGCTGAAGATGGTGCTGTTGGACACCAGGCTGGACGTGGAGACCGCCATCGTTCTGTGTCTGCAGAAACACGCCACCTGGCTGCTGGAGGAGAGGACAGATCTGTCCAGTGAGAGCTGGCTGGAGCTGTTGTGCACGTTAGCTCTTTACAGTGGAATCGGATTCTTTATGGTTTTCTTCCTGCTCCTGATGTTCGATGGATTTTGAAGCACGTCCGCTGGGTTTGCTGCGTCGTGTGAAGTAGTGAATTACTGTGAATGTGACAAGGCTGTTTTTCCAGCCAGAGTAGATTAGTGTGCGAATGTTAGTATCAGAGTCTGAATGACCTTTGACCTGTTGTTTGGAAACATTGACAGATTATCTTTGAATCAAAACATTTTTTTTCCACTCTCTCCCACTGCGGCCTGGTACCAAATGACCTACGGACCGGTACAGGTTTCTGGACCGGGGGTTGCGGACCCCTGTCATAAGCGATATTAAAATCATAATCAGAAAAAGTAGAAAAAGTAGATGTAGTACAAAGGTCATGACCTCTTTATTTCTCTGAAGTTGTTAAGTTTTAGGGCAGTAAATTATGTCACTCTTTTTTTTTTTTTAAATCAACCGCAGCTTGAAATTAAATGTAAAACGATGGAGAATAAAACCCTCCACTGATGTCTGTGGATCTGAGGCCGTTCTGTGACTGAGTTACATCTAATCAACACATTATCACTCATCTTCAACATTGACCTGACGTCAAACATATAGAATTCAGAGTAGATGTGGACGTTAGTGCACGTACACTGTGGATAAATGTAATTCTCCTCTACAGTCTATGAATACTGCATATGTGTAGGCCGTGCGGTGCATAAATTATATATAATTCCTCATGTCACTCCAAGCCCCCCCCCAGCCCCCGGGGGCTGACCCCACTGAGTTTCTCCCGCGATCCCAGGAATAACAGCGTAATTTGGAAATTCCCAACTGGAATTCCCTTTACAGCTCCTTCAGACCTGGAATAGGAAACGAGCGAATCAACATAAGGGTTTGGTTGGTGGATGTAAGTGGGCTCTGCCTCTACCTCCATGTTCTCATACATCACTGGGCTGTCAGGACCCCCCCCTCAGCCCCCCCGCCCGCAGTGAGGCTGCAGTTAGTCCTGAGCTCAGGTTTAAATCTAATCATCTTATCATCTGACCTGTCTGTCATACATATGTATGTGTGTGTGTGTGTGTGTGTGTGTGTGTGTGTGTGTGTGTGTGGTCTTGTCTTCTTTCTTACCCCCAATGAATCTCTTTAATAAAGAAGGACTTAGTGATATATTCCTTCAGTTATTAAACGACAACCTTCAGTGAGAGACGTGGAGTCCCGACGTTCCTACAACAAATTCAATTATCCTCTGCAGAAAAAGACCAAAAAGTTACAGTTTCTGCTAAAAACTTCTTGGTAAAATCCAAGACTGCAATGATTTAAAAAAAAGGTGATTAAAATCATCACAGGCTAGCTGCGGATTAATTAGTTATAACGGTGATAAAACGTTAGGAAAAGGTGCTTCAGTGAAGAAAAGAAAAAAACCTTCCCACAACCTGTTTAAATAACGTGCGTTGAATACGTATTAGCGCAGTTGATGGACGTTAAAAATCAATCTGATAGATTCCACGGAATAATGACCACAATTAACGTTAACGTTGACGGCCCAAGTAAAAAAAACTGAACACGCAGATCTCCATCCAGCTCCTTCTGTCGGGAGAGAACAGAGAAGTTAACTCGTCTCCTGTGCATTAATCAGATCGTGAAGACAAAAAAAAAAAAAAAAAAAAAAAAAAGAGAATATGTCGCTGGAAAATTCTCCCTGCAGCCGCGTGTGCTGAAAAGACTGAGGGCAAGTCAGTTAGGACTAATTGCAGGGCTTTAATTAGGAGAATGGTGATGGACGCTGACTGGACTGATGGAGGTCAGCCTGAGTGAGTCGACCAATCACGTCGCCACCCGTCCTGTACCTTTAAAAGAAATATATATATATATATATATATGTATATATATATATACATATGCGTATATAATGTACATGTCCTATTCTATATGAGGTCCTATACTTTGAGGTCCTATAATTCATACTATAAAAAAGGAGTGGGCGGGGCAACAGAAACCAAAAATCAGTTTGTAAACCAATTGGAGTGAAACAGGACAGAGAGAGAGAGAGACATAGAGAGAGAGGGAGAGAGGGACGAAAACAAATCCACTCTCTCATCTATCAACAATGGCAGAATGTCTATATGTTGGAGGACTCAGATATCCCACAATGCCCAAGTGGCTCTGCTGCCTGTCTCCGTGGTGACAAGTATCTCCCTGGTGAGCTCTGATTGGACGAACCGACCGTCAAGAGCTTGCGCTGTGTGCGTGTAAATAACAGCGACTGCACTTATTGACAGTTAGAACCCCCCCCACCACTCCACCACCACCACCTCTTACACTCCCAGACGCCTGAAGTGATGCATTGTGGGTCGCAGGTTGCTAGGCTTTTTGAGTGTTTACTGTAGCGTTTTATGGTCACATGACAGATTGTTACTCTCTCCTTTTTGTTTTCTGAGCCACTCTGAGGTTGATATCTGTGCCACGTTCGGCCCGTGAGCCACCGTTTGAATAGTATAGAGAAAATAGAGAACTTTTGCATTGAGTGGAAAAGAAGGACTTTGATTAAAACACAACCTTTTTGTTGAAGAAAAACAGTTTCTCTTAGTGAAGGCTTTTAGCTGATTGTGTTCCTTATGTTAGACATCTACTGCTGCTGCTGCTGCTGCTGCTGCTGCTGCTGCTGCCGCCAAGGATTAAACAGAAGGAGGGGAGGGGGTAGAGAGAGAGAGAGATATTTCATGTCCTCCATCCTTCTCCAGGACCACAGGTTTACCCTCGTTTTAACTTTCTCTCAGGATTTAATTTTTTTACTTATGGTTTTTTGTTTCCTTTGGAAATAAAAGAGAGTGAGATTAAGGATTATGAAAGTATATAAAGATAAGGTGCAAGAAATGATGATGACCACTGGTGGTGCTATTTTGCCCAATGTACTTACTGCTGGTGGTGCCATTTTGCCCAATGTACTTACTGCCGATACTGCCAGAAGAGAAGACGATAATAAACCATTGGACACTTAACTAATGTTAGGCGAGTGTTTACATTCTGATCACACTCGTTTCACTCACTGACATTATTTTTATCAATAATTCACGCGGCCGTCCCTGACGGATCAGTGTTTGTGGGACGTAGGAGTCTGACGAGTTTAATGCTTTGGGTGAGAAATAATTTAACAGGTAGAAGAGAAAAGTGACTCTGAGCTGCAGAGAGTTTTCAGTACTCACGAAATCACTGCAAATTTAAAACCAAAATACATGCAGTTTTTCACCAATGAAACATGAGATCAGTAAAGGACCAACGCCTCCTCTCACTGTGTGACCCATGAAATGTAACGGAACCAGTTTAAACCAAGGTCATTTTGACCATCAAGTAAAACAGTAACATGTTTCAGAATAGAACAAATAGTAATGAAACATAAAAAATACAAAATTTCTCCAAAAATTCAACCATTATTCTTTAAAAAAATTAATGAAATCAAGACCAGCAGTAGGCAGACAAAAACACTAACAACTGAGAAAAATGAAGACATTTTTACGTTAACTCCATTTCAGTAATAGAGTTCAGCTGTTCATGTGTTGATGTTAATTTAGTCAGAATCCGAAATGTTCCAGATTTCTTCACTACTGTTTGAATGAAACTGATCGTTTCAAAGGTTACGTCAGGACCGGTGTGTGTTTTCGTAAACAGCTCCGTGGCAGCGGGCGAAGACGGACAAACACTAACGCGTCTTAGTGTGGACGTTGACCTTAGTTACTGTTATTTATGAGGTTAATAATGACCTGGACCAGACGCTGCGGCTGCATTGAACTTTTATTGGAACTTGAATTGTTGGATTGATCGAACCTAGAGCCGTAATATTTCCTCTGTGAACCTCAGGCGACCTTTTCACACCGAGAACAAACGAGGACACGCGGACGATGTCTGTATCTCTTACTGTGTGTGTGCACGTGAGTGTGCATGTGTTCCATCTTCTGCAGTTCATCTGCAGTTTAGAGGTGTACGATATATACGAAGTATTTGGATGTGTTTATCATATACTGTTGTACTTTGTTTGACACGTTTACAGGAAATATGTTGGAGACCAGTGTGTTTCTCACAGCGTGTGTGTGTGTGTCCGTGTGTGTGTGTGTGTGATTAACTGTATACTGGAAACAGGGGAGGTGGGAGAAGTGTAATTGAGTTTCCGTAAAGACTTGGAAATGACATAAAACACGACACGATATGTTTTTCCTAAAAGCGTTGATCTAGCGAGCAGAATTCAAACCCTGATGGAAAACTTTGAGTGTGTCAGTAAATTCTACCATCGAGTACGCAGACTTTTTTTTTTAGGTTGTTGACTGAAGAAATTTGGTTTTAAATTGTTCCCGCAACGGGTTGATCGTTGCACCAACACTGCTAGGATATATTTGAAAATATCATCCCTTCATCCATCTAAATATTCATCCATCCTACCATCCAATATTCATCCAGTCATCTTTCCATCAATTTCTTCTCTCAGTTAACCATCGATCACATGACCACGTACTGTAGAACCATTCACGCTCATATTCACACCGATGGTCAGAGTGAACAACGTGCCTTATTGTTTTTGGCCGATGTGAAGAAAAACCAAGGAAAAACATGCACGAAAAAAAAACACACAGAAAGACTTCAAGTTTGACCGGGGGGGGATTAAATCTTTGACCTTTGACCCTGAATACCAAACTGACACATCTGTCAATCTAATGTTGCTCCAATATTAGCCTGTAGATTGTTCTCAAATTAATCAGATGGAGTGAGTTAAAAAAAAAAGGAGCCTTTAATCATCTCAGTTGTAAACCACACAAACCATGGCCTAAATAATAACATGATGTCATCGGCAAACAGTTTAATCCTCTCTCTAACTATGATCTAGATCGGAGGCCTGTGAATTATTGAATGGAATTCTATCCTTAGAGGTTGTGCACGTTTATGTACTTACGCCGCGTGTGTGTATCTGAGAGAATACACAAAGAAACACAACATGTACGACATGAAACATTTACAGCCGTCCCCGTTGTACCACTTGTGGGAACATGGATTACTTTAATGCACTTTGGTGAGGAAACAAAGCTGCTGCAGACAAATTGTCCTCATTGTTAGGCCCTGTTAAAGGAAGGAGCAAAGAGGGAGCGGAGGAAACCGGGGGAGAGAGGGAGAGAGAAGTGGAAAGAAGGACGGTGCAAGAAAAAAAAAACAAAAAAAAAAAAATCCCATTTCCATTGCTTCACACAGAAGCAGGCCCGAGAAAGAGGAAGCAATAAGAGGGATGGCAAAGTGACAAACGTCTGGCCATAAACTGAAGCCAACGAAGGAGGGGAGGAAGAGGGAGTGACAGAGGGGGAGGCAATGGGAGAAAAAGGCAGAATCAGAATATGTAATTAAAGCCCTGATTACCAGGGTCAGGAATCAGTTCTCCCAGTCTGCTCTGTTGGACTTGGCTCCTGGAGCATCTCTGGAAACTCCACATGACATCAGTGTGTGTGTGTGTGTCTTTGCTGTGCTCTCAGTTTTGTCAGCGTTACATCACCGCGTGTCCATCCACACACGCCTGCGTCTCTGTCGTCGGCCTCAGTGTGTGTGTGTGTGACTATGGAGGGGGGGTTAGAAAACTGACCACAGATCAGTTGGAACTTTGATCCGACCTGTTGTCCTTCAGTCTGGTCGTCTCTCAGGATCGTCCTGTGTCCGTCAGACCGCGAATAGAAAGGTCAAATGTCCGAGGTCGTGTTTCAAACTGATATTCTCCAGACATTCTTCTGCTGAATCTGCATTATAACAGTGCTGACCCCTCCCTCCCTCCCTCCCTCCCTCCTTCCCTCACTTTCTCCCTCCCTCCCTCTCTCCCTCCTCCGCC
>NC_024318.1:197799-202494 GCF_000523025.1 Cynoglossus semilaevis
CCCCCTCTCCCTCCCCCCCCCCTCGGCCCCCCCCCCCCCTCTCGTGGGACTCCATCGCAGTAATGTTTCCATTCCCAAGCTTCTGCAAAAGACAAAGTTGCAGGGGTCAGTGCACGTGAGCGTGCATGTGATGAAATATTTCTGTCTGTGGATGCATGCCAAGAAAGTCTTAACTGTCCCTGTGTGTGTGTGTGTGTGTGTGTGTGTGTGTGTGTTATTGATCAGGACTTCCCCTTCATCATTGGTTATCACAGACAGCAGAAGCCTCAGTTCACTGCCTTACATTACTCACCCTGCCTGGGTCTGTCTTACCCCCCCCCCCCTCCTCCCTCTCTCTATTGTTCTCCCCCCCTGCATCTCACTCCCTGCCTCCCCCCCAACCTCCCTCTCTCCCTCTCTCTCTCTATCTCCCCCTTTTCTCTTCTGAACTGATGTATCAATACGTAATCATGTATCTGTTTGTCGAACAGGTGGAGAGTTAGACGGCGTGGATTGACTTTTGAATATTTTTTATTAATCATAGTTCATCCTTAAATAGAGAGTTAACCATAAATATACTCATATAAATACATAAATATACCCAGGCCTCTTCCTGTCCCAGTTTGATCCACTGTCATATTCCACTGATAAGTGTCCGGTGCCGACTTTATCCACCTGTCGTTAGCGGATGTCTAGTTGTCTGTTCTTGTTGTCAATCAAATCCAGCGCTCTGCTCCTTGGCTGCATCCAGGATACTCCGGGTGGCGCTGGAGTGAAAATCAATGGACGGTCCTCAGACCCTCCTACCACTGATCTGCTGCCACCTGACACTTCAGACTGTTGTCAACAAACCCACCATTTTCTGTTGAGAAAATTAAAGGTTTGTTGACAACAGTCTGAAGTGTCAGCGTGTAAAAGCAGTCACTTGAAGTCATGGCTCTTTTGAGCAGGCGGAGAGGCATTAAAACCTTACAGCACACACAGCTGTTTCCTCTGGGAATCAAACCCAGGACCCTATGCATGTTAGGCATATGTGTAAGGCTGGTGTGCTAACTGCTACACCATGTTACCACATGAAATTATAAGAAGAGAAAGAGAATGAATTACACACTCCAGGTTTTATGGAGGGTTTAAATCCAAACGGCTCTGTGTCTCTGCTACCTTCACAGGTTTGAACAAACCTACGGAACAATTACACCTGTTAAATTTAAAGATTCGATTTGGTTTTACAGCCAAAAAGAGGTCGGCCGTTGTCAGGGTTGACGTACTCTCGGGCGCCACCATCCTGTATAAAAAAGCCAGTGTCTTGAAGGTGTGAACCGTCGTGTTGATGTTCAAATCCCCTCAGAGAAAACCATTCCTTAAGCTGTTTTTCAGGCCGTGGTGCCGGGGTTTGGCCCGGAGCCTTGTTATAGTTTGGAATTAAAGCGTTGAATTTTCTAAAGGCTCTGCTCTTGTTTGGTCTCTTTTAAAGTGCGCACCGGTCGATCGGAGTGGGTCGGCGTTTATTATTTTAGCAGCACTCCTCGGTGTTTGAAAAGTGTCTCGTATCAGAGACTGAATGTCAAAAGGTTTTTCTTCTAATGAACTCTGAGCCCGTCCTCTGCTGGGACGCAGCGTGGTGCGACATCTGTCATAACACACACACACGCATGTGCACCCGGGGTGGCAGAAAGAGCAGGGCAACAGGTGTGTTTTCTGTTAAAGGTTCATGAAGTCCATCCTCTCCTCTGACTCTTCTCTCCGCCTCTGAAAACACTGTTTCTTCGCACAGTCTTTTTCACAGATTTTCACTTTTTTGATTTTCATTTCTAGTTTCTTCGCACAGTCTTTTTTCACAGATTTTCACTTTTTTGATTTTCATTTCTACTCAAACTAATTCTGATGATGATCCTGATCCTAATTGTCCTAATTGCCGTCCCTTGTTATGATTAAACAGTGTCATTTTGTGCGTTGACGTTGACGGTCCTACCGCTCTCTGTTCCCTCGGGTCGTTCCTGTTGATAATCCCAGCAGTATTCCGGCTAAATCAGGGCCACTAATCTGTCTCCCAGTGGATGGTGGCCTGCTTTTGTTCCCCATTTCCAGTGTCCTGGTTCAGCCGTGTATTAATAGCGTCTACCTACGGCGACGTCTGAGAGTATATATGTGTGTGTGCGTGCGTGTGTGTTTGCGTCATTGCAGGTATGAGTCTATGAGTATTTTTGGTTCTGTTACGGAAAAAATCTGGTCGATTGTTGGGTTGTCGATGGTCTGTGTGCAGGTGATGATGAGGCTGTTGGAAAATCTGTCCGACTTTAGACTCAGGGATTTGACGTCATCCATTATCACAGAAGATCAGAAAAGTTTGATATTCTTGGTTCAGGTTTCCAATCCTCCTAAAGTTTGGGTTCATATATTGCGTCGCTCACAGTTTTAGGAAACAACTAAAGGCTAATTGGATTTTAGCTTTTAGCTAACTAACTTTCCTCTTTTCCATCAATGTCTTTCTTGTCCACTTTTAACGCCTTTGTGCCTGTGCACAAAAGAAATTTCCCATTCTGGTCATTTGACTGCATGGCTCAGTGAAACTCAACATTAAAAACAAAGCTGTGAAAACACACCTTCATTTTTTTTATCTCTAATTTGTGATACACACACACACACAGGAGTAAAAATGCTGCCTTTGTGTTTCTGTGTTTGTGCAGTTTGTGGTCTGCAGTCCCGTGAATCCATAACTGAGTTTTATGAAATGTAAACTGAACGTTGTAGGTTTTTTAAACGCGGCCTGTAATCTGCTCTCTGTGGTTTCGGAGCAGAGTCCACTTCTTGTTTTTCTCCGCTGTTTTCTGCTCCGCACCGTTGAGTTTATTGGAACCGATTTCTGTATATACAGTTTGAAAATTGCGGTGCACTGCAGCAAATTGAATCCTGAGCTGCTGCCTTGAGTGGTTGTGTCAGACTCTGGCTCCTCTGCCGTCCTGACCGTTCCCTGGACTTCTCTCCGTCTCCGTCTTCTCCTTCTCTTACACCAGCCATTGCTACCTGCAGTAGTGTGAGGTTAACAAGCAGTAAACAAATAGTTCCAGACTGACTCACTGGCACTTCAGTGTGAAGGACTTCCCTCAGGGCAAGGCTGAGCTCATCGGTGAGAACCAGGAGGATCTTCTCAGTCCTCTGTCAGTCGACCTCTAAATGTTTTTGTGTGATTACGTTTCAGGGAAATAAATACAAAACTTAAATATGTTTAAAATAATTCAGGAAGTTTCTACAGCTGTGTCAGGGTTGATGTGAACTGAAAATCTCTGTGTACCAGTTCAACACCAGAACTATCGCATAAGTTCCAGTCCCACTGCGTAAGTCGGGGTGTCAAACTCATTTTGGTTCACAGGCTGCATACAACCTAAGTATAACAGATATGTATTAATATTTATTCATATTTAATGATATATATATATATATTTACACTTGAAGTATTTTTTAATTTTTCTATTAAAAGATTCATCAAGTGGGCCAAATTTAGCATCCTAGAGGGGCTACTTTTGGTCCACGGGTCTTATGTTTGACAACCCTGGTGTAAGTGATCCAGTCTGAGGCCAGTGTTTGACTACATCCATAAAACCAGGTGTCTGTCCAGTACCAGTACTCTTGTACTAGTCCCAGATCTCTGAGTCCAAGGTCACAGTTCAGTCCCAGGTCCTCAGTGAACTGGTCTTATTCTTCAGATCTAGAACCGATCACCAACAGTAAAAGCATCATGTATTCACCTTGACTCTGTAGCTGCTGATGTGTCGTAGAACTGTTGAACAGTAGGAGGCGCTGTTAACGTCTCAGCTGCTCCGAGAAGAGTCTGTGTTGAAACAGACTGAAGGTAAAGATGATGAATCGTTGGAGCTTCCCTGGGACACAGTGAACTCTTCATTCGTCTTGTTCGGTCTGATTCTCCATCTGTTTTTTTTGTTTTGTTTTTTTGACTGAACAGCACAAACGTCGCTGATGTGAAGCAGGTGGAGAAGAGCAGGAGACTCCATCACTGTCTCTGTCTTTTCTTCTGCTGCGTCTCCAACTGTTAATCCCCACAGCGTTAGATTGATTAGTGCGCTGCTCCTCCTCCTCCTCCTCCTCCTCCTCTTTCTTTTCTCTGGGTCTCTTCGCTCACAAATCACAAGACATTCCCATCGGACCATCGGCTTCGTGTGTGTGTGTGTGTTTAATTTGTCCATATGGTGACAAAGGAGGCAGATGAAAGACAAAACCCGGAGATTAAATGACGACAAGTTAGCGTTGGCCAGGAGACCAGAGGCAGCGCCGGACCATGGAGCAGCTGCTGAGTGATGTTCCAGTCCAGTCCAACCTCTGGTGCCTGGTCACGTGTGTGTGTGTGTGTGTTCCCATAAAGAACGCAGGTTTCATGAAGGCTGTTTATTTAAAATCCCGGTTAAGGCTCCGTTTCTCAGCAGAACCTGCAGCGTTTATAGCTCACCGTGGCCCAGTTGTAGAAATCAGACTGAGAGCTCATCGTGTTGAGGTGGAAACGGCGTGATAATTAGGCAGAATGACCGGGTTATGGCGAAACCCAGTACCAGAAACCTGATTTGTACGTGACATGTGGGACAGTGCAGCTACGACCTGGTTCTGTTGTTAATCCGTCCTTCGACCTGGGATAACTAACTAACCGACTAGTCTGACAACTTAAAAAGTTGAAGTATAACTAATAATAATAATAATAATAATAAT
>NC_024318.1:205972-209168 GCF_000523025.1 Cynoglossus semilaevis
TAGATAGATAGATCGATAGATCGATAGATTGATAGATCAATAGATTGATAGATATCTAGATCGATATCTATATCGATAGATCGATAGATATCTAGATAGATAGAGTTCCATTTGGGAAATAAAGGACCATAAAAGTTATATTAAAAAAGAAGAAATACTTCAAATCTGTAATATTTCAACTTGAAGTCAGTTGGAAGAGAACCTCAGATCTTAGGTGTTGGTACTAAGACTAGCCTTCAGGCGTCTTGACATCGCTCTGATTAGGCGGACGTGCAGCACTGCTACCTGTCAGAGAGGACGACCAGGGCCGAGGCCGGGGCCAAAGATAGACCAGGAGAATCCTCAAAGGGAAATCATAACGCTGAGCGCTCAGATCCTGCTCTGACACTTCTGTCTGAACACGAAGGGAAAGACCGAGACAGGACGGGAAAGAGAGAGAGAGAGAGAGAGGAAGGAATTCCTAATGACTCCTGGAGTTCCGACATCACTGCAGCTCCCTCTTCAAGGTTTTTCTTAGGTTTTAGGATTCAGTTTGTTAAGGTTACGGTAACAGGGTTACGGTCAAATGTGTGTGTGTGTGTTGGACCACAGAGACGGATGACAACATTAAACCTTGTTGTGTAATTTACTGACCAATCTGAGCAATCGATGAAGAACCAATTAGCTACCAACTAGCTCCACTGACGCAGCGCTGCAGCGTGTGTGTGTGTGTGTGTGATATAAATGAGGTTTAACTGAAGCTACTTTTAGGAAGCAGAGCACTTGGATAAATGGGCACAACTTCTTGATTACTTGTTTTTTTTTTTTTTAATAAATTAAGTGCACAGCCATGAAATCGGCCCAGAGTGTGTGTGTGAGTGTGTGTGTGTAATTCTCCAATTAGCTCTACATGATTTGTGTGTTACAGGGGTTTTTTTTTTAATCCATCTCGACAGAAACACAAGGGGGCGTTTGAGTGTTTTTCCAGGTAGAAGTTATGTTAGCAGAAAAGGTGTTCCATCAAAGCCCACGGTTTTTTCCTCCACAGTTCTAGGAACCATTTGTGGGTGACGAAATGTCAGTCTGATGGTGCGCTTTTAAAATCAACCCCGGTACAGTTTTGTGTTTCTGCTGCTTAAAATAAAATTCATAAAATGAAAATCTGAAAATGCCTAAAGCCAAATTGAAGGAGTTGCTGATAAGACAGCGTTACATCGTCAGCCTAAAGGAGTAGGTGTCAGGTCTGGTGTCGTCCAGAAAAATGTACAAAACCTGGATGTGAACCTTTAAAGGTGTACGTCCAAATCTCGACCCACTGACCCACAGATGCTCTAAAGACGTTAGTCAAAGAAAACCTCTCTGTAGAAAATCCTCCTTTAAACTCTCCCTCCTCCTCAGACGGACATTTATCCCGACTTTTACGACAGTGTCCTCAGCCACACTCTCACCGCGGCTGAAAATTGACACATCCATCATAGAAATGTGCAGCCCGTAAGTGATGGATGGTCCAGGCTGGGGTCTGTAGGACTGGCAGTAAATACTTCAGCAGGTGGATTCTCTGAACTGATGTACACGACATGCTGTGTGTACTAGGCAACAGAAACACAAAGTACAAGGATATTGGATCATCTTTAGAATAAAGCCGTCCATCATCGGTCACTCAGGCTCCAGCTCTAATCCCCAGAATAACGGTTCTAATCCCAGGTATCTGCTGGTGAACGTCGTGTCGTCCTGCGGGCTCAGACTCGGACAGAATGACGGAGAACCAGGACCTCCTCAATATAGTGACAAATTAGTTAACGGGACAAACCTGAGTTGTGTTTATTTGAATGATTGATAATGTTTGGAGTGAAAATTATAAACGTGGAAGTCGAAAAATTCAGCCTCACATCTATCATTTTAGTAGATTGCGGTCGTGTGAGCTGCTCGTGCGGAGAAACGAGCGGAACAATGAGGAGTCTAGATGAAGTGTGAAAGAAGTTTTTCTTTTGTGCGGAAAGAAACGGCGACGTTGAATTTATACATTTAATTCAGCAGCAACTCACTGTCCCAAAAAAAAAAGAAATTAATATTCAATTTTTTTTAATCTTCTGAATTTAAAAAGCTTCAACTGACGAGACAGCGCTAATTTAGGTCAAGTAGAATACGAAAAAGTAAAAAAGTTCTAATTAGGACACGGAGGTGTTTTAAAATGTACCACATTTCAGCACAGTTTTTGTCATTTGGCTAGTTCCGTAGTGTAGCGGTTATCACCCCTGCCTTACACATTTGCGTTACACATAATGTAGCGGTTAGCATGCGTGCCTTGCGTACATAGAGCAAAGAGACTTGGGTGCGCTTCCCATAGGAATCGCATATCCCTAATGGCGCCTCCGGTGGCAGCCTGTGTCGGTTGCGAATGCTCCAGTTTTCTGTAACTTCCCAGTTTGAGTTTTAATAATGTATATCTATTTAATAATTTGAGTTTCTTTACTTTATTAGTATGACGAGTTCATATTTTTGCTAAAAACTGGAGCTGATTAAGTTAAAAAAATTAGAAAACCAAGTCCCAGAAGTTTTTCACTCTGTAAAAACTCAGGGTTTTTAATATATTTACTGCTCTAAGAATCTGTTGCTCACTTTCATATTAATATCCATTTAGGACTGTCGTCTAAATACGCACTTTATACAGAAAAGTAGAGAAAACTATTATTGAATTTCATGTATTACGATACATTCAGTTGAGATTAATTGCATAGAAAAAAAACATTTAATGCAGTTTTAAAAAACACAACATTAATAAAAACTTAAATCAAATTACCTTCAGTGATATGGAGCAGGTCTGAATATATGAACTTTTTTTGGTTCATTTTTCTGTCGTGCTGCTGCTTGGTCTCGTGTTTATTCCTTATCTTAACACAGTTTCACTAAAAAAAAGAAAAACCTTTTTTTCTTCAGGGTTTGGTTGAGAAGATAAATAACCTCCTGTTATCTCTCTTCAAAAATGAGGACGTTCAAAACTTTCGTATTACCGCTGTGTCATGACTGTTATGACGGATCAGATCGGATCGGACGCAAAAGGCCGTGGTCAAAAATGACCGATGGTCCCCCGCGGGTTTTCCCTTTAAATCTTCTATAAGTATCACATCGTTAGCAATAATTGGTCATGATTCATTGTACTCTGCTAATGGCTTTATAATTACCCAGACTGCTGTAATGTGCCCCCCCCTCCACCCCC
>NC_024318.1:209271-231526 GCF_000523025.1 Cynoglossus semilaevis
GTCCCTCCCCCTCCGTGTTTCTGCCACCTCCAGCTTTTATCTTTCCCTCCTAATTTCCTGCGTGTCCTGTGTATCTGTCTCTCTCTCTCCCACTTCGTCCACAGAGTATTCTCTGCCCCGTCCTTTCGGACTGTTGCATCATCAAAGCTGCGTCGCGTCTCCGTCTGCAGGTGGCGCTGCTCCTCACCTACAATCTTTTCAAGCCTCGTTCGCACACGTAACCTTTGACTCTGGTTTGGGAGCGTGGAAATTAAACACAGTTTTTCTACAGTTTGGTCAAAATATCTGGATAATAATAATAATAATAATAATCAACTGGTACGACTTTGAGTTTTTGTCCAGTCAGCACATGTGCAGATAGAACCTTCTAGAACCTCCTGCTCTGTGTCTCCTCCTGTTTCTGTCCCATCCATCGTATTCACTTTTTCAAACACATATCGACTCGACTCATCGCTCTCCCCCCTCTATCCCCTCCCTCCCTCCCTCTGACCCTCATTCACTCCCTCCCTCCTCTTCCTGCAGCAGAGAAATTTAAGAAGCATTTTATCGATTGTTACTTTGAGGCAGCGATTAATGTGGTACGTGTGTGTGTGTGTGAGCGTGTGTGAGTGTGTGTATGTGTGTGTGTGTTCTTGTCAGTGTTTGAACACTTGTGAGTAAAATCAAACACCGCTGCTGCAGGATTATGTGTCATGCCTGTTTTATTGCTCCGTATTGCAGCAGTGTCTTCTGTACTGTTTTTTGGTACTACTAGGTACTACTTAGTACTACTAGGTACTACTTAGTACTACTTGGTACTTCACCCCTCGACAAAGAACCATATTTGAAAATACCAGGATGGATTCATTTTGCTGACAAAAAAATCTTTTTTAAAGACTTGTTCTTAACAGAATCAGGAAAGTTATCTAAATTTTAATTTTTCAAAATACTCGACTTGTACTTCAATACTTCAGTTTGCCGTAGCTGACTGTACTTGTGGCGTTGAATTGTATTTTTTAGAGGAAAGCGTCATTTCTAGGAACAGTAAATTTGATGGATTAACTGCGTTTTTTTTTTTTCATCACTACATCATTCCTCGTTTTCTCTCTCCACATGCCGTGAGTAGGCGGACACCATCAGAGGTGAGAAACAGGCGCCCGAATGTGTGCACGTAACCATGGCAACATTGCACTAATTGGCCGATGGGCCGGCAGGATGATTGGCAGCTGTTGTCAGTGAGGGCTGCTCATGCATACAGGCAGCAGGACGGGGTGGTCCCAGATGGTCCCCCACCAAACAAGAGGAAGTTGAAGAGGAGGATTTGATTCTGTTTCCAGTTGGAGTCGATACGAGAGATCGGGCGATGACCTTTGACTCCCGCTTGTTGAAAGGTGAAGGTGGAGAAGGTGACACGTTGAGTCACGATAAAGTCAGAGGGTAATTTGGATAATACCACACAAAATATTGTGAAAACTAGAAAAAATATATATATATTTATCAGACACTCCTGATTGGTCCTTGGGAATATTGTGAAAACTAGAAAAAAAAAAAAAATTATCAGACACTCCTGATTGGTCCTTGGTGTGAATGTGAGCGTGAATGAATTTAAGACAAACTGATGACATTGGTCAAAGCTACCAGACAACGTTTCTACTACTTACTTTGCCTTATTCGATCTTATGCTGATGATGTTCTTCTATAATGTCTGGATCTAGAATTTTACACATTTTGTTTTGTTGTTTTTCTCAGAGTGTTTTTTTTTTTTTTTTTTTTCTCTGATGCCTGCAGAACACTTGTGGCTGTGCTCGTACCTGTGCGTCATTGTGTAGGCGTTTCAGTGTGTGGGTGGAGGAGTGGGTGGATGTTTGCCTGGTTGATGAACACCAGTCTTCAGCCTCTGATGAAAATGTTGCCCGTGTGATTGTTTCCATCTTCATCCGTTATCTGTTATTTGTGTTTGTGCTCAGTTGTCACTTATTAGGCTGAAATCATTAAAGCCACTGCAGTGGGATGTATTAAAAAGGTGGGGCAGGGCCCGAGGATGAGGCCACTTAAAGGGGGTGGGGGGGCGGGGGGTACAGCTCAGAGAGGCCCTTTCTGATCGTTGTTGACGGAGTTGTCGCTGTTGCTAATTTGCTTTAGTGTTGCTTTGTTTTTACTGATCTCAGCGAGTTTAATTTAATAGAGTTTTTGCTGACTAATGCCCTTGACCCCCACTCACCCCTGCTCCCTCCCTTCTCTCTCTCTCTCTCTGTGTCTCTCTCTCTCTCTCACACACACACAGAAATATGTTGCTTCATTAGGAAAAATTTCCTCTGCATCACTCCCTTTCTCGCTTTCTCTCCTTCGATTTTTCCTTTACCCTTTCATAATCTCTCTCCCTCTGTCTCTGTCTCTCTCGCCCTCTCTCTCTCTTTCTCTCTTGCTCGCTCACTCACTCACTCACACACACACACACACACACAGAGCTAGTTTCAGTCGGTTTCTCAGTGTTTAGAGAAGCAGTGTAAACTTGGTGCATATTTTCCATGACTTCAGGCTCTGATTGCAGAAGAACCTGCCTCACCACCACCCTCGCTCGCCCCCCCCTCACCCCCCGCTTTCCTGCCTCCCCGCACACACACACATGAACACACACACATGTAGTCACAGTAAATGGAGGGCATCGTTGCAGTGAACTCACCGACTGGTTCTGTCAGGTCTTCAGAGTCATGTGATCTCAGAAGTACAGACAAGTACACAGGAGTACACAGGAGTACACAGGAGTACACAGTCTTTAAAAATATCCTACATATACCTTCAAATACGCAAAAGGATGAACTAAAAGGTCGTCAGTCTTACGAACTGAACGCTAAATCAACATTTAATTGGATTTTTTAGTTTTTTAGTTTAGTCGTCTTAAGTTACAACTTGTTTGTAAGAGTCAATCGCACCAGTGCTGCCCCCTAAAGGGCTTGTTGTATATGACATTTAGAATTCAATTTAGAGTTTAATTATTGATTTTATTTTATTTTTATATTTATTTTTCTTACACAAACACTACTAATGCCTGACTCATATTTAATTCTATTTATTTATTTGTCCTAATTATAAAACGTTTTAACACCATTTAGTTCGGGGTTTTTTTTTTTTTTTTTAATCCCAGACTAATATTTTATCCTCCTCCTCAGCAGCAGTCGTACGTCTGGTTTCCCTCAGTCATAATCCCAGCACTTGGCTTCCTGCTCGCTGCGCTCTGATTGGCTGGAATTTACCAGAGTAGTTGGTGATTCCATGTCGGAAAATCAGGCGAGGCCGAGCAGCCTGTTGTGATCCTGGTCTCCGAGGAGTTGGATCAGTGATTAATAATCAATGATTAATGATCAGTGATCAATGATTAATAATCAGTGATTAATAATCAATGATTGATGATCGGTGGCTGGAACTGCTGCTGTTTTAGGAGCAGAAATAAACGTTGTGATTAATGGGCCTCACAGTCACTGTGTAAATCAATAAGTCAAGATTATCAACAAACTCTGACTCACACATACACACATGCACTTGCCAATACAGGCATCAGTGACACACACACACACTCTCACACACTCTCACACACACTCTGTGTCTCTCTGTGTTTTGTTCTGCTGCTCAGGAAGCTCGTACGCGTTTCCTCCGTCTCTGCTCCGCTTTGATGGGAAACTAGTGCAGCAGTTCATCTGGGACTGGTGATATTATAACAGTCAGCACACACACACACACACACACACACACACGTGCTCTCATATGGGCCAAAGATTTACTGCTTTCATTTAATGTTATTTATTATAGTTAATTGGTCCCTGGATTAATTATCTCATTTGAATCAGAGTCGAATGGTGTGTGTGTGTGTGTGTGTTTGTTTTACCTGCCTTGTGGGGACATTTTGCTGGTACCAACTGAGTGAAGGTGTGTTTCAAGGTTCAGGATTGAGTTCTGTGTCTAAAAGGAGAGCGGAGAAAAAACTTGTGTGTCTGTGTGTGTGTGTGTGGGTTTTGCTGGTTTTGCTAACTTGTGAGGACAATGTGGAAAAAATACTTTTTCTTTTTTTTTTTTTTCTTTTGTGCTCATTTTGCAGGTATGCATAATAACTGGACCTCATGTCCTCAAAGAACACAAAGACCACTTCCTGTGTGTGTGTGTGTGTGTGTGTGTTTCTCTCCAAATGCTGTTGAGTCATCAGACAGACTGGACAGAGAGACACTGCTGCAGTGCTGCAGCATGTTCATCTCTGCGTGAGAGACACTGCTGCAGTGAAGCAGTGCTGCAGCATGTTCATCTCTGCGTGTGTGTGGTGTAAATGTTGACTTAAACCTCACAGGGAACAAAGCCTTGTTTTAATGAAGCAGATCCTCATTTGTGATGTCGTGGTTTAAAGGGATTAAAATGTGACAAAAAAAATAAGGATTGGGCCGAAATGACATCGTGTTTTCACAAACTGTATGAGTGAAAGAGGACGATGAGGGTTTCAGTTGGATGGACGGATGGATGGACGGATGGATGGATAAATGGAAACCCCCACAAATGGAGGCAGCTCCTGCTGGATAATCTGTTTTTCTCTAAACTCTCCTTCTTCACTAAAGTGAATTAAATCAGACGTGGAAAAAGAGATTGGGGAGAAAACAGAGGGGGAGGAGGGGGAGATAGGACGGGGGAGCCCATGTTTAATTAAATAAAAATAAACCACATGTGAACAATGGCAGGACCGTGTGTGTGTGTGTGTGTGTGTGTGTGTGTGTGTGTTCCATATGGAGGCACTTGTACTAAGTCACACACGGGGGAGTAAAACTTTTCCATGTTTAGGCTCAGTGAGCTTGAACATGACAGATGTTGACTGTTGTTGTAGCACTGTAGTCCACACACACACACACACAGAGGGCGCTATTCTTACATGTCTGTCGTTGTGAGTAGTAAAAGTGTCAAATCCTACAGACACGTGAGATGGTTCTCAACCCTTGGGAACTGTTCTCAGGGTTCTCCTGGTTCCGCTTCGGTCGTGGACTTCGGTCCATTAGCACGGCAGTGAGTTGGCGTGACGGTGACGACAGACGTGTGTGTGTCGGGGTCAGTTCCCGGTGTTGAGTGACACTCAGAGGAAGTCGGAGAGAAAAAAAAATGTTTTAGGAGAAGCACTAGTAGTTTAGGGGAGCAGGGACTGGAACCGTCTCACCTCTGGACCCGGGACGGGGTCAGACCAGGAGACCAGAAGGTTCTCTGGACCTGGACGCAGTGAACAGTTCGTGGATGTTAGTTCAGCCCTCGGCCCCCAGTTAGGCACCAGTCAGCCGAGCAGCAGGAGAATCAATAAACCAACCTGTGATTCCATTTATCCCTCCGTCAGAGTAACAGACTCTCCCTCCGTCCCTCCGTCCCTCCGTCCCTCCGCGTCTCTCTGTGTCCACTCTGGGCCCTGCGTTGGTCAGCCGGTCGTGTCTCCTCCCTCCATCTGTGTGGTCTGTGCAGGACTGAGAGAACATGGAGGTGTGGTGTGTAGGTGGGAGCACCGATGAGTAACGAAGGTCAGACGGCTGCTTTGAAAATCCTGAACTCCTGAAATCTGGAGCTGGGAATGTTCAACACCGACTAATGCAACGATGCAGGACTTTTTCTTTTTTTGGGGGGGGGGCTGCTGTAAATTTACTGTTATTGTTGACGGCTGTGACACATGAACCATTTAGTTTTGGTAGATAATGTATCAAATGTAGGGCTGTGTGTTGGAAAGAATCTGACGATACGATTAAAAAATTTGTCGCACTTGAACATTCACGATAGCTTATCATTCTCAGAGTTTTTGGCTTAAACTGGAAAATATAATCTCTCTGTGAGTCATGTCTGTCAGATCAGCACATGAACACAACGCCTCCTGGTGTAGTGTGATAGTTCTTGATGGCAGTTACATCCAAGTACTGACCTTCCTCACCCTCCTCACCCTCCTCACCCTGACAACTACCTAGAACCTGCCCAGACAGGCCCGCGCTGCCTGAAGCCATATTTGATGATGTATCGGAAAGAAAATTAAAGGTTGCGACTTCGACCGGTGATTTTTAGTCACAGACCGTGGCCGGCTGAGAAAACCGTCTCTGCACTCTGTTGGTTTAATCGATACTAACAAAAAAAGTCAAAGCCTCAGGGTCAAACGTGTTGGTGAAGATAATCACTGATCAAAGTCTGGATAGACGTCACCAGAGCAGCAGAGCGAAGGACCAGAAAGTGAGGCTCTGGAGTCGGTACCATGGAACCGATCTGCAGCAAATCCAGTTCATAGAAAATCTTTATAAAAGGGTCAGGATTTCAAATAAAAACCTCTGACCTTTCATCTGTTATAACATAATAAATACTTGAACGTATTGGGGGAAAAAAAAACCCACAGAATTCCATCTGTGCTGAATTAGATTTTCTTTTTTTTTTTTCTTTTTTTTGGACCTGTCTTTAAGGTCAGGAGTTGACGTTGCATTCTGTCAGGCCTCTGCACCGTTAACCAATATTGTTAGGCACAGCTGACTGAGCAGATCCATAACTAATCACATTGATTATCCCAGGAGGAAATTTGTCATTCAGTCAGGTTAATTGAATAGTAAATGTAAACAATAAATAATAATAATAAAAAGATCAAAACAAAGATATATAAATATATATATAATAAATCTAAAACCCTCAGGATGTGATCAATAATTGAAGGGTTGGTGGTTTGAATCCAAAATATATATATATAATAAATATAAAACCCACAGGATGTGATCGATAATTGAAGGGTTGGTGGTTTGAATCCCATGTCATGCATTTATTAGTAGTGATTTCATTCATTAATCCAGCCAATGAGAACGCTGTAACATGAAAAAGCCTGAAGAACTGAAATTTGTATCTGAAAAAATGTTACTTTTTTATAGACTATGGAATGAAAGAGTTTGACGGTTTTACAGACCTGAAGAAACTCTGGCTTTCTTCTTTCTTCTTGACATAATTCTCAGACATTTTAAGGAGAATCGCAGCGACCTGAACTGGTGTGACTCAGATTTGTGTCCCGCACCGAGGTTCGACTGTGGATACAACATGTCAGACACAACAACAGAGACAAATTCTCCGCTCAGGCTGCTGTAAACCCGGCTCTGTAAATGTCACACACACCAGAGGCCGTCGGAGAACGACAGAGGGGTAAATACTGGCTGCTGTTTATCAAAGGTCACACCCAGCTGGGGTCACAGAGGAAACATGTTTGACCTCTGTGTTTGGACAGCAGTCATATTCTTCTCAGAGGTCAAACCTCCGGCTTCTGAAGCAGCTACTGTGGGTTTTACACTGGTCCTTAAAAATATGTTCAGTTCTTTACCAAACAACAGCGACCAAATGTGACGAGGTGTGTGTGTGTGTGAGTTATGGTCTAGAGCAGGGGTCCCCAACCCCCGAAGTGTAGTGTGAAGTGTGTGTGAGTTATGGTTTAGAGCAGGGGTCCCCAACCCCCGGTCTGGGGACTGGAGCTGGTCCGCAGGTCATTTGGTCCCAGGGAGATAGTGAAAAAAATGTACTTCAGTTTTACTAATTTACTTCATTTAAATAGAATCCAGTTAATTCCCTTTAGTTTTTTCATTAAAGATAATCTGTCAATGTTTCAAACCAACAGGTCAAAGGTCATTCAGACTCTGATACTAACAGAGGAAAGTCTAAAAGATGTTTTATTTTTTAAAAATGTATTGTTCCTTCAATGATGGCGCGTTATTATCGGTCCGCAGTAACGGGACAAACGGTCCTTGATGCACAAAAAGGTCGGGGACCGCTGGTCTAGAGTAGCCTGGGTCTATAGGGAGAAACAAGCGGCCATCTTGGCTCCGGACCTCAGTCACATAAAGAGACTGGAGAAATCCAATAGCCTCTTAAAAAATAAGTAATGTGTGTGAATGTGTGTCATGTGCCGGAGTGTGTGTTTGTGCGTGTGTAAATCCCCTAATCCCATTGGTCTAGTATGATCCAGTAAGTTCAGACTGTCATTGATCTCTGGCCAGTAAAGCTGCTACGGTCACATAATACAATATTGATTGAGAATCAGATTTTTTTTTTTTTTTTTTCGTCTGCACTCCACAGCCTGAGGTGACCACAGACGTCCAGGTCTGTTAACGTTCTTTATATGCAGGAATACGAGGGTCTCTGAACACGGTGCTCATTTGTGGTTAATGGTTCGAAAATGAGTCGACACTTTACACGTAATTCCGTTATAAAATCTGATTTCTTATGACCGTTTGGAGGCTGTTTTATTCTCCTGTAACGTCAGGAACATGAATTGTTGTGAAGAGAATGTCCAGCTAGGCTTCTGTAGCTCAAACACTGTAGGACATGTTAAAAAAAGTGGGGAAAATATTTATATTTTGATCAAATCAAATATTTAATGTTAACTCACAAATAGCTCGTATCTAAAATATTAACATACACATAAACGTTTGTAAAATTAGCAAGAGAAAAAAGCTACATCCTAGCTCAATTAGCTTAGCTTGTAGCTCCTATGGCTTTGAGCTTTATTAAGATTGAACAAACATAATATATTTATATGCGAGAAAAGCCGTCCAGAATTTCCTCGATGACCTTGAGTTTGTAATGAAATATCGTTGAAATACCACAGGTGTCGCTGTGCTACACCTACAGGTATTTTCAATGTTTTATCAACATAATTCAACAATGACTGTTGCGTAATTTTTTTCAACAGAATTCAACAATGACCGTTGCGTAAGTGTCTCGAATTTATTTCCATGCCTTTTTCTTTTTTTGTTTTATAAAGTAGTTGACCGTCACTTCTGTTATCAAACCCTGTATTCGTATATAGATCCACGCGACCACACGGGTCCATTTACTCTGCTCCAGAATCTCCTCAGGTTGCACCTCTGAAACCTCAGCACTTCTATTCTAAGATGTTTGATACCCTGGAGCCCGGCTGCCTGGAAACAATACTATTATAGTATGTGTGTGTGTGTGTGTGTGTGTAGTACTACATACCCGTCAGTCAGCAACCTGTAATATTATAGCTCAGTGTTTCTTTGACATGTACTTCTGTGCTGCTGGTAGTTCGAGTCAGGTATAAATAAACATTATACTTCGTTCAAAGCGGCAGCTCCGTGTATTTGTGAGAAAAATAAGAAACGTAGCATTTCTGTAGTCACACAAGCGCTCGATACTTGCTCTAAAAACAGCTCAGCTTTTACACCTGTTCTTCACAAAAACCTCCTCCGAATCTCTGGGCAACCAGCGACCACATACGTGCTCCGATCGCACCTTCTATACGTCCTCCACATGGAGATTCACGCCTCACTCCAAATGGATTTGTTTATCGCAATTAGCAGCATCGTTGGGTAGCTAATAGCAGTGTGATGTGGCTAAAAAATTTTTTATAATTAATTAGAGGGGTTTTGATTAATTAAGTGAGATTAATCGGCAAACAGGCAGCGTTTTAAATTTAAATTAATTTTGATCAAGAACTGAATCAATTAAAAAATGAAAGAAAAGTTAGAAATTAAAAGAACAAAAATGATTAATTTTCATCTTAATGTAATAGTAATATGAACTCACAGTCAAATTACAGGTATTTGAGTCGATATTTAATCAACATTGACATTTGTTTTCTAGCTAACATTAGCTTTGGTGTCAGTACCGGTACTGGTGTAGCTAACGTTAGCTCTGGTATCTGTACCAGGACTGTTGTAGCTAACGTTAGCTCTGGTGTCTGTACCAGGACTGTTGTAGCTAACGTTAGCACTGGTGTCTCTACCAGGACTGTTGTAGCTAACGTTAGCTCTGGTGTCTGAACCATCTTCTTTGCTCTCAAGCAAGTGATTGTTTTTTGTAGTTAGCTTGTTTGTATTTTGACTCTGGTTCTCCTTTTTCTTATCCAACATCAACATCCTCCCTTGAACACGTCGACGTAATTTTTCTCTCACAAAATACAAACAATGATTTGATGTTTACCAGGAAGAGTCACGGTGAGACTAGAAAAGCTGTTTGTCTCGGTCCATTTGGAACCACTCAGCGACGTCTGGGCAGCAGTTAGGAGTTAATTTGTGCGTCTGTGTGAAATCCTCCTGGAGGTGTGCGGCATCTCTTTTTTTAATTCACCGACTTAAATGAGAGATTGTGGGAGAGAAGAGCTGATTCTAGCAGCAGATGGGCCGATAATTATGGAGTGGCACACGCAGCAGCAGCAGCAGCAGCAGCAGTAGTAGCAGCAGCAGCAGCAGTGAGAGAGGAAACTGTTGCACAGGTGAACAGAATTATAGACTCCATGAAAAACACACGTCGCCAACGTTGACTTTAACTGGAGGTGGGATGTGTTACAATCAGGCAGGGTCTAAGAAATGGGCTGCAGTCCAGTCGTAGAAGAGTGGAAACAAGGAATAACTTATAGTGATGATGGGTGGGTGGATGGATTGGTGGATGGGTGGGTGGATGGATAGATGGATGGATTGATAGATGGATGGATGGATGGATGGATTGATGGATGGATAGATAGATGGATGGATGATGGATGGATAGATGGATGGATTGATAGATGGATGGATGGATGGATGGATAGATGGGTGATGGATAGATGGCTAGAAGGAGGATGGATGGATAGAAAGATAGATAGATGGTTGATGGATGGATGGTTGGATGATGGTTGGATGGATGGATGAAGAACTTTATTAATCCCTCTGGAGTTTCCTTTGGGAAATTGAGGGACTTTAGGGAATATTTATCTAAATAAACCGGGATGTTTTGGTTTGGTTTTTTTTTGGTCTGTTTCATTTTGACCTTTTAGTTGGTGCTTTTGATGAAGGAAGTGTAAACATATATATATATATATAAATGTGCGTGTGTAGTGTTTGTTTGTTTTTTTGTGTTATTTTGTTTTTCCGGGAATAAACGTTCCAAAAAACAAGATGAAAAATACATTTCTGAAAATTAATTTCTTTATAAACAGTTTTATTTTTTCAGGTGTTTGCACATTTGGGTGACATGATTTAACGCCCTTCATCTCTCAGCAGGGGTGTCTCTGAGCAAGGGAGACAAACAAATCCAACTGTAGGAGGTGTGTGTGTGTGTGTGTGTGTATGTGTGTGTATGTGTGTGTGTTGCCAAATCACGAGTTGTTTGCCTTCAAACCAAGGTCAAACACAGAATCTTTTCACCGTCTTGAATGCACACACTCTTATCACATTCACACACACACACACACACACACACACACCGTACATGAATACATTCTCTATCTCACAAACACACGTCACATTATACATACTGTACATTCTGCTCACGGCCACAGCTCCAAACTGCCCCTGCCCCGGGGCAGGAAAGTCATGTTCTTTTTCATGTGACGGGGGGTTTTTAATCCCAGGAGCTAACGTGGTTTCAGCCACATGTTAGCTATTAAGTTTCTGAACTTTTAGTTTCTTCTTCTCGACTAACATTTATCTGTGTTTTTGTATATATATATATATATATTAATATTTATATGTATGTATGTGTTTATATATCAATGTCATTAAGAAAATCAACTTTAAAATGTTATTTTTTGTTAATATTGAGGGGTTTTTTCTTTTAGTGACACTGAAAATGACCTTGGATGTCTTCTTATTTTATAAACTATGTAGTGTATATATATATAATATATATATCATATGTATATATATACATATAATATATATATAAACATATATATACTGTATATTATACGTTTATATATATTATATGTATATATATATAGAGAGAGAGATTTTCTGGTATTTATATAATATATATATATTTATATATATTTTTGCTTTTTACTCTAATGTTATTTTAATGATATAATCATTAGGCAGATTCTGCTGGTATTATAATATATATATTATACATATAACGAATAATTCTCATTTAATTTTTATTTCTAAACTAACTAGAAATATGATTGGGTTTTTTTAGCTATTTTTATAACAAGTCTATCTGATCTTTTCTAATACTCGTGTTTCAGTTTGACTGCAGTGTCCTGTTGACAGCTCAGCTGTCAGACACCTCGAAGTATAAGTTATAAGTGTGTGTGTGTGTGTGTGACCTTGGTGTGTGATCGACAGGTGTCAAATGACATCAGGGACAAAGTGGCTGCGTTTTGTCACAACTTGAACGCATCACTGTCACATAATGATGATGTTGTTTTATTCCCAGAGTCAGACGTGTGAAGAGTGTGTGTGTGTTGGGGGGGGGGCTGACACGGTACCTCCGTGTGATTGGCTGAAAATGAAGAAAATACTTAGGAATATAAACTGTAAACTCAGTACATTGCTGTGCTGTTTTTTTTTTTGTCAAATTTTTTTTTTCAACTCGTTTTGGAATTGAGATACACAGCGTACTATTGGCTAATTGAGCATGCTCTTCTGTTCCTCGTGCTGATTGGCTCATGCATCGTAGCGTCTCTCAGCATCTGCCCCCCACCCGTCCGTCCGTGTTTTCATTTTTAGTCATCTATTTATGAACACGGATAAATAAATGACGAGGAGATCACTGATTTTCTGATCAATAAAAGCAGAGAGGCTATTAGCGATCGATCGCTCAGCTGATCTGTTGACCTGAGTGAGAGCAGGAGCCCGGGCCGAAGTCACGTCAGCGGCAGGAGACGCCGCCTTTTATTTTTATTGACTGTCGGGGTTGACGTTGCAGTGCTGAGTCGGCAGTCAACAGTCTGACCAGACAGTGATGCATGATGGGAGTAGGTGGATGTGGATGTGTGCGGTACATCTGTGCTGTACTTGTGAGGACGTATTTTAGGACAGAAACTCAGAAATGCATTATTTATATGTGAAGTCTTGTGTGGTTTTCTGCCTTCTCATTTAAACAAAATTGTATGACCACAAGATGGCGCTGTCCTCATGTCAAACACATAGCCCAAAGTAATTTTTGTTTTTCTCGTTTCGCTAATTACTGTTCCATCTGGACTTTACAGGTTTTTAGTAAACAAATGATGTCACATTGAATAAAGTAAAAAAAAAGTTAAATTCATCTCATAAATCAAGAAGGAAATTTAAAAAAAAGAATGAACCTGGATGAAGCCGACTCAGAGAGAGAGGGAAATAAAAAGCCACACTTTCTAATATTCTTCCATCTGTAGATAATGATGAGCTCTCACCTCATTCAGAGGCTGAGAGGGTGAGACCTGCGTCGCTGCCACCCGTCACTTTAATCAATTCCTCATTTCATTCCATCTTTGTAAAGACACAGACGAAAAAGAAAAAGTAATAAATTCACTCTCTTATCGCCGACACTTGGATTCAGAGCTGATTTAGAGGCTGCTGTCGACGACAGGTTCACCTCTGCCTGTACGTGAGGCTGTTAGTGATCAACGTACGAAATCAAAGCCCGGTCCTTTAAACACTCGGGGGGTAAATGATGTCAGAGGCCGAAAGACGCAATCACAAGAAAACAATAACAAACGGGGTTGGTTAAAGAACAAAAAAAATCTCTTTTTCTTTTTTTTTTACTATTTGGGATAAAGAACATTTGCCAACCTTTTTTACATATTTGACTCGTTGAATTCCATCAGTACTGAATCAAATTTCTATAGCTGAATATTTGGATGTCGTTTGCGCTACAGATTTTCGTATTGTGGGCTTCAAAAGACCAAATATAATAGACAAAGACTTTTTTTTTTTTTTTTTTCACACAAAGACGCCCCGACACCGTACTGATAAAGTCCTGGGAGCAGAGACAATGATGAGGCTGAACAGAAACTGTGGGCTGAGGCCCCAGAACAAAGATGAGTATCTGTGTTTTGGCCCTGTTGAAGTCGAGCCATTCGCTGAATGAATTTAATCCAACGACAGACAATGGAAAGACGAGCGTCTGCTCCGAGTCTGTGTGGAAAACAAAAACTGACGGGGAACAGGCGAGGAATCTTAAAAGGCTGAACAAGAGATAAAAACTAATCATTTCTACGTCACAGAGGGTTTTTTTTAACGCAGTTCATTCCATTATTATTCACCGTGTTATTGGTGTTTTTGGAGGCTGCAGGTGAAATCTACACGCAGTCGTAGGCGTTCTAACGCAGCACCCCCCCCTCGAGGAGACCACCTGACCCGTCTGAAGGTCGGTCAGGGGTAAACCGGTGAACACGAGCCACCAGTGTTAACGCGTAGCCTCCAGAAAAGAACATGACGCAGGCGGCAGCTGCCAGACGGAGTCGGTCCCTGCAGAGGGAGCGAAGTGGAAGAGATTTAATAAACAGGAAGTTCATTACGCTGGGAGTCGTCGGTATTTGTTTGGTCTCGTGTTTTGGAAGAAGATGTTGATCTGCTGTCAACATCTCAGAAGGTGTGGCTGATCCTGCAGCAGGACGGAGGGCGAGGGTGAAGGTTCTCAGCCAGTGTGATGGAATCCATAGGTTGTTGTGTTGTTTCCCGCTCCTGCCACAGCTGTGAGCAGGGCAGCAGAAAGAGTCGACTCTCGTTGGAGGGAATCTCACAGATGAGGAGGAGATGTTTGACAAATCCTGCAGGTCTGTGGTGTCAGTGTCACATGGGAACTCTCTCTGGGCCGAGCAGTGACCCAGACTCAGCCCAGCTTCAAAGAGTCCGGGATTAGACCAAAAACCAGGAGGTTTAATTTAGTTGGACGTGGATGGAGAATCCCACTGCTGAAAATAAATTAGATCCAAATGAAAAGTTCTCAAGTTTCAGTTCAGATGAAGTTTTGATGCATCATCGTCAGAGGTGTACAGCACCACAAATTATCTGGGGCTCAGCGCCACAGCTGAGGACGTGAAGTTTTTTAATTTTCTTTCCTACTTGTAGGTAGTTTTAACAGCCTAAAAATTATATATGTTTAATTCTGTTTTAGTTTGGCTGTGTGTGTGTCTACGTCTGTTACTGATATATGCTTGATGGTCCTGACAAAAATAGCAGCAACAACCATGTGTGTGTGTGTGTGTGTGAGTTTGTGAGTGCAGCCCGTGGTGGCTGAGGTTCCTCTGAAGAATGACTAACATCTGATCTGACCGCTGGTCATTTAAGAGCCGACAACATTCAGGTTCTTCACGGCTGCTCCGGAGAAACCCCCGACCTCAGAACCATCTGATCCACACACTAAGATTAGACCAGAGTGTCAGAGTGTGAACACAGACTGGTCTCTGAGTGGCTGAGGCTCGAACACAGACTGGTCTCTGAGGGGCTGAGGCTCGAACACAGACTGGTCTCTGAGGGGCTGAGGCTCGAACACAGACTGGTCTCTGAGTGGCTGAGGCTCGAACACGTCCAGCATTTACTGACGTCACAGGAAAAACACCGGACTGCTCTTTATCTGTTTCTTTTTTTTTTTTTTTTTGCACTTTAGTCTATTTAGAATATATATATAAATATATATTTTTTTATTTTTTTTAACTGGTAACTACAGCAAATATATTTTCAGACAGTGTAAATATATAAAAAAGGTGAAGAACGTAGAGGTTTACAGTGACTGTGTAAACACAGCTGTTCATACACAGAGGTCAAGAGGTCACCGGTCATATATGGTCATGATTTTGCCTGACAGTAGCTACAGATGTGTAAGTCGACGAGAGTGCTAACGCTAACGCTAACACTAGAGCTGAGACACAGGGGAAAAAAACAGTCATCATTAGGAGACAAAAGGCTGCTCCAATAGTTGACAGATTCACTGATATATTTTGATTTATATGTTTTCTATACAACAATAATAAATCAACGTCAACTGTTTTATACATTTTTTAGATTATTTTTTCTTATTAAATGATATAATACATTAATAATACTGACATCAATCTGAGGTCAGGAAATGAATTTCCTTGATCTTGATTTTAAATATATGTTCAATAAAAATCGTTTCCTTTAAATCCATCAGTGTAGGTAGTACAGTATAACCATTTACTGTACTGTACTTTTGCAGTACTCTGTTGACAAAAAAACGAATTACTTTTTAAATACAAATACTGCTCTATATTCCAAGTTTTTTTATTTAAATGATAGTTTTGTGCTTTTTACAAACACATTTTTTTCAGGCTTCTAATCCAAAAAAAAACATTTTCTGAACATTCGACCTTTTCACTCTTTTTTATTTTTTCTGTTTCTTCTTTTCATCCACTGGTTCTCCACTGTCTCTCTGGGGTTTTGTGTGTTTTTTTTTTTCCCCCCTGAACCTCCTCTCTTCCTGCCCTCGGGGCATCTACAGTCGGCTGCAGCCGTTTAACAGAACTGGCAGCCGACTGGTCGGAGTGCAGTGGAAACTGAGCCACGCTGGATACACGTTGCCGTGGCAACAGTCCAGACCTCGTTCTCTCCTCTTGTTTTCGCCACTGGGGAAAAACAAAAAAACAAAAAACCTTACTGTGAATTTGTTCAGTTTTGTCTTTACGTCTCAGTTCGAACACTGGTTCAGTTCAACCTTAAATTATCATTAAATATTATTTATTTAGTTAGATTTATATTGAGCTTCACTAAAACAAAAACACAATTTTTTTGAAGTCTTGAAGGAAATTCATTGAGAGTAAAACCAAAGAATAACAGTTTTTATAAATATTTGCTGTAACTTTTTTTTACTTCATCCAAACTATATCATTTTTACAGTTCGTGTTTATAAAAAAAGTACATTTTAACAGCAATATATCAGCAAAAGTGGAAAAATACAAATACATCATAAGACGCTCCAACGGTGGCTAAAAGAACCCATTTTACCCTAGTGGATTAGCAGAGTTACTGCAAGTGGGCGGTAAAATGTAACAGTTATTTTCTGATATAACTTAAAACTTAAAATAATTGGTTCATTAGACTTTTTTTTTCACATTGTATTATTTTAATATTTTATTCCAACAATGTAATATTTATAAATACACACACAAAACTCCAATATATGGTATAGAATTGCTAAAGCTAAACTTAATGTGACAAATGAATCAACTTTTTAAATATATACTAAACTTAATGTAACAAATGAATCAACTTTTTAAATATATTTACCTTAATAAAACAAATGAATCAACTTTTTAAATATATAAATATATATTTTTTTGTTATTGTGACACTTTTGACTGACAGCAGCCGCTGCATGTGTGCAGTTTTTGTCTTAAACTGTGGAGCTACGATGATTCAAGGCTTCACTTCACATGGATGAAATATATATGTGGTTTTTATGGTTTTTAAAAAATATATGTTAAGATAAAGTGGAGGACAGAAGTGATGGTAGAAGTCAAAACAATATATAAATATATATGAACTTATGTGTTGATTAAAGGTTAAAGACTCGCTCAGACTGTATTAAAGTACTCACACTAATTATATTTTGGTGCCAAAAACAGGCCTTTATGAATTACAATGAGGTCGACAGAGAGTAGAAAGGGGGGAGAAGAGGGGGGAGAAGAGGGGGGAGTCAGAGAGAGAAGGTGAATGGGCCTCTTCAGTGTGTGCCAGTAAAATTCATCTGAAAATTGGAGGACTAATGAAAGAGGTTTGGAGTTTGTGTGTAAGTGGCAGGAAGAGGAGCTGACACTGCCAAATTAAATGGTGTGCCACCGCTAAAGTCAGAGTGGGGGGGAGGATGGGGGGAGGAGGGGAGAAGAGGAGGACGGAGCCATTGAAAAGCCGAGGATGAAGCGAGCCGTAGCTCCAGAGGAAATGTCATCGAGAGGAAAGAGAACAAAAAGAGGATTTTTTGTTCTGTCCTCAGAAGTTTGTAAAGGAAAATGGCAAAGAGCAAGAGCCGTTAGAAAGACCTCGGAGTTTCCAGCTCCCTGAATAACGCTGCCATTTAAAACTTTTTTTTTTTTTTTTTCCTCTTCGCGTCTTTTGAGCGGCCGTTCTCGGCTCCATTGACGGCTTCTGTGAGCGTGTGGAAATCTGCTGCCCCTGGTGGAAGAACATGGAACACTGATCAGTGTCGGCCTGTCCACCTGCCTTTCAGACTCTGTATCAGTTCATCATTGGTTCCTGCTGCTTTGGTACTGATGTAAAAGCACTGCTTCACTTCCTTAAACCTCTACACCAGTGTTGTTGTCAGCTAAAAATACTGGGGTCAGGTGGTTCGCTGTTGCCCCCTGTGGTCAGTGCAGGTCTGCCCATAATGTTAACAATGAACGTGGAGTTTTTAACCACTTCGTTTTATGAACTTTTTGTATTCCACCATGTACCACTAGGAGGAACCCAAGTACCACCAGTGCTACATGGGCCATAGTTTGAGAACCGTTGTCCTAGAAGATTTGAAAAATGTTGAAAAACAAACAATTTTTTTTCCACTACTTTTATTTAAACTCAAAACACCTTCCTGCTATTTTCCTAAAAAAAAAAAAAAGTCTAAATCCCAGGAGTCAAGCCGGGATTCTTAGCAAAAACAACAACAAAACTCTTTTTGTAGGTAAATACTCAAACGCACACAACACAATGTCACATTAACATACAGGACTGGAAGAACTTTTAAAAAAAATTAAAAATTCATTCGGTTTTATAAACAAACACTTCAGCCTCTGGAGTCAAAATAAATAAAATATAAAATCAGATTATTATTATTTTTAATCTAACAATTAGCAGGAGAAGCTCACTCCACCACATCCATCAAAGCTGAACTGATACTTGACGTCTTTCTGAGTCTTGTGATGCCTGGGAGGGCGGGGCGGTGGCGAGGCGGTGGGGGGGGCGATGGTGGGGGGAGGTTTGTTTTTATTGACTATCTGTGTATTTCCACCGTTGTGACTGGCGGCCCCCGGGGCTCTTCAGTCCTCTTGACTGCGCGTCACTGTCGATCAGCGTTGATCCCATCGTGCGCCTCAGAGCAGAGGAACGGGCTGGAAATGATGGAGCGCTGCAGCTGCTTTGGCAGCAGCCGCTGATCAGCATTCATATCCTCACTTGCTCTTTTGCTGCTTTAGCTGTTCACGCACACACACACACACACACAAACTCATTACTTATGTACTCCATATTTCAAAATTTTATCCCATTTGGCCGACCCACCATCTGTCGCTGCTTGTCCCCTTTCTTCAGTAAAATCCATTTTTACTGCACTGATGGCATTAGCAGTGTGTGTGTGTGTGTGTGTATATGTGTGTGTATGTGTGTGTGTGAACAGCTAAAGCAGCAAAAGAGCAACTGAGGATGATGTTTGGAGATTTTTTCGAGGAGATTTGCTGACCTCACCAATCCCGTAAATCCCCCCTAGAATAAATTTAGCTTCTACGTATTAGCTTCTTTTTGCTTCTTGTAGCTTTTTTTTAGCGACAGAACTCGTGATCTGACTTGGACCTGGACTTGAATACTGATCATTGGGACTTTGACCCAACTCGACTAGTTCCTCGTGAATCAGATCAAGTCCCAGTCAAGTACAGTAAGTTTAGGCTTTGACCCAAAACATCCAGTTTTCGCAGCTAGGACTCAAAGATGAAACTCAAAGACTTGGTTGAAACTTTACTGACTAGGACTGAAGGACTGGAAAAAAAACGATCTTGAACTTTTGAAGATATTTTTTTTAGGATTTTAAAACTATTCTCTGACTCATCCGACTTCAGTGATTTGAACCAGAACTTGAAGCTCTAAGACGAGGACCTGGGCTGAGGTGGAACCTTTTTTTTTTTAGTGACTTGGAGTCAAACTCAACTCATTCTTTGTCGTTGTGACTCGTACGACGTCGGTGAGTGATCCCAAGGATTGAACTCACTTTGGCTCTAAACCCTGGAATAGAAATGTGGACTTGAACTGAGGACTTTCTAGTGACTGGGACTCGTACAGTGTTTGAGATGGACTCTTCTTTTGACACGAACCAAGACTTGAGCATCACTCTGATTTTGCTCATCTGTGACTCAACCTGAGGGTCAAACTCTTTGGTCTCCAGCTCTTATTTGAGTAACCCTGACTCGGACTTGGACTTGGACCTGGACCTGGACCTGGACTTGGACTTGGACCTGACTTGGACCTGGACCTGGACCCCGATGTCTCAGCTGTGACGGTGTGTGATACAAACCAGCTGGAGTTCAAACTGCCTCTTATACAAGTTGTGGAAAAAAAAAAATGAAACTCTGTCCCCTGGCGTTCTGTGCCCAAAAAAGGAAGTGACTTCAGATTCCCGCCGGCTGAAATCAGATTTGAGGAAAGTTGTTTGAAGCTGTTATGGTTTCACACATGTGCGACGCAGACGGCTCCACCTACTGTCCAGAGTAGTGTAAATGTGGCATTCGTTACATTTATCAGACCTTTAAACAAATTCATGTGTGTGTGTGTGTGTGTGTGTGTGTGTGTGTGTGAGGGAGTCCCCAGGATTTTCCGAAGTCCTTATTAGGTTAACAAGATTTTCTGGAGATCGGAATGAGGGAGGAGGGGGAGAAGAAGGACAGGGAAAAGGGAAAGATAGGGAGCCTCCCTGTGATGATGGAAGAATAGTTTGAAACACACACACACACACACACACACACACACCAGTCTTTGATCCTCTGCAGGAGCCGTCACACGTCGTAGCTGCTTTTACGGTTTCGTCAACGGCTGTCCAATAAAACAGACTATTATCAGAAACACTATTTCTCAGGGCCCTGTGCAGCGTCAAGGACGGTGACGCCACGCTTCGAAATCAGGAGGTCTGTGGTTTGAATCCTGACTCAACCAGAAGCGGTCGCTGAGGGGTCTTTGGAGATTTAAAAAAACAAAAACAAAAACCAACAACATTTTTTATGTTTGTCTCATGCAAAACTAGTTGGAATCAGAGCCAAATATATATAATATATATATATATATATTAGGCTATACATATATTTATTTATATATATATATGCATATATATATATAAATAAATATATGTATAGCCTAATATATATATATATATAAAGAGAATTATGTTCCAAGATCGCGGTAGGAGAAAAAACGCAAAGTAAAGACGTGATAGTTATTATATTATTTTCAAAAATATTTACGAACCCTTTAGGGCATGAAATATGGCAAAAAAATCTTTTTTACGAAACCCGTACGTACAGGTTATTTCTTGCAATATCCTGTATGTATGTGTTATAAAATGTCTTTTTATTTATCAAAAAATAAGTTTCCAGTTTTGAGTTTACAGACTTAAAATGACCTGCACTAAGTTTCCATTTTCAATCACGGTGTTTTTATAATTCCTCGACGTCCAGACTGTCGTTTCTAACAGGGACAAACGGTCCAATCATTAAAAAGACGTGGAATCAAAGTGACGGTGTGGACGCTGTATTTCTGGGCCTTTTTTTTTTTTTGATGAACTCCTGTTTCCCCCCCCTCCCCCAGGCTGTGTGTGTGTGCGATAAAGCAGCTGGAGATGTGTGTGTGTGTGGGACAGATCAGTAGCTGCAGTGATCGAGTTTCAGTCGCACCATCAGTCAGAGTGAACATCGATTAAAACCAGGGATGAACCTGGAGAGAGGCTCCGAGGAAAACTGGGAATTCTGTCGAAGCTCTGTGTGTGTGAGTGAGTGTGTGTTCATGCTTTATTAGCCCCAGTGAAGCAGACTTGGTTCACTGAAGTTATGGTTTCCCCCTGTGGCCTGTAAAGTTATTAACTTTTTGAAGTGAAGTTAACCAAATACACATTTTACCGTCACCTGTGGTACCAAAAGTGAAAGTTTCCGATCCAGAGACGTCCGCGTTTCTGAGGAGTGAGAGAGTGACCAGTGAGGTGATTTACCACTTCCTTTCCCTCTGTGTGTGTGTGTGAGTGTGTGTGTGTGTCAGCGGAAACATGCTTTGTTAGTGTCAACTGTGTGCCATTCAACAGACGGCCTCTGTGGGTAACCACCACACACTGGCAGCTCTGTTTTCTCTGTGGCCTCTTGAGTATAAAGTATGTGTATGGATGTAAAAGACAGCACATGGAAAACTTTAAAAAAAAACAGTGAAAGACACTATTGAAGGAGACTGACAATTTAAAGGTTCTCTTTTTTTTTTTTTTTTTTCAATGTTGCCAGAAAGACCTAGAAAAGAACGAGGAAGTACTGCAGTACTGGTGGAAATATATTTATACTTGTTGTTGTTTGTATTTGTCAAATACCAAATGTTGCTTGATGATGAGGATGAGGATGTCCTCATCCCTGGAACCTCAAGGACAAATGAAGACATTTCAAGGACACTAGAAATGGTCTCTTTGCCTCTGGGTCAAAGGTCAAGTTTTAAAATGTATCCAGATTATTTTAATGAAACAAAAAAAGGAGGGAAAAAAATGGATGAAAGGAAGAGGAGCTGAAGTGAGACGAGGAAGGGAGAGGGGGGGAGAGGAGGGGGCTCAGTGGGAGAGGGGGGAGTGGGTGGAGTCAGTCCCCCAGCATACTGGG
>NC_024318.1:231559-234437 GCF_000523025.1 Cynoglossus semilaevis
GGGGGGGTGTTCACAGCTGCTCTGCTGCACAGACTGTTTTTAATACTTCTCAGCAAAGTCAGATGGAGGACGTCTCTGTGGAAACACAGATGTGTGTGTGTGTGTTTTTGAAAGCAGTGCTAGTGTGAATGGTGTCATGTCAGTGTGAACTGAACCTCGGCGGTCGTGAATGTTTCCCACGGTATTCCTGTCCTGGTGAGGACACCGACGCGGTGCGTTCAGGGGATCAGGGAAACTGCAGTGTCTGAGAAGAGAACCAGGAGAATCAGGAGAACCAGGAGAAACAAGAGAACCAGGAGCGTCTTGACTGGGTCTACTGCACATATATGTTTGGATGGACATCAAACAGTGTGGACGTCTGTGCAGCGTCACAACACACACACACACAGAAGTCTGTAGAGGATATATAGAGTGTGTGTGTGTGTGGGCGGTGAACCTGCACAGACGTCCACACTGTTTGATGTCCACCCAAACATCTATGTGCAGTAGAACCAGTCAAGACGCTCCTGGTTCTCCTGGTTCTCTTCTCAGACGCTGCAGTTTCCCTGACCCCCTGAAGGCCCCGCGTCGGTGTCCTCACCAGGACAGGAATACCGTGGGAAACATTCACGACCGCCGAGGTTCAGTTCACACTGACATGACACCATTCACACTAGCACTGCTTTCAAAAACACACACACACACACGACTCAAGAAAAGATATACAGTGTGTGTGTGTGTGTGGAGAACCAGGAGAACCAAGAGAACCAAGAGACCCAAGAGAACCAGGAGGAGAACCAGGAGCGTCTTGACTGGTTCTACTGCACATATATGTTTGGATGGACATCAAACAGTGTGGACGTCTGTGCAGCTTCACAGCACACACACACACACACACACACACACACACACACACACTGTATATCTTCTACTGAGTCGTGTGTGCATGTGTGTGTGTGTGTGTCTCTACTGAGTCATGTGTGTGTGTGTGTGTGTGTGTGTGTGTTCACTATCCAAACTATTTTTCATACACACTTTCTTGTCAGTTCTCACACACACACACACTGACCGTTGGTCTGGAAACAATCTTCTCCACCCCTGTTGGTTACCCAAATATTGCGTTGCCACGGCGATGGGACAGCAGCCCCGCACAACTGACCTGTTTGTCAGTAGACTGAGACGGAAGAGGATAAAAGACGAGAGACGATAAAGAAAAAGATCAGGAGGAAAGGCACCGGTTACTGTGGTACCGATCCTGAACGCCGATGTTTTCCGACCAGCGCGGCGTCTGGAGATGTTGGTGCCGCGGTGTGTGTGTGTGTGTGTGTGTGTGTGTGTGTGTGTGTTGGTCATCGGCGAGTGCAGCCAGCTCACAGACGGAGTCATCACTCCGGAACTTGGGAAAAGGAAAATTTCCACCCTGTGTAGAGATGATTCATGATCACAGTGAGCTGATGTGAGAATGAAATTTTTTTATTTTTTTTTTCAGGCTGAGACAAAAATGGATAAAAAAAAAAAAAAAAGTTTTTGCCTTGAATTAAAAATCGCTCAAGAACAGGAACAAGAACAGGAAAAAAAAACCCTGAATCTGAAGTAAAATATTCTTTTGATGAAACTCTCTGCAGTTTATCACCACATCAGTTATTATTAGTTTGCTCAAGGGCTCCACCTTGAGGCAGGGGACAGTTTAGCTGATTGACGTGTGTGTGTGTGTGTGTGTGTGTGTGTGTGTGTGTGGTTGTGATCTTCTCCAGGGCTGGAGGTGAAAACCGTTCACCATCTGCTCTGACGAGACGCTGATAAATGTCCCATAATCCCCGTCGTGTGGTAATGAGTTCACCCCTGATATTTGTGTGTGTGTGTGTGTGTGTGTGTGTGTGTGTGTAACATAGCTGACAGACGAACCTGCGGTTGTCCTGTGTGTAATTAGGTGTTCAACAGTCGGCAGGTGTTCTGAGTGACACGGTGTCGTCTTATTGGCTGATTTTCTGGAGGTTTCAGTTCAGCCAAAGTACTTCAACAATACTTCAACAATACTTCAACAGTACTTCAACAATACTTCAACAATACTTCAACAGTACTTCAACAATACTTCAACAATACTTCAACAGTACTTCAACAATACTTCAACAATACTTCAACAGTACTTCAACAATACTTCAACAGTACTTCAACAGTACCTCAAGAAACACGACCGAAAATATGCACCAAAACTTAACTTTTTTCATGACAAAAAACTTTAAAAGAAAAACAGAAAAAATATATATACATATGTATGTGTATATATATATATTAGCTAATATATTAGCTATATCAGGACAATATTTTTCCTGAGAGCCAGGTGGATTGTGGGTACTTAGTAGTAAAACCAGCTGCTGTTCCTTTTCTGTTTCCTCTGTGAGTTCCAGTTTCCTGTCCTCTCCTCACTTTTCTTTCTTGTCTTTTTTTCCGTTCTTCCTCCTCCCTCCTCCTCCTCCTCCTCTTCCTCTTCTTCCTCTTCTTCTTCTTCTTCTTCTTCTTCCTCTTCCTCTTCTTCTTCTTCTTCCTCCTTCTTCTTCTTCTTCTTCTTCTTCTTCTTGTCCTCAGTAAAACCATCAAGGTGAAGGTAATTGACGACGAGGAGTACGAGAAGAACAAGACCTTCTACATAGAGATCGGGGAGCCACGCCTGGTGGAGAACAACGAAACCAAAGGTCAGGAAGGTCAAGGTGAAAGGTCGAGGTCAAGGTCTCCATCATCTCCAGCCTCCACACAGCTGCTGCAGGTTCTCATCTCCTGGAGGCCGGAGCATGAACGTGCAGCAGACTGTTGATCACCACATCTCACCCCCGTCCTCCCTCCCTCCCTTCCCCCGCACACACACACACACACACCTCTTCCCCCTGTGTGTGTGGGTGGG
>NC_024318.1:234518-236443 GCF_000523025.1 Cynoglossus semilaevis
CCTCCCTCTGTGTGTGTGTGTGTGTGTGTGTGTGTGTGTGTGTGTCCCATACAGGAAGTCCATAACGATTAGGATCTTAGACCGAGAGGAGTACAATAAGCAGTCGTCATTCTACATTGTTCTTGACGTTCCCCAGTGGAGACGCAGCAGGAAGGAGTGGACAGGTGTGACAGCCAATCAGAGCTGAGAACTCACTCTAATCAGCTTTTAACGTGAAGGGAGGGGCCGTGAATTGTAGTTTATTACAAAATACTTTTAAGAAACAATAATTAAAATGTAAAGGAGTTCTTTAACTTTATCAAACAGAGTGTTGTTGGTGGATTACTCTTCAAAATTTAAAGTAAAAAAAAAATTTAGAATGACAGAAAAACTGAATATGTGAAATGAGAATAATTGATTAAAAAATTAAGATCATTAATTTGTTTCAGGATAAGCTAAAAATGAAAAGGTTTATACAAAAACATTCCAAACGTGAATTAAGAATTGGTCAAAAAGTTCTAAGACAGATGATGACCTTTGACCCCCAGGTCACAACCTGTTTCTTGCTCAGGTCTAAGGAATGAAATTTATTTCCCTCAAATGTTCCTTGAAGCAACATTTAAAATAAATGTGTGACGTTTGCTCTGATTTAAAAAAAAAAAAATCTGATCAAATCCCTGACACAGACATGATTATGTTAAAGACTGAAACCAGTCTTTTATGTCTGTCCTAGAACTTGTCCACCCAGAGCTTCACTCTGACAGCTCAGGTCTTCTTCAGGTTCTCTGCAGCTCCATCTACTGATCGCCTGCAGATTTTTTTCCTCCTCCTTTTTCCTTCCTCTCCTCTCCTCCTTTCCTGACTCGTCTCCAGCTCAGAGGCACTCACACCTGTCCACTCCTCCTCCTCCTCCTCCTCCTCTGTCCTGTCCTCCTGTTGTCAGCTGTTGGTCTGAGTCACAGACGTTTTCTGTCAGACTCTTCAGACTCTTCTTCATCCTGCACCGGCGTCACAGACGTGAACCCATGACGGCAGCTGCTCACACATTAACACAGACAGAACAGGTGATCAGCAGGGTCAGCAGCAGCAGCAGTAACAGTAACAGCAACAGCAGCAGCAGCAATAACAGCAGCAGCAGCAGCAACAACAACAACAGCAGCAGCAGCAACAACAACAACAGCAGCAGCAGCAGCAGTAACAGTAACAGCAGCAGCAGCAACAGCAGCAGCAGCAATAACAGCAGCAGCAGCAGCAGCAACAGCAGCAGCAGCAGCAACAGCAGCAGTAACAGCAACAGTAACAGCAGTAACAGCAGCAGCAACAGCAGCAGCAACAGCAGCAGAAACAACAGAAACAGCAGCAGTAACAGCACCAGCAGTAACAGCAGCAGCAGGAGTGGAGCACACGTGTAGGAGGCAGAACTCGTCGCCCACACGCCTGATTTCATTTTTTTCTTCTTCGTCTATTCAGTGTTTTTTCCCGAGTTCAGTCCGACATTATCCTGGAATTAGACACGCAGGCTGATGGGAGGTTCAGGGAAATGTCAGCGGTAAAAATGGAAAATGTATTTTTGTATTTTTCTGGTGTGAGCAGCGTAACAGACACATTTTCCACCTAAACCCACTAAAGGGATTCACACCCACAACCTGCAGATTACTACAGCTCCCACCAGGACCCAGAACTATTTTCAGGAACATATTTCTTACACAGTAAACAGGACGAGGACATTATATTTATTTAATAAAAGACATAACTCACTGTGTCTGTGTACGAGACATTAACAGTGTTTATAACGACGTTTATGATGATGAGAGGATCAGAGACAGGGACTGGATATCACATTAACACAGTCAGGAGATCAAACACACCTCCAGGACACACTCACCCCCCCCCCTCCACCCTCCCCCCCCCCCCCCCCCCCGCCCCCTCCCCTCTACCCATCCTCC
>NC_024318.1:236745-242587 GCF_000523025.1 Cynoglossus semilaevis
CCCCCCGTCCTCCCTCACCTTCTCCCCCTTCTGGTGGAACCTGAATCTGTCAAACACGACAGGGGAAACCAACCACCACCACGCCTTCATCCTCGTCTTCTCTCCTCTGTCGCCGCCATCGTCGTCATCGTTGATCTGGTTCTTGGATTTCCTCCTCTTTCTTATTCACTTTCTTTCATCCTTTAAATCCTTATCTCCTTTCCTCACTCTGCCTGTGATCTCCCACCACCACCGTGGAAACTATCACACACACACACTATTTTTTTCTTTCTTTCTTTCCCAGAGATTTAGATCAGATTTAGATCAGATCAGATCAGACGTTATTGATCCCACACCGATGTAACTGTCATGTGACAGAGGGAGATGACATCCTGTATTGATCCACCTGTGTTCTGGCCCAGTCGGGCGTGTTCTGTGGATGACGACCCGGCAGCTGGATTCAGCACAGAGAGAGAGAGAACGTGACAGATAGAGTGTGTTTGTCGCAGCAGCAGCAGCAGCCTGTAGGGGGCTTTCTTTTCTTCCCATAAACCACATGCTGCAACTCAACTGAGGGGAACAAATGACCGGCGATGTGCTGCAGACCCACAATGCACTGCAGTACAATGAAAGGCAGCAGCAGGGCTAAAGCTCTGGCCGCTTATTGAAATGTTGATCTGACAGTGTGTGTGATCCCAGCGGTGAGTTCAGGCTCTTCACTGAATTTAAATTACTGACACAGGCCATAAAGACGAGAAGGCAGGGAAGGCAAGGGATCATGGGAGGAGGGGATAATAAGGAGGCAGTGAAACCAGATTTTTTTTTTCTAAGTTGAAATTCCTTCATCTTCATCAGCATCTTATCAGGTCAGAGAAGACGAGTCCTGCTCTGAGCTCCTGAACGACCTCTGTTCTCAACCCGCGGCGCTGCCGTGTTTGTGTGTTTTTCAGAGGAACAGACGCAGCAGAAGGAGGTGGAGGAGGAAGAGGAGGCGCTGACAGGAAAGGATGAAGAGGAGCGACGCATCGCCGAGATGGGACGGCCCATGTTGGGAGACCACGTCAAACTGGAGGTCATCATCGAGGAGTCGTACGAGTTCAAGGTACGGTTGGTGTTTTTGGTTATCGTGTCTGTGATGATAAAACATGGACGTTTTCAGCAAAATGTGTTAATTGTGTTGCAGATATACATTTTATAATGGATCTAGTGTATATTTACAGAGTAGAATAAAAACCCTCAGTCAGTACTTTATCAGTACTGGGAATACTTTTGCAGTATTCTGACATATACGGAAATTAATTACTGTGTCTTTTCCTTCCTGAAGAAACGTGTAGATTTACAGTAATTACCATGTTTCTGTGTGTGTGTGTGTCTGTGAGAGTGTGTGTGTGTGTGTGTGTAAAAATGCATGTCCCCGGCTGTCACTTGCCCCACACTCTCTCTCTAGACAGACAGTTAATACCCAGTAATAGCTCTCCTCCCATATACTTTGTCAAGTAGTTCCTAACCACTTTAGTGCGTCCGTGTGTGTGTGTGCGTCCGTGTGTGTGTGCGTGTGCCAGCGTCGCCTATAGTGATGTCAAGTACATCGTCGTTGGCAGACTGAAGTGCAGTGTTCAGGCACGAGTGCCTTGCACAACAGTTGAGAGGAGAAACAGTCGAAGACAAGTTGGAGAAGATTCTGTTCAAAGTGAACGCTCTGACAGAGAAATGTCGTCTTCAGGTTCAGGCTCAAACGTTAGCACGTTTTTAGCATTAAAAAAAAAATCCTTAAAGTGTAAGAAAAAAAAAGAAACTGTCGTAAATATGTAGCGACTGACAGGAAAGTCTTTGTGTTACGAACGGTGAACACGTGTTTTGATTTGTCTTTGAATCCAACGACTAAAACTGCTCCAGGATTCATCCTTAGCTGGCTAAGCTAGCTAGCTACAGCTAAAGCTACAGGTAAATTTAAAATAGCTTGTGGTTTTTACCAAAAAAAACTTAGCTATGTGTAAGACCGGCTAAAGGAGTAGATGTTGGTTAAAATGATCTGTTTTTACATCATGTTTTTTACATTTTTACATCGTTACACCAGACGATTTCAGATTAGCATTTTCTTTGGAGACATTTCCATGACGTCCAGTTTATCAAATTAACAAACAATAAATTCATAATTTTGCCTGAATAAATGATTTTCTTTTAAAAGTCAACAGAACTCCCAGAGTCCCAAAAGCTAATTTATGTGTGTAATTATTTAACTGTTTTGAATTTTAAATTTAGCTAAATATTTTGGTCGATAACGCTCCACAGTCACTGACCTGTTCATCGTCTCCTGTCTCGTCTGTTGTTTTTTTTTTGGTTTTTGTTTTTTTTTGGCAGAACACAGTGGACAAGTTGATAAAGAAAACCAACCTGGCTCTGCTGGTTGGAACCAACAGCTGGAGAGACCAGTTCATCGAAGCCATCACTGTGAGCGCAGGTAAGAACCACGTCTGTGTGTGTGTGTCTGTGTCTGTGTGTGTTCAATGACTTCCTCTGAAGATCAGTAGCTGGCTTTGATGCTCCGTACACACAGGCACTGACCAGATGGGACATGATGTCCACAGTTGATTATGAAAACCAGTGTGTGTGTGTGTGGAAGTGAGACACCTAGAGGAGAAAAAACAGCAACCGTTGTCCAGGTCTTTTATCGGCTCGGATTCCTGTTAAATGCCCGATGAAGTAGGTGAAGGCGGAGCTTACAGCCAGGCGGGGGTGAGAACCTTCACAGTTAGGATATGACTGTAGACAGGAACAGGAAACACTCGACGTCGTCTTCTGGTTCCTCCAGCGCCTCATCTTCACACCCGGCTGACGCCTCCATCGACCACACCTGGCTTCACTCTCTTATCTGGGATCAGCTCGTCAGGGCTGACAGGGCGCTGCGTTTGTGCGTCCGTGCCCGAGAGCGAGGACAGACGACTGCTCAGTGTGAGTGCTGCGTGTGTCGGTGATAAAAGGCAGTGATGAAACCACCGGTTTCCACTGAAGGATGAAGACAAAGTCTCACCGCTGTCTTTGTCTTTTAGGACGGGCATGAACGAGGGCAGCTACTGTTTCAGCTTCACTGGACCATTTATTGGACAACTGTCCTTTATGGGAGAGTAAAAGCACAGACGGGGAATTAACTCACTGACTAAGCTATAACTGACTCTGGGGCACACGTTGGAACAGTGGTTAGTGCTCTTGCCTTACAGCCAAAATCGTCAGAGATTTGATCCCTAACTGTAACAGACCCTCTTCCTGTGGGTGGGGAGGGGGGTCATTGAGTCAGATCAAGTAGCTTGTTTTTAATGCCTTTAATCTCCACTGCAGTGTTGTCTCTTTTGACTCGTTAGAGCAGGGGTGTCAAACATACGGCCTGTGGGCCAAAACCGGCCCGCTGGGGGGTTCAATCCGGCCCGCTTGATAAATTCCCACGCACCCGTATAGAATGACTTGGTGGGCCACATTTGGACCCCAGGCCTTGAGTTTGACACACTGTTCCTTACAGGGACAACTCCACTGAAACACCGTTACTCGTCAGAACTGATAAAAATGTTGGTCTTTTCAGAGGAGTTTGTTGGTGAAGGGAAGGCTGAGCCGAGGAGTCTTTTGTTGGACTATTAAATCTCACCTTTAATTTCTCTGATGATGATAATTCCTGACCATTTCTGTTCTTTTTATGTACATATTTTTTCTCTTCTTCTTCACCTCCGTCCCTCTTCATCCACCTCCTCCACCTGAGTTACGACTGAGTCAGAATAGGGTCAGAGATTAATGACTCCTCCAGTGGATTGGAAATGTTTCGAAAACCGTGATTGAGGTGCGGAGGAGGAAATGATGGAGACGGGCTGTGACGTAAGGTCACACTGGGGTCACCTCCTCTTCCTCCTCCTCGTCCACCTCCTCTTCTGGGCCTGATAGGTTTATTGGTCCCTCATGAGAGGATGGAGCAGGAGATAAACTGAGAGAGAGGTTTAAATTAAAGAGGGGGGGGTGAGAGAGAGAGTGGGTTTAGATAACGGACATTATGCCAAAGCCACTCACACACTGAGTGCCAGTGGAGACGGGCTGTAACTTGGCAGCTTATCCTTTACAAACACACTCCAGGCTGAAGGGTCTGAGCCAGTCCAGGGTTTCTGAGGCCGATTGAGAGGTGGATTTAAAACGGCTCCGCTCTGATCTTAACTCCGACTCGCTTACTGTCGAAAAGTTTCGAGACTTTATCGATTTGAAGTCATTTTATTTTAACACAAACGTCAAACATCATAACAGACTTGACCATCAAGTACAGTAATAAAGATTCAGTTTGACACAATTTACACCGGTCACTTATGTTGATGCACCGAAAAATTGCACACTTGATCTTCAGTTTGTTTTTGCCGTTGGCAAGTAAGTCAATAAATTATGGTGTAAAGGAAAATGCTTTAAGGAATTTCTTTATTCCTACTATTATTATTATCATCATTTTTATGATCCGTGCTAATGGTTAAGGAAGCGGATTTGTATTCGGAAGGTTGCAGGTTCGAATCCTCCAGCCACCAGGTCCCTTGCGAAGAGCCAAGAGAGCTGTAGATGGTTCCGGAACCATAGATTGCAGACCTCTGGTCTATTTCAATCTGATGTTTTTCCCCAAAAAAATATAAAAATACAATAAATGGAATATAAGATTTCAGTCTTTAGACCAGACGATGAAGCAGAGGCTGGTCAACGACGCGCTCTTCTGCTCATCACAATCTCTGTATTTTTATTTTTATCTGTCGATGGATATTTTGCAGGAAGACATTTAAATGTTCCTGAACTCATCAAAACATCAACAAACCAAACATCAACCTGCACTTGGTTTGACATTCGTCTGGAAGGTAGAGGCGTCCATTTATCCTGCCACTGAAGCCCCCTGAAATGTCACAGTGATGTGTGTGTGTTGGTGTGTGTGTGTGTGTCAGTCTAGGAACCATTTTTAGATTCTTTGTCCACCTTCCTCCTTGTTTGCCGAGCAGCTCATGTCCAATTTGTCCCTACAACGGGTAACATATTGAGACATGGGGACGTGTGTGTGTCTGTGTGTGTGTGTGTTTGTTGTCATGCACTCGTGCACACGTGCGACCTTATCAAACGCAGACACGTTGCTCTTTACCCAGAAGCCCGATCCTGTTGAATTCCTGATGATGTCATTGTCATGCAGATGATGTCATCGTCATGCAGATGATGTCATCGTCATGCAGATGATGTCAGGTGTGTGTTTTAACGGTCTGCCTTGACAACCACGACCTGAACATCTCGATCCTGTGGTGACATCATCGTGATGGGTAAACACCGCATCGTGTCAACCAGTAATAAACATCCTATAGTGTCTGTAGTGTCCACTAGATGGCGCTCAGGTTAATAATAAGACGCCCTCTGAGGTCGTTGTTATCAGTTTATTACCTGATTCACTCATTGTCTCTTTCTGGTGAAGTTGGCTTCATTTTGGTGGGATGGCGCTCAGGTATTTCCCTTCTCTGGGAAAATTTGAAAAAATGTATGTCTGATGGGAGGAAGTTTAAGAGATGGGGGGCTGGAGGGGGAGTGCAGTTCAGGGCTGACGCCCCTTGGTGGCAGATGACAGAACTTTGTAAACAATCAGAGGTTTTAGATGATGAAGAAGAGCAACGTAAATGGTGAAGGGGTTTCTGAGTCCGAGTCCCAGCTCCAGGAACCAAGATTTAATGATGTTGTCATTCGAGGAAGTGGTTTCCTCGTTTTCCCTCAGGGTTTCCCTCAAACCGATGAATAACTTTCCGTCTTCTTAAAGGCAGATTCTCTTCAGCAACCATTTGGCTACGTCCATTTATCCTATATGGGCACAAACAGGTAGAGA
>NC_024318.1:242600-246139 GCF_000523025.1 Cynoglossus semilaevis
ATCAATGGAAATGAAATGAAGGGAAAGACGGGGGGGATAGAGACGGAGAGGTCGTCGGCGTAGAGTGTGAGGGAAAAAAATGAAGGAAAGAAAAGAGAAAAAGATTGATGTTGGAGCGCTGCACACTCCACTGGATTATAATTACTGAGACCACCCTGAGCTGTTCATCACCTGCACCACTCCTCCACCGCTCTGTGTGTGTGGGTGTGTGTGTCGGAGAGAGAGAGAGAGAGAGAGAGAAAACCTGGTATAGCTATACTTGTGGGGATTCCATTTTGAGACAGAAATTTACAATTATTTTGTTGTGGGGACACTTTGTCTTTGTGGGGACGTTTATTGCACACACATGTGCATTTGTGTTTGTCCACCTGCTGTACGGGTGATGTACTGCAGCTGAAGTGTTCCATTTGGCCTTACCTCGGTCCAAACATTTGTGAGGATATTTCTTTGAGCTGCAGATCGACCGTCTGCGTCTGTAGCGTCTGTGCTAACAAAACGCATCGGAACAATCAACAAAGATGCCAGGAAAGAACAATCGCACATTTTCATCCTTTATCTTTATGGATCTGTCATTTTCTGCCTGTCAATTGAAGCGGCGCACAAAGAGTTATTTGTTGTTTTGTTTTTTTTCTCCAACCCTGCATTCAGAGCAACAATGACTTCATGACGACTGCTCGTTTGAGTGAATAGTTAAATAACCGATTCTTTTGTCCTTCATAAATTGACTGACTCATGCAGCGCTCGGTACAATTGTTGTTATTAAACAGCTAAATAAGAGCGAACGCCAAATGTCCTCGGTCTTTTCGCTGGCATTTGTTAAATATGACAAGTGTGTGTCATGTTGTCTTTATATTTTATTTAGAATTTACGTAAACCTTCAGTCACATGGTTTTTTTCAGTTTGGCCCAGTGTTATCAATGTCTCAGCTTCATGAGAAATGGACAAAAAATATAACACGCTAGCTGTGAAATCAATCTGATTTAAATCCTAATCCACAGATTATTCAGATTATTTACATGGCTGGATATGAACACTTCCTGTTTATTATGGCGTTTCCTATCTTGCTAATTAGATAGCGACAAAAATCTTAATCATTGCCTTATGTACAGTCATCTGGAGGGTCTTCTGGCTCCAGTAGTGCCACTTGGGCAGAACAGGGACGTCCACTATGCCATATATATATATATAGTATTAAACAATATATATATAACATTGGTTATTTTGTCGCTACGCATTTTTGTTTAAATGGACAGTTTGATAACCAAATTAACCAAAATGTTACTGAACTCCTGCACTACCTCTACCTACCTCTAGGGGTGACGGTCCTCCTGTACGACACCTCTGATTTGAGTGAAGAATTGCATTGCATCTATTAGTGTCCACATTTTTATAGTGAGACCTGACACACACACACACACACACACACACACACACAGGCTGACAGGTCCACTGAAGCGTGTCAGCACAAGTCCTGACACACACACTGAGGCACAAAGACAATATTTCACAGCTGTCAAATCTGCACTGAAGTCGTGTCTCGTTAGTCTGACGTCCAATATAATAAATATAAATAAAGCATCTTCTTTTTCAGGGAAACTTTGATCCAAGAGATGAAGAAAAAAAAACACTTTACATAATATTATTGAGTGGAGATAATAAATCATTATTAGACCTGACGGAGGACACGGGTGGAGGCTGGGCAGGGGGGGGGGCTGACTAATCATCGGTGTTGCAGATGAACTGTAATGAGTTTGATGACCAACAGGAGGCGTTTTCTGTCTCTCCACTCCATTTCTATCTTTTATTTTTTCTTCCTGTTTCATGGTTTGACGTCACCGGCTACTTCAGAGATTTCTGTTCTGGAACCATTGGTGAATTGGAGCGTGGTTTTCGCGATGTTCTTGGCTAACCTTTAGCAACGTTTTTGCTAACTTAGCTAAAAATACATCATTTACCAAAGTCATATTTATTTTGCCAGAGTTTCCGTTCACCTATTTTCTTTCGCCTTTGCCCCATGTTTTAGCATTGTACCTTAAATACGTCATTTTTCTAACATAGCTAATATCAACGTACATCGGAAAAATAAACGTTTCTTTTCTTGGTGCTTTTCTGACGTCTTTTGTTAGCAATCTAAAGCTTCACTTTCTCTACAAACTCACTGTTGACATTTTCATCTTTTTTTTTTTCCTCGTCTTTTGTGTTCGTTTTGTGTGAGTATCCACGTGTGTGTGTGTGTGTGTGTGCGTGTGTCGTCTTCTTATCGGTTCGTAATCCCGTCTCCCCCGGTCCTCAAACACATCACAGTCCCATTTGCTGGTATATAAACACTGCTCGCTTGGCCGGCAGCCTATGAAGAAGAGACACACAGCCTCTGAGGAGACGCTCACAGAGCAGCAAGAGATAACAGTGTGTGTGTGTGTGTGTGTGTCTGTGTGTGTGTACAAACAAACACACACACACAGTTTGTATGAGATCATGACATGTGACGTTTTTCTTCTCCTTTTTTTTATTTCTTTTACACTTGTAAAAAGTCACTTTTCCTTCCATCTTGGATGTTGATTTTCAACTGTGGAGGCAACAAAAGATAAAAGTTTGGGAAAAGGAAAATAAGGAAAATAAATTTAAAAAAAATATTACTTTTAGTAATAATTAATCATAAATATTATTAATTAATATTATTATAAATAATAAAAAATATTGTAATTGTAATATTTAATTTGATATTCTGCATTTGTAAATGTACCAGGTCTAGATTCCCGTCCACTCCCTAGAGGTGGCGCTCTAATGCATTGTGTAAAGCTACAGCAATAATGGAACCCATCTGGCACATTTACGTGCTAGCATAGTGCTAACATGCTGCTGCTACACAATTCATTGAACAGGGCTAAAAAAATGTATACTTAGCACCACCTAGAGACCAGAGAAGGAGACGTACAAGCCAGATTATAGTATAAAAAAAAAAAAGTTAATGTTTCATTTGTCCGTACCTGTTGGAGGAGGAGGACTCGTTGATCTCCTCGGTGAGGTCTCCATCGTAGAAGAAACATCTTTGAAAATACAGATGACATCAGAGGCTCCTCCACTGATCAAAGCACAGAGTAAAGCCTGAGAGGAAGATAAATGAGGAGGAGGAGGAGGAGGAGGAGGTTTGACTCAGTAACATGTGAAAGAGACGAAGGAGGAGAATGAAGTGCCTGAGGCTTGTCTTTCATTTTCTCTCGTCCTCTTCAACACGGGAGGCGATGTGTTACATTAACCACGTAATCAGCTGATAGCTTTCATCTCCGCAGGTCCAGATTTTAATCCATAATTCATTCATTTACTTTATTTTTTAGTTTACAGAATAATTGAGTTTTTTAAGGTTGAAAAAAACTGTTTTTTTCCCCCAGTTACTCACGTCATGTACTTCCTGTTCCTGTACTAAAAATATAGGAATAATCCTAATCCTAACCCTATCTTTAATCTGACCCTAATTCTAATCCCAACTCCAAACTAAAGCTTGAACGTCAAAATACTGTCCCTCAGTGAGGACCTGCTGA
>NC_024318.1:246165-257316 GCF_000523025.1 Cynoglossus semilaevis
AAACTTGCCCCCCACCACAAAAAAAAAAGGGGTCCTTTTTTTTTTTTTTTTTAACTTGCGTTACATAATCTGTTAATGCAGTTGCTCTTCACTGCCACCTACGGTCTGCCACGATTTGAGACTCAGTCATTTGAAGGGTCTCTGGTCAGTCGTGGGTAAAGTCCATTAGCTCTAATTTCCCAACAGGACAAAGTCGTTTTTTGTTTTTTATTTAAATCATTTGTCAGTTCAGAAGTCGTTCAAACTTCTGCATGAACATCTTCTCTAAATCCGACCCCTCGACTCTCCTCCTCCAGGTGAAGATGACGACGACGAGGAGTGCGGTGAAGAGAAGCTGCCGTCCTGCTTCGACTACGTCATGCACTTCCTCACCGTCTTCTGGAAAGTTCTGTTCGCCTTCGTCCCGCCCACAGACTACTGGAACGGCTGGGCCTGTTTCGTCGTCTCCATCTGCATGATTGGTCTGCTCACCGCCGTCATCGGTACGATGACCACTGAACACATCTGTCTCCACGGAGTAGGATTCAGTTTGACCAACTTTTAAAGTTCAACTTTTTGTATTTCCCCAAGGCCCGACCCTGGTGTCTGTTCTCACAGGTGACCTGGCCTCCCACTTCGGCTGCACAGTCGGCCTGAAGGACTCGGTGACCGCGGTCGTATTCGTTGCGTTGGGAACCTCTGTACCAGGTGAGCAAACACTTTACAGTCAAAGTCTGTAAACAACGACTCCTTCAAGATAAACAGACTCTGACGTTTCCGCTCTGATAAAACACTGGACTCTGTCACTGTGGTAATAACTCATCACAGCGACTGAAAGGGAAACCAGAATCAAAGACACATTGTTAGTCAATAAACCAGAAACCGGCAAAGGTTTTAGAAAGGTCCGGTAGTGATGTCAAATGTGGTCCGAGAGGTCAAAAGGTCAAGCTGTGCCTCGGCGAGAGAGACATATATATATATATTTATATATATAAAACTATTTTTATAATATCTTTGTTTTGTTAAAAATACTTCATATGTGTCAAACCCAAGGCCCGTGGGCCAAATGTGGCCCACCAAGTCATTTTGTGTGGCCTCGCAGGAAGTCCATGCTGCTGAGATTCTTAACTTGATTTTTTTTAATTATACTGAGTAATGTACAATATTTGTAAATTAAATAATTACTAATAAATTGCAGACATATTAATATGTTATTTAGTAGAGAAACCCACGTGGGCCACACCTTATAGTCACCTTACCTTCCATCCATATTACAATGCTGCCCGGCCTCCTGTGTCCCTCACGGGTGTGATTGAATGTGAGGCGCCCTCTACTGACAGTAACCTGGATAAACAGCTCCAGCAGTGATGGATGATGGGAGGAGACGGCAGCTGGTTAAATGTGGTTTAACCTCCGTCCCTCACTGCTGTCTCCGTGTCCCACATACATACAAACACACGCACACGCAAACACGTCTCCTTGACGACTCGATGCATAAAACATGGAGCACAATTGACTGTCGTACATTACACACTGCGCTCACGTGAGCTTAATAGAAAATTGGTGTCTCACACACACACACACACATACATACATACATACAGGTTTTTGTGGTTTGTCAGCACTCCATATATATATATAATACATTCCCTTTGCCCCACTGTAATCTACTGTAATCTAGATTATTCCAAACACTGTATATGCCCTGACTCTAATCTGACTCTAAATTAAATCTAGAATTTAGAATAGACGAAAGGAGAAAATTGTCCCCGCAACAATGGCAGTTCTACACTAATATGTCCCCACAAGTATAGCTGGACCAGGACGACACGCCCACACACTTGCGCCGTGACCACAATGCGTTTTAGCGTGTGACCATTTGTCATGTCGTCCTCTCTGCTCCGTGTCCTCTCATTGAAGGACCTCGGAGACAACAGTGATGTATCACAGCCATCTGCACATGTATGTATATATGTGTGTATATAAATAAGTATGTGTGTGTGTGCACAAACACCGACTCACTTACCTTTGAATTTATGATCCAATAGCAGCGCAGCAGCTGGACGACAGAACGACAGAATTGCACAAACACACACACACACACACACACAGCAGCAGATTGGAAACGATGCGTTTGAGTTTCTCTGGTTCTCACCGCCTTATTAACACAACCTCCCATGGCCTGTACACACACACACACACACATGCACACACACACACAGACCTGCAGTTCTGCAGCTATTACAGTTAATAAAAGGCGTCCTGTGCTGTGGCTCCACCATGATTAACCTCGTTTATCAGAGTTATCCAGGTTTACACACACACACACACACACACACTGACACACACACACACAAACACACACAAAAGGCATTAGGAAAAAGAACATCTGCTGTTGAGAGAAAATGAGAATCTGTTGTCGGCCTCTTGGCATCGATGTGAAGGTTCAGAGACGCGTTAGCTTTAATGAGCGATGGTATTTTCACCGCTGTTTTCTGTTAACGTTGTTCTTTCACCAGCAGAGACAAGAAAAGACGAGACAAATCCGTTCAAATGGACGGCTTTAATAAAACTGTCCTTCATAAAGCCTCAGACACTGGGATCAAAAACATGAGAGTTGGACTGGAGAGACTTTCCTTATGGTGCCCCCTGGTGGGGGGGGGGCATTAAAAGCAAGCAGGGCAGAAATACAGTACATACATTCACACAGTGCGTAGTTGTTATATAATGTTACAATTTCCAGTTATTGAATTTACCGTGTTTCGTAGGGACGTCCGATAAAATCAGCCCACCGTTATTATCGACCCAATATTAGCATAATTATCTAATATCTGTAAGAATCGTTATCAGGTTTTCCTCTGAAAACACAATAACGCGATGCCTGGGTTTCGCCAAATGATCGGTGGCCTAAAAATAGTTTTGGGGAAAAACAGCTGTATATGAAAGTGAAAGTCACTAGATGGCAGCATTGCAGCTCATTTTATTAATCTATTATAATCTCAATAGTACTTCTATGGGGGGGTTAAAAAGATTCTCTCCCCAAGGGGGTGCATGGCAGAAAATAATTGAGAAACACTGCTTTAACCTATCACCTCAGTCAGCAGGTGGCACTTAACGTCCTTCACCACTAGATATCGTAATCAGAAACTACATGTTTGGACAATATCGGATATCAGATATCGCCAAGTTAATATTGGATGTCCCTAATATTTAGTGTAAATGACATCCTGTCATTAGGCCCCCTAGTGGACAGTGACACAGATTTGTCACATCTGCAGTAAATCAACAACCGTCTGCCTCTAATTCCGACTCAGTGAGATACAGATGTATCCAGTAATCCCTGTTTTGTAGCAGAATCAAAAGCCAGAGCGGTGACAAAGTGGTTAAAATGGGTACTGCTGCTGTCGAGACCCGTGGATCTGACAGAGGTTTATTTCCAGACACCTTTATTTCTGCTGGCTCCTGACGTCCCTTTTTTTTGTTACATTCTGTGCATGAGTCAGTCTTAAAGAGAGAGTGAAAATACAAATGTGAGGAGCCCGGAGGCCTGAAGGTGGCGTTTAAAATGAGTAGGTGGTTTTTTTTTCTTTTAATGCAGAAACGATGAAAAAGGATCTGTAGAGGTGAGGAGGAAATTGTTTTAAAATGAGTCACAAATGGACATGAAAGTGTACTGAGGACTGTTCAGGGACTTTAGAAACAGGTGAAAATGACAGGGGGGGGAGCGGGGGGGGGGGATGATGCTGCCGTTGGGCCTGAATCAATAACAGATCATTAAAATGCAAAGCTGTGCTTCATCAGTAACAAACGATGAAGACGTCGGTGCTGTGTGGTGGAGCGCTAACGCGTTAACACTGTATTTATTGTTAGAGCGTTTTCATGACTGGGAGGAAATCAAAGCCTCTTTGACCTTTTGAAAATGTATTGCTGGGAATTCAACAATAAATGGCCACAAAAAAAAAAAAGGAGCAGCAGAGACGGAGAGGTAGAAGGAAGTGCTTTGATGATTGACAGTTGAAAAGGGCAGCGGGCTCTTCAGGCAGCTGTGAACCACACACACACACACACACACACACACACACACGCAGCCGCTCCAGCACTCAGAAACCAACCACACGTTCACCCACCTTTTCCACGCGGTGAAGCGTGACATCAGACTGGGCTCGGCTGGTACTTTTCAACCTGACACTGAACAACCCCACTTCATACATACAGGGACAGGGACAGAGACAGAGACAGAGACAGAGACAGAGACAGAGACCACCGGCGTACGTGGTCCGTCTCTGACAGTTCACACAAACTGTTAGCTCTTACACAGCAAAGACTTATGGGTATTTACGTGAAGATATCCGGTTTCCAGAATGTCTGTCACCTCCTTTTAATATGACCATTTTTTTGCTCCATCTAGTGGCCACTCCTCTTCATCAATTTTCTTCCACAAATACAACAATCAGTATCCCCTGTTATGCAGATGACACCTATGTTTACATCACCAGTGAAGCCTTTTCTCTTTGGCAGAAGTCAAATTCTGTTGACACCTGTCACCTGAACCTGAACTGTTGCAGCTCCGTCCTCATTGGTCTCCATCACAAACTTATTCATCACGAACTCCTTGTTGTGATATTCTCTCTGCTCCCATCATTCAACGTTCTGGATACCAATTTTCAGGTCAAACAAAAGAGTGGACGTCTTTCCTGTCCACCACAGATGTCCATCTTATTCTCTCTGTTGTTCCGCCCCTGTTTTTATGACCTGTTGTTGGGACCAGGGCCAGTCGTCCAACGGTCCATTCACTGAGCCGTGGAAGGGAGTCCCCGAGGAGCTGCTGGAGTTTGGCAGACCAGGGACCAAATGGCACAACGCTGATTAGCTGTCAGGAAAGGACTGGTTTGGCCCAGAAGCCTGGGATTCAGCCATGTAAATAATTGATCGGAGTAAATCCGAGTCTGTGACGGCTGCAGGGATCAGGTCTAGTTTCAGCTTGTTGAATCTGGATGGGTGGAGAAAGGCTATAGTTGTGCTTGTAAATATGCAGGTTTGTAAATTAGCTGTCGATGGGATCAGTCTGAAAAACCTTTGTTAGTGTCTCGACCATAAACTGCAAACCCTGTGTGAAAATACGAGGGCAGATCAATGGTCTGAAAACATTTTCTCATTTCAGTCTGTCTCTTTAGTCTTGAAGACGTTTGAAATCAGAGTCAAATTCAAGCCTCAGAAACGGCAGCAGGTTTTCATGAAGCTCAGTCTGATTTTCGTACGTTCTCCCTCCGGTTCTTTCAGACACCTTTGCCAGTAAAGTGGCTGCCATCCAGGATCAGTACGCCGACGCATCCATTGGTAATGTGACGGGATCCAATGCTGTCAACGTTTTCCTGGGTATCGGGGTGAGTATTTAAGGGTGATTCAGACCCTTAAAGATTCAATGATTTTGCTCATTATATTTTTTCATCTCTCAAAATGTAGTAGTATATTTGCTCTGTGATTGGAAGAAGAATTTGAATGAACATCCCTCAATATTCATGTATATCTATCATTCCTTTTAGAAGGAAATTTTTTTAAGCATTAGGCTGATAATTGGCAGAAATCTGGTGATACGATAAATATCACAATATGGCGTCAATACGACCATATATTGCGATTCTGCAGGTGCAACGATATATTGAATTTTTTTAAACAATTTATAATAAAACTGTAACAATTTTGTAACAACAATTTGTAATAAAACTGTCATCCTAGTCTCAGACTCTGCTGCTGTTCCATCTTAACATCAGGTTTCTAACATTGGAACAGAGGGATCTACGTTTGATTCTTGTGATAAAATGTCATGGCCTGTGTCGCCTACAGGTGGCGTGGTCCATTGCCGCCATCTACCACCAGAGCAAGGGGGAGGAGTTCAGAGTGGACCCGGGAACACTGGCCTTCTCGGTCACTCTCTTCACCATCTTCGCCTTCGTCTCCGTCGGCGTACTGATGTACCGACGGAAGCCGGAGATCGGGGGGGAGCTGGGTGGTCCTCGGACTGCCAAGGTTCTGACCACCATGCTGTTCGTCAGCCTGTGGCTCCTCTACATCCTCTTCTCCTCACTGGAGGCCTACTGTCACATCCAGGGCTTCTAAGACGTCGGGAGACGACGAGGCCCGACGGCCACGACAGAAAGAATGTGGAAGAAGAAGAAGAAGAAGATGATGATGAAGAAGATGAAGAGACGGAGGGGAGGTGAGTCAGAAAGTGAGACAGTCTGGTTGATCAATCGCTCCCTCCCTTTTACGCAATAGATTGAATGATGGATGAATGCATTAGATGTACATACAGAGGAGTGGAGGACGCATCAAAGCAATTTTAAACACAGCGGAAAGAAGTTCTGGATACACTGAAGGACGACGGCAAACGGGGAAACACAGGAGCTGAAGAACCGGCTCAAAATATTTCAAAAACTATGGAATCCTTTCTGTGATCTGTCAACACGAACCAATCAACTTTTCTTGAACTTTCTTCTTGTTTTAAACACATCAAATGGATCTAAGAAAAAAGTAAAATTGAAATAAATACGAAGCTGCTTCAGCCATACGACAGAAACAAGTCAACAACGTGGGGAGGAAGGAGCTAACGCTAACGTCCGACCGCAGGTGAACTGAACCAGTATGTTTGTGCATGATCAGACAAACTGACGGCTCAGAAGAAGAAAAATCCATTATTTTACCTGCAACTGTTATTAGCCAATGAGCTGAGAGCTGGTGTGTGACAGTGTTCCTGTGCTTGTGTGATGTGGGAAGATGGTCACATACTGTGAAGAGTTAAAAAAGAAAAAAAAAAAGGCCTCTGGTTTGGCTGTCTGTGCAGCGCTCCAGTCACTCTCTCTCTCTCTCTCTCTCTCTCTCTCTCTTCTTCTGTCTTTCTGGCATTTTCTCTCTGCCTGTACAAATGCTTTTTAAGAAGGTCACAATCAGCCGAGAGAAGGTTTTTTTTTTTTTTTTTTTCTGAGGTTAGAAATGTAAATATAATAATAGGAGTTGAACTAGCGCCGCAGCTCCACTCCATCTGAATGTCACCGTCTAGGCTCCCGACGGCGCCCTCCTCCTGTTGATTTATACTATAGAACAATGTAGTTATGATTTAAGGTCTAATTTTAATCGAGAAAAAAAAGGGGTTATTTAAGTGTGCTTTTACCTTTAATAATGGCCATGTCCGAGAAGGAAAAAATGGCCACGAGTACCGTTAAAAACTGTTAGCGCATCGATCGCCGTTGCATTAATATCTAGAGTTAATATTCCGTCTGTTTTTATCTGTGGGATCCTGTGGTCCAGTTTTTCACCGTGGTTCTGTGGTCAGTAGTGGTCATAGACGTTCACGCCGCTTCTGTCGTCACTCTCCTATTGGTTTACTAACAGTTTTGCTCATCCCAGTGTGTTTTGAGCGCCACCTACTGGCTGGGCAGTGGAACAATCGAAAAATTCCTCAAGGGCTTTATAAGAAAGAACCACTAAGACCCATCCGTGAGCTCTGATTTAGGATTCTGCGTCTGGAGTGATAGTCTTAGACGTGAACATCGCTGGTGTAGGTTTGAGGTTTGACTTCTACGTAATTCACATCGCTTCTTTTCACTAGTCTAATTCCAAGTCAAACACTACTCCTATTATTCCTCTTTTTTTAATCCGTGTGTAGACCGGCAAATGTTCAAAGAACGTTGCTAAGTTGTGTGGAGTCACTACTGTTGGTGAAAGAAAAAGAAGTTGTATCTCGATTCACTGATCAAAATGAAATGAAAACTCTGGACCTCTCCACGTCGGCCTCAGAAGTAGACCAGGTTAGAACCAAAGCTAAGACCGACCCAGATCTGCCAACATTTCCACTGGTACCACCTGGTTTCTTTAATGACTTATCATTGTGGAGTCTGAGCTCTGATTGGTCGATCCGAGATCTTTTCCCTGGTCTAATTCTAGTAACACTGTTTTGGGGAGTCTGGCCGACTGGTTGCTGGCTTTTGTTAACACATCACATATGGTGACAAAACTAAAAGACAAAAACAACAATAATAACAGGCCAGAACTGGTCAGCCTGAAGGGGAGGAGTCGGATTATTACACCAAAAATCTTCATACCATCATTTCAGTTGGCCGCTGGGACTGTTCTTACAATGAGCTTAATTTAGACTGTTTGGCTTCTCCTCTAGCTGGTTCCCCCCCCGGGGGGCCATTGAAATAATGAGTCCATTTGTCCAATGAGCTCATGCTAATTAGCACGGCAGTCATTTTGATGAACAGTGGCTAAATGTTCATTATCGAGCACAAACTAGTGAGAGTTTTTTTGGGGGGGGTTTATCTGCCCCAACTGATTTAAAAACTAATTCTAAGTAGATTTACTCCCACGGTTTGTCGTGGTGTTGTTGTTGTTGTTGTTTTCTTTTTCTTTCTTCTTTTTCGGCTGTCTTTCTCCTGCCTGGCAGCTCCGTCTCCAACATCCTTTGTCCAATATGTCTCCTCCACCACGTCCTGTCCAACCCAGTCTGTCCCTTTTCCACTGTCTTCATGTTGGACAGGCCGTTGACTCCAGATATTGAAACAACTCCATCTTCACTACCTCTACTGTTTTTCGTCTAGGCTAAAAAAAAGAATTACTTAACAATTTAAGGCAAGTTTAGGAACATTTTACTATAAACACTATAAAAAGCCACTGACAACGACGTCACGTGAAACAAACGTTGTTATTATGACAAAAATCTTTCCCAATCGTGTGTCCACAAAAATGTGTAGCGCATGAATCCCGATCCCTACATGTATATTAGGGATGTCCCATATGAACTTTTTGCCGATATTGTCCAAACACTTTTTCGTTATCAAAAAAACGATAACGATTCTTACATAATTATGCCAATATCGGCCGTTAATATCAGTTGGCCGATATTGTCGACATCCCTATAAATCTGTGCGTGACTGTGTGTGACTAGCGCAAAGGTTTACACTATAGACTGTTAACTCTTTGTTCGACTTAATCAACAGAGACTGAAGTCGTTCGTTAACCTAAATGTCTTCGTTAGCGTTCAAAGGTCCATTGTTCAAATGGCACAACACTGTATGCATCGGAATTGGCCAGAGATTTCCTGCTGGTATTGTGTTTTTTAAACTTGTCGGGTTTTTTTTTTTTTAACCATTATTGAAAAAGTCTTCTGTTCGTTGGGTTGTTTGGACATTCAGTGACTTCAGTTGTTCTTGGTTTTTCAGTCTTATAAAACCCTGTGAGGGTAGAGTAGGGTTCGGATTAGCCGTCAGTTGTTTGAGCTTAAAAAAAAATTGGGACGGTCTCCAAAAAGGCCACTCCAGAACCAAAACATGTCAGTAGGTGGTGCTAGCCTGATGTCCAGCACTGCGCTTCGTGCACTAAAATTTGACCAAACTCGCAGTTTTGTGCTGCTGCAAAGTCTTTAAACAGAGGCAGTTTTGAGCAGAAAACAAACAAAAAAAGAAATCGCTGCAGTTGCCAAAATCTGCACAATGTGAAGGCCTTGGAGTGGCAGTTTACCCCTGTTTTTGCCAAAGGGAAATGTTTTTATCTGAATTTTGCAGTCCAAACAACATAGGGTTTTATAACCAGTAAATCTTAGAAACAAAAATTTAAAAAAAAATCATATATCACTACAACAACAACAACAAAAAAAAGATTTAGAAAGACACCTTGATATTGTTAACATTCTCTTGAATCTTTCTATTTGAATTTATATGAGATTGTCTCTTCACTGGCATGGAGCTGAAGGTTTATACACTGTAAAGAACAATATATATATAACGCTAGCTTGCGCAAAACAAAGAAAAGAAAATGTAGAAGCCGTTTGCGTCAGTTGTTTTTTTAGTTGTTTTTTTTTTGAGTAGTTCTAACAGGGTACTTTTGTCTTTGGTCAAACTACACCGTGTTGGATTTACTACGTAGCGAAAGCCTGCTGCTTGAATTGACAGAGAGAATTTTGTGGAGGGAAGCAACTCTGGTTCGTTGACTTGGCGTTAGTTACAGGAGCTAACGTTTTAGCTCATATCAATGTTAGCTCATTTTTGTACCGCGTCTCTCGTTTTACTTTGTCTTAAAAGCTAATCTGATGTAATGTTAACGGCAGATTAGCCACAGCCACTGTTTAAAAAGCTGATGCTAATGCTAATATCCCTTGGTCTGAACCAAGTTTGGAAGCTAAACAACTTAGCCACCGGTTGCATGTTAACTTAGCCACAGTCAGTTTGTTTTTCCTGTAGAACTATAACAGTAGACAGATCAAGAAGTTTCATCAATTCCTGCAGAATTAATAGTCTTAATAATTAGTTCCAGACTGTTTTCGATCAAATATGATGTCAGAAAACTAACATTTAGCCTAAAGAGTCGAGGCTTGTCTTAATGTGACATCATGTGCCTAGGTTTAGCTACCAGACTTGGTTTAGAAAGGGTCGAAGGAAAGACATCGGCCATCGCTGTACTTAAAGCAAGGAGGAAAAAAAAAAAGTTCTGTGGTTGGAGTTCGAAGAAGGTTTGAAAGTGAAGGAACAGCTTTGCACTGGTTCTGTTTTTGTTTGTTTTTTTAGGTTCAGGTGAAATGGCTGCTCTGTTGTTTCATTGATGTAAAACAGTGACAGAAATGTTTTGGAGTTTGTTAAAAGGGGTGTTTTGTTTTTTGGACTCTGATGTACACAATGATGAGGTCGTACAAAAAACAAAACAACAACAACCGTGATGTTGAATCAGTGGTGTCGCTGTCGGCCACTGTGCTGTGGTTGACTTGCGTTGCCTCGTTGCTGACTGTCTGACAGACTGAGGAGCGACAGCTGACAGACAGACAGTCACACAGACTTGAACTGAAGGAAGGACAAAAGCCACCACTCCTGGTACGACGCTGGGTGACATCACACTGGGACGTGGAGAAACAAACACTACCAGAGCTCTTCTCTACACTTGAGGTGACAAAGAACAAAAAAAATAAAAAACACGTACGATTTAAACGATAAAGAGAGGAAAAGGGGGAAGAAGATGAAAATGAAAGAAAAAAAAAACAGCCATACATTGATTTCTGGGTCAGTGAGACAGAAATGGACTTCTCCTGCCCAGCATGTGTATCGTTATGGTGTCTGTCCGTCCCTGTCTGTCTCTTACTCCTGTCTTTCTCTGCCTCTTTGTGACCAGGTGGTGGTGGTGGTGGTG
>NC_024318.1:257492-274325 GCF_000523025.1 Cynoglossus semilaevis
TGATTTATTAACACCAGAAATCGAAGTCTATAATAATAACATGACACCTTAAACTGTGCTACAAAAAAAACAACAAATCAAACTGGACCAACCAGAAAACTCGAAAACTGTGGCCCAAAGACAAATTTCAATGTTCCAATGTAGGTCTTGAAGAATGTCACCCGCATCCTGGGTACCAGGTGTGGACTAGTCCACCAAAAGTACCAGGTGAACGCCAGAATAGTCCAAACTTTAGGTGAACCACGTGTTGAGCCACAGTGTAATCCTGCAACACTTTCTGTCCAGCCTGACGCCTCCACCCTCTACGTGTGTTCTGTTCCTTCTCTCTTCCCCAAAACGACCACTCCCCTTTCCTCCTCCGTCTCCCTCTGCCATGTTTTTCCACATTTTGGGAATGTCGATGTGCTACTTGTTGATACTGTGCATGAATGAAAACACGTCTGTATATAATTATTAGAGAATCGTATCCCATTCCCCTGGAGTTGACAAAAAAAAAGGTTTGAATGTTGTACAGATTCAGGTTTTTTCTTTCGTTTTGATTGTCCGTAGACCTTAACAGCAGTACCTTTTTATTTCTAACTTAATGAAGACAATGATTTCTTATGTTTTTGAGTAACTTGCACTTGATTAATTAATTACTAAGGTTTTTGTTTCATTTGTTTTTTGTTTGTTTTTGTTTTTTACAAGACACTGCTTCATCTGTTATTGAATGAAGAATGAGAACTTAAAGGAGTCAATGTATCTTGAATAAATATTATATACGGGAGTTGCATGGGTTAATTGTACAAAAAAAAAAAAAAAAAAAGACACTGCTTGCTACTTCTAATACCGTGGCTGTATTCTCTGACAGAGGGGGAAGAATAATTGTATTTACATCTAAAGGTTATTTTGTCAATGAAAGAAGAAGATGATAATAATTATAATAATAGTATTGATTATAATGATGATGATGATGATGATATTAGTTCTATTGTGTATATACTGTACAGTGTTATCAGTGAGGTGGCCCACGTGGACCTCCAGGACAACAGTAAAGGGTGAATTCTACATATTTATTTAAAGGAAGTGGAAACACTCACTACACTCAAGAATGACATATATTGCCTTTTTGGAGAAAGTTGTGGTTTTGTCTCAGAGCTTCTTTCTGGACTTTTCTCTCCGCTGCTCACTCTTTGTTCTTCTCTCTCTTTGTCATCGCCTCAGGTTGGTTTATGTCGTCTGTCCTTCCAGAACTTTCCACCGTCACATCTTTGTTTTGTCCCCTTTGAAGACACTCCGTGTCTTTGAGTCTGGCTCCAACTGTCAGGTTTGTTTCCACGTTTTGGAAACCTGGTGTGGGCCACATTTTTAGCAAGACCTAAATCAAAGCTGGAGCTGTTCTAGCAATGTTGGCACCATCTTGGACACCACACATTGGGCCACAACAATGTGGCCCACAGTGGTTGCCAGATTAAGGCCATTTCTCAGCCATATCTGCTCCTGTAATTTAATGGACCAGACAAATTTTTTTTTTCTAAATGTGGCCCACACTACAGGTATGACACGTGGAACTGACTAATTATTCTGACCCAGACCACAAAAAAACAAACACTCTGAGAAACATAGGCCAGACCAACATGACGTGTCACATGGAATATCTATCATACGGCCTAAACAAAATGATACGGCCAATAAATTAAATGTTTTGGTCAATTTCCACCCAAAACAGGATGATACGGCCAATAAATCTGTTTTGGTCAATTTCCACCCAAAACAGAGTGGCTATTTAGATTTGACTCAGATGTGGCCCATATTCTGGACACCAAATTTATACCTATTTAAGTGAGTCAGAAAGGACAAAATATTTTTATTTAACCCTTTTTTTTTGGCCACATTTTTTCATCTCTTTCCACCTCTGTTTTTTCCTGTTTGTTTTGTTCTTTTTAATTATTCTTTTTGCTCTTGTGCGATGTGGTAGTTGGTTAACTTCCTATTTATCATTATGATTTGGTGCGGTTTTTATTTTATTTTTATCTAATAACCAACATTGTTAATGTTGAAAAATTCTAGCCACTGTTTTTTCTGTATGTGTGTGACTATGTTAATTATTTCTTTTATTTTTTCCTCTGTTTCTTTAATTGATTTTGGTTGATCACCAATTGATAGGAGGTAAGTTGTATGTATGTGTTGCCACTAACTGTGACTGCTCTCCATGGTACATGGTACTTCTGATAAAAACCAATAAAATAAAGTTTGGGATACCGTGTTTCAGAGATGATGAGTGTCTTCTCATCTATGTGTGTGTGTGTGTGGAGGGGTCGAAATATTTAGCTTTTATTTGTGATAGTAAGTGTTATGGTGGCGAGGGAATGATACAGTATGTCAATTTGCAGTGTTTTACAACACACAAAAACAAGCAAGTGTGTGTGACAATCCCATACAAGGGATGCATTTTTGAGTAAAAGATTGAACATCGCAAAGAAATAATAAAGTTTGTTTTAAAGTTCCCATAAATGGAGTCTACTGTATGTAAATGTCAGTCGAGTTCCTTGAAGGCCTTCTCTCCTGCCACAAACAGAATGAGAATCAGTGACTTATTTTTCCAATATATTTATCATTAATATTTATAAGATAATATAGTAGTAGTCTGTTTTCATTATTCATCCTCGTTCTCAGCTTTTCTCTTGGTTTCGCTGCCTGCAGTCACGTTTACTCGATTTATAATCTTTTTTTTTTTTTAAGCCAATCATATTTCCGCCTCAGGTGTTGCCAGGTAAAAGCAAATCTGCCCTAAGGCCTCCAGAATCAGTAGTGAGGGGACGCCGGGAGCAACCAATCAGCATCAAATTGACATATCAAGACCATCTTGCCAACAGTTACGTTGGCGATTTGAGTGATTTGATTGGATGGTCCAAGCACAGACGGTCCTAGCGACTTGCCCGCTCAAAAAGTTTTTTTTTCTGCCTCTGTTGCTTCTGTCGAGCGGACATTTTTTTAGCCTAAAGTTAATTAAAACTTATTCCATCGGTTCGACAGAAAGACTGGACTTTAATCATGGATGTCGAAAAGGAAAAGGACTTGATGTAAGAACGATAATCTGTACAACAGGGCGGATTGAACCTTGAATCTTCGGGAAAGAAAAGAGAGGATGGAGTTTGTGTACAGCTTAATCAGAAGGTTTGGTGAGTAAACTGCGATTTGTCTTCTTAATAATAATAATTGTAATTTTATTATGTTATTATTGTTGCTTTTTGATGTACATTATGTCGAAGCTGTCGTCGAATTTGTGCTCCGTGGTTTTGTGGTTTTAATAATAGCGGCATTATGGTTACAAACGGTGGCTAGGATTTAGCAGCTAGTTATACTAATTTTCTGCATATTAATAACGGTTTTTTTTCGTGACATAATGGCGTCTTTAGGATGTGGATTTGTTTAGGCAGGACGACACTGAAGGCCTAGGTTCTCCACTGGTGAATGTAAACATACTTAAATACTTTCTTTATAAAGTAGACAAGAGTAAATTTGTCAAAAGATAACTAGCTTAGTATTTGGTTAGCCAAAAACCAGCTCTTATGAAATACATTAAATACGTAAAATTGCATTTTAAAAGTTGACAAAACTTGAACTTGTCAAAGTACAAAGTAGAAATAATGTTTGTGTTGGTCCGTTACGGAGCCCGTAAAAAATAAAAATAAAAATTTTCTTCATAATTGGGTTTTATTTACAGATAAGTTAAAATCAGAAAATAATGTTATGGTATTTAAACAAGTACTGAAAAATAACAAATTAAACGACAATGGCTAAAAGAAAATGGTCCAGAATTCATCCCAACAAAGATGTGTTGTTGTTACCCATAAAGCTGGGTTTTCCCTGGTGCTACATTTATTAAGGTGAATAAAATAATCTTTTTAAAATCAACTAAAGTAAATCCTTTTAATCTTGGTCCTAACGTTCTTAACAAACATCCATTTTCTCCCCCAAAAACCGCGGGTGTTTTTTTGGTATAAAGTGACATTTGTCTGAATGGCTGACATTTCATTAAGCGGCTGTTTGTGCCATTGTGTGGCGGTGACACCGCCAGTGGCTGCTGATTAATTGCGTCTGTTCCAAATGTCTGTCTTGTGATGGAGACATTATGTGTTTAACACGTGTATCCACCTCCCCTCTGTCCAACAGCACTCAGGAGAGATACATTATTCATTTGTGCTCAAAGGAAAACCTCAGCAAAGAACATTAAATTAAATGTTTGACTAATGGAGTCGTTAAATCTACTATCTGTTAGGAAGCTGATTCAAACTGTCCTAAGGAGCTCCTCTAAGAGCACTGACGACTCTATCACCGTACGACTCAGACAGAGTATATAATACACAGTTCAGAAACTGGTCTGTTCAAAGGGTCAACTTGTCCGAAGTAGAGGTGTGTGTTGGCAAGAATCTGGCGATTCTACGATACGCATCACGATGTGAGGGCTGTGATACGATATATATTGAATGTACTGCAGTCCTAAAGGCACGATGACATATTGAGGTTTTTTTTTCTTTCCCATATGTATTTGTAGTCCCAGTGTGATCCTGGTCTCAGACTCTGTTCCATCTGAACATCAGTTCCTAACACTGGAACAGAGGGATCTACATTTGGAATCACTAGAGAAGAAAGAAAAGAAAAAGAAAATGAACCAACACCAGGAATATTGGACTGGGAACTGGGGATAAAAAAAATCTAAATTATATAGTAATATATCAGTTTAAATTAAAATTAAATTTTAATTTAAACTGATATTTAATTAAATTAAATATTTCGATATTTCAGTGTTTCGATGTTTCCTTGCAGCAGTAGTCCAAAGGTAGAGTCCTTTTCATGTTGCCCAGATTCTAAAAAACAAGGGAAACAAAACCTCGACTGAAAGGAGTTTTATTCTTTTCTGTCTTGTCACATCTTGGGCTGTACAACAACCTTCATCTGAGTGCACTTGTCATTGGTTCCTTAGTGTCTGTGTTTTGACACATCTCTCCCCGTTGATGCAGATATGATGCCTTTGTCTCTGTCGAACACTGACGTCTCAGATTTAGCTTCTTTTACTAAGCAGAAAGATGAAGAAGGAGGAAGGTGAGGGAGGGAAGTGACTTCATGAAAAAGATAAGGAGTCGGTTTTCACTGCACGTGGGCTGATGGGAAACTTGCCCCACTTCTTATTTACTCTTATTAGTTTTTTGCTGTGTGTAGATTAACTGTTTGAATGAGTTTGTGTTCCTGCATTTTGTTCAATTTCCGTAGCATTTGATTTTCGTCTCGGTTCAAGGTTTGAGTTGGTATTTTTTTTTCCATATGATGTAACAGGTGGAAATGCATTAGGTGCACACGTGTGTTTTCATCAGTGTGTTCTAAATGTCATGTCGGAGCGTATGTTCCACACACATGAAACACGTTAAAATTAAATGTCAGGTAAATACCAGAGCATGAACCGAGGGCAGGCAGAGGTGGAGGACAGACGAGCGGTTCTAACCTCCAGGTTGGAGCACAAGTGCGTCTTTTCTCCCACTTATTCTCCTGCCCCTCCCTTCCTCCCCCCCACGCCCCCTGCCTCCAGTCCCTGCTCCTCCAGACTCTCTCTCCACCCTCCACCTCCATCCACTTGTTTCTTTCTTCTCTGTTGCTCTTTCAGCCCAAATTCTCTCTCTCTTTCTCGTTTGTCTCCAAGCACTTTCTTGGCAGAAGTTGAAAATCAAAGTCACCTCCCTTCAACTGCCTCCCACACACACACACACACACACACACACAGTCAGTCAACAGTAGGTTATTCTGTGTCATTGACTGTTCCCTGATGAGAGGCTGTGGGCGTCGTGATGATGTCAAGTTACTCTGAGGATTTTGGCCTAATGCAGCACCGCTTTCAATGCCAACAGCATTGGCACACACACACACACACACCCAGGTTTTTGCTTCCTGTAAGTACTTCATATAACCATAACGCATGTTCCTGTCCTTCGCTGTAACCTCAACATTACCAAATATGATGCCAATCCTAATCCTTACCCTAGATTTAATCTAGTGTGTGTGTATATATATATATATATATATATATATATATATATGTATGTATGTATGTATATGTGTATATATGTATACATGAGTATATGTGTATATGTATATATGTATGTGTAAATATATGTACAGTATGTATATTTATATATGTATGTATATGTACATATATATAAATTAATTGATATATTTACCTTTTCAACAATCCTATTTCTTCGACAGGCTCTGATGTATTTAGTAAAGCAAACACACTCTCTCTCCCACTCTTCTTCCGCCTGTTTCACACACACACACACACCTATGTTAGCACACCTACCTACATACAGTACAGACATCTACACACACACACACACACACACACACTCGGGTCTGACATTCACACAGAGCCGGCAGCGATGTCACTTGAGAGCTACTTCCTGTGCTGCTCACCCACCTGCTGAATCCACCGCAGCCCACCCAGGGAGAAAAGTGTCCTTTCAACGGTTCCCAGTGAGAAACACTCCACACAAAGTACCAGCCCTCTTGTGAATGTCACTCATTTTGTCCCCTTTTTTTCCATGTTAGTAGGAGTAGGAGGAGGAGTAGGAGGGAGAGGTGGATGTACAGGTGGAGGCCAGAGTGATGTGCTCGTGACCTTTCCACAGCAGAACAGAAACACTGCCATCACTGGTCAAAGTGGATTCTCTTTTTGTTCGTTTGTTTTCTTCGGTTGTGGCTCACATTTACAAACCTATGTCGACTCTTTGAGTGTAGAAGTAAAAAAAAAAATTAGAAGTATCTGTTGTGCTGTTACCATGGTGACCTGCTTTACCATGGTGACAGGTTCTACAGACCTGCTGACGCACGTCGTCAGAAATAATTTAGTTGTAGAGAGAACGTCTAAATGAGTCAAATCAGTATTTTTTTTTCACTCACTCAGGGGATGTGACCAGTGATGTATTCTGTACACCCCCCTTACTCAGAGGATGTGACCAGTGATGTATTCTGTACAGCTGCAGGAGCCGATAGTGTTAGAATGTCAGGGGTTCGATTCCAGGCTGTGGCTTCAGAAGATTAACACATTAATAATGTTAATTATTTTTGTTGGAAAAGGGTTTTAGTTTTCACTGAAGCACCTGGAAAAAGTGCAGGGACAAAGAGAAGTTTATTTGACAGAAATAAATATTTATTGAGGACTGCATGGTGGACGAGGACAAGTGGAAAATCACCAGGTCACTGGTTCGATGCCCAGTCATTTTGAGGTGTTTTCATGTTGGTGGCAGATTTCCACAGTTTCCCACCTGCGTCACTCAGACTGACTCCTCTCCTGTGGCTGTGTCTCTGTGATGCTCAGTTTCAAACTCTCATCTTGTACGTCAACTCCCGCCGTCTCCCCTCCTCTCCCTGTCGCCCCCCTCTGGTCCTGTTCCTCTCTCAGCTCTTGGACGTTTATTCCCAGTGCAGTTCTTCCACCTCTCTCCTCCATACTCACTGGTTGAGAAATTAACTTTTGCAGATTGATGTTTTCGTCCTCAAAATGTTTCTGCAGCTCTGCCACGGGTCCTTTCTCAGAGAAGAAATATTCTAGATATGCCTGGGCGTATTGATCCGAGGTGATCAGGTCCAGGTTGATGTTCGTGGACACGGAGGTGTCATCTGTTCCTGGTACTGTTGTTCTTTTTCCTGTTAAATTCAGATTTTGTTATTGAATTCCACCATTAGATTTACAGGATCATTTTTTTTATATTTGAATAAACGTCTACCTGTCTCTGTCTCCAAGGTGGGACAGAGTCAGTCTCTTTCTTGGTGCACTGTCCGTCACAGTTAGACCTGTCATGGCTCCGTCCTCTGGAATCTCACCGTAGGAATCACGTGACGCTGCGAACCCGCTCCGACATTTCATCACCTGAACCGTGGAGGACTTAAAACTCCTGCATCAGAGAACGAGGTTGGATTAATTCTCCTTTAGCTTCATCAGAGTTATTTTTGTTAACTTTAAGCAATTATTGACTCTTGCTCGATGTCATGTATCTTTTATTCAAACACATTTTTTACTGTTTGGTTTTAATATTTATTATAAGAATGTAGTGAAAGAAAAAGACTGGAGCCTTTACTGTGTTCGGGGAAACAGACCGTTGTCTCACCTGTAAGCAGCTATAATCTCTGACAGGTCTTCCTTGTACTGCTGCAGTGCTTCTCTCGCCACCAGGGGCTCGTCCAGGTGAACTAACATCTGAGTGTGAAACACCGCTCCACTGGCCCAGTGCCTCAGAGACCTGGAGGACCAGAGCACCAAGACACAGTCACCCACCGTGACATTAACCCCCCCCCCCCCCCCCCCCCCCCCCCCCCCAGGTGGGGCAGGTGAAGTGGTGACCACTAGGGGGTTCCAAAGAGTTCCTGCAGGTTGTTTGATTTATAAAACATAAAAACCAGCATTTGTCAGAGTGTTTGGAGCTGACTGACCTGGAGTCACAGTCTCCCCTCAGCATACAGGCCTTCAGCTGGGTGAGGATGAGGCTGATCATGCCCTCCAGTCGGACCGAATCCTCCATCAGCCTCTTTCTCTGACTCAGGTTGATTCTGCAGCGCTTCAGGTACTCCTCCATCACCTCCTGGAGCTCCAACACAATCTGCTGGAGGCCAGGAGTGACACTGTGTTAGGATTACATTTTTATTGAAAAAAAAAAACCCCTCACATTTCCATCCATGTCTCACTGTTTTTTGTTTGTTTGTTTTGTTTTTTTTACTGACAGTCAAAAGTATCGGGTCTGTTTGCCTGATACAATAATTTCTAATTTTATATTTCTAAGAAACAACAACCTTGATGTGACCTTTGACCTGACCTGTTGTTGTTAAATTTCACTCCTAACGGCATCGACTCATTATTTTCTGCAGACGTTTCACCTGACTGGACGACGACGACGACACCTTTCCTTTCGCGCCCGTTGAAGGCCTGGACGATGTGTAAACCATGTCCACCACCAACGTGATCATCAGTCCCACCAGCCCCGCCACCTGTGGCTCATCTGAGAAGGTTGTCAATCGGCCAATCAGATCTTTTATGTAGGAGGGCGCCCTGTTCCCAAGGTCACGCTGCATCTGAGGACGAAAACAAGTTAAAACAGCAAGTCAAGCAGATTCATTTATGTTTTCCTCTCCATAAATTCAAATCATAATCCTGTCATCACAACAAGGTTCTCTGCCGCCTGTGTTTGTATTGACCTGTCACCATTTTATGTGTGCATGTGCTAGGTGCACGTCTCAGGCTTCATCTTCACAGTCTCAAGGCAACAACATTTTTCTTTTCCGTCCAATTTGTCTCCATCTGCAGGTCACGACTGAACCGACTTCAAGGTAAAATCAATGAGCAGAGTCCACTTTTTTTGGTCTGGACCACTTTGTGCTGCTTCTCCATTTTTATTTATTTATTTTTTTCCCTCCAACATAATCACTGATGCACACTGTCACGCTCTGACTTTAAAGTCTGCCGTGCACAGTTATCAAAGCCGTTCTGCCTGCATATTTACACAGCTTCATTTACAAACAGGAAGAAAAAGGCGAGGGAGGAAAGTGTTACAGGGACTGAGGCTGTTAGGATTTCAGGCTGCTTTTCTACGTCCACCAGATCTGACAGCAGCTGAGACCACAAACACTGACAATAAACCACACTTTGATGTGAGGTGTTTTCTTTTTTGTTTGTTTTTAACTCACATCTGAAGTCTTATGTGCAGCTGTGTCGAGGAAAAACGGTGCTGAGTGTCAGGACATATATTTTGACTTTGACCTGTTTCAGTTGTTCCTGAAGGCGGGCTTGAGAATCTGAACTCCCATCCTGATTGGCCGAGAGGAGAGGGTGGACGACCCCGAGGTCAGGAACAGCACCGGCTTCCAACATGGCGTCGTAGAGGATGGAGCCAACGGCGTCCTGAGCCTGAGTGTAGTCTTCATCTGATGAGAACAACTGGCCCATGTTGAGGTTGGCATATATATACGATAGTGTCACGGTGTGAAGTACTTCTGACTTTGAAGTATAATCTGTGAAGGTAAGAAACAGAAAGAAAAATATAATTTAAATAGAAATTATCAGAAAAAAATGTAAACCACTTTCAGCATAAAAACATTCAGCCCAGTCTTTCTCTATATCAAATCTAACATTCTAGTATAAAATGAATTAACTAAAAGCAGTAGTACCCATATCTAACAAATACTTACAAATACTCTGTAAAAGTCTTGATACTGCAGCCTGCAATTTATTTCTCTTCCTGTCTTGTCTCCGCCTCCTGCGCTAAAGAACGAACAAAGACGATACGGTAGCTGAACACAGCTCTGCAGTGAACCTACACCGCCCTCTAGCGGTAGAAAGTATGAACTATAGGTTTTAAATGCCTCGAAGAGCATGACTCATGTTATCAAGGCCAAATAGTCCAATAATAAATATTATTATTGTAGTATTTATCACTTTTATATTGAACAGTGATTTTGGTGAGTGAATTTCTGAGGCAACCCAACCTGGGGTTTGGGGGCCAAGTGGTGAACACCCAGAACCTGTAGCTCTTAGCTTAAACACTATTAAATGTTAATAATTAACTAAAAGCTAAAAAATACTCAATTACCTAAAAAATAGTGGAGAATGTTTTTATATTGTCCAAAAAGTGAACAAGTTTTCCTCACATCTTTCAGGCTTAACCAAAAACTATTTAGAAGTCAGTAAAACCTTGTCAGTAAATGTCTTTTCAAGCATTTTAAGTGCATGATTTTAACGTGGAATAAGTTGAGGAACTCTGATGCTGATGCTACTTGATGTGCTTATGCAGTTTTAGTAAAAACCAGAGGTCCTTGACATGAAGTCAGGCTCCTACAGTAACTGTTAATGAAGTGTCAGACGCTGAATAAATGGGTCAAGGGCTTTCAGTCTTTATTTAGATTAATGGAACAGTAGCCGCGGCCGTGGAGCCATGCTGCAGACTTTTTTTTTAACTCGATATAATATGGGGCGAGGGGCATTAGGGATTTAATGTAGTGTGAGACGTATTGGTTGTTAACTGGGACAAGGTCTCGCTGTGTTTGTGTATGATCCTGGAACAGCTAAGACCTGGAACTACATGTAAATTAAAAGTAAACTACATAGTATAATTTTTTTCAAATAATTTTTTTAAGTGTGTGAACACCATCTGAGTGGTATTCTCTACCTATGGTATGTAAACATATTGTTTACATACCTTTACTTTGCGAGGCGACAGAGCTAACCGCTACCCCACCGTTTAGCCCCGCTGATGATCTACGCTGTCCATCTCTTTTAGTGCTCCCTTGGCTGCAGCACAAATGACTTACAGCACATCTTCAGAATCGTAAGAGACGCAGCACTTTAGCAGATGAGAGGGAACGGGCTGGAGATTAACTGCAGCACAACAAAGAGAGTGAAAAAAAAACTGAAAACTGGCTTTTTTTTTAACAAGAAATGAAATGTGATTCACTCTCACATCCATCACACAGAGGAGCGAACAGATGTATCACATCAGGAGGGCAGTCAAATTTAGGAAATGGGGAATAGCAGCTGGGCTGAGAGTGAATCTGGATAATTCAGTCAAAAAAACAAAACAAGTGGTACTCAAAAAAACAACTACACTGTCTCACAGATTACTCACATATGAAGCCTGTAGCTTTACCCTGTAGGTGGTGCTTTAAACACACTTCTCTGGTGCAATTATTGTTGGTCTGTCATTATTGTTTCGTTAAAATGTTTGCTGGATCCAAAGTGACTAAAGATATTAATAAACCACTGTATGACCTGTTTGGTCACATTGATGATAAGATTGAATAATTTTTCCACGGTCCACCTGGTGACCTCTGACGGCACACTAATGTGCCACGACCCACAGTTTTATTAAAATAAATCAATAAATAAATATCCTGTTTTCTTGTGGCCACTGATGTGACGCTGCACTAACCATTAAGTAATGGAGAGCACACAAGAAAACACACACACACACAGACCTGTCCTCATTTCCTGCCTCCTCCCATATACATCCAACTCCACTCACACCCGCCTGCTGCTCTACTCACTCGGCTTAGTGTTGATTTTGATGGATTCTGTCACTCTGATGCAGCCATGTTTACTGCTGCTGGGAAATGATGTCTCTCTCTCTCTCTCTCTTTTTTTTCTATCCACTGAAGTTAAACACCAGACACTCCTGAGAGAGCAGTAAATATTTAAATGTGCTCACGTCAACAACATATATAGTCATCAAGCATGGAAGTGCCCATACGCTAAAGTGATTTGATTTGATTTTTCTCTCATTTTGTGTTCTGTCTCTCTGTGATAGTGAAGATAAAGAGCAGGAGAAAACGAGGACAAAAAGACCCAGAGAGGAAACGACGAGCTGCGGAGACGGTGGTTAGACGAAGAAGAATTCAAGGGAAGAAATTTGATTTTGTTAAATTGGATTTGATTCACGTTTCACCACCAATATGGTGGTTTAATCACGATTAGTCAGTGATTCCAGCTGTGCTGCTGGAATCATAGTCTTTTAGCAGTAGATTAAAAAAACTAAAGCTGATGTTTTCTGAGACTGTAGTCAAAGCTGCAGCAAAACAAAATCACTGTTTGTCTTGTCCTTTTTTTTTTTTCCAAACAAAGTCACTGTTTGTCTTGTCCTTTTTTCTTTGTTCCATTTCTTTCTTTCTTGTTTTTTTTTTTTTCTTTGTTCCATTTCTTTCCTTCTTGTTTTTTTTTCTCCTCCATCCATTTGTTTTACCATTCGCAGGGAAGCATAAAAACAAGGTAAAGTTCAGTGATTCATCATCACACGGCTGAACTACCAGACGCCATTCATTCTGCGGAGCTGCTGTGTTCACTTAGCTGCACTGGGACTAATTACCGCAAATGGCAGCTGTTGAAAGCAGTATTAATGTCTTCTTTCTACATGAACACCTCCGGCGGTATAGGCCTGCGAGAAGAAGTCCTGGGCTGAACTTTTAAAGCGAACCAGAGTGACAAAGGAAAGACCTACAGCCGGAATTAAGTCTGAAGGCGGCCAGGTAAGGCCCATAAATCCAAGTTAAATTTAATTTAGCTGTCCTCGGATGGAGGGAGTCTAATCATCATTCATCTCACTGCCTCAAGTAACATCAGGGTTTCTTTGTTTTAGTGGCGATTGATCTGAGAGGCTTAAGTCTTAAAACCACCATTTGTTTTTTCCTTTAGAAATAAATAATCTAAGAAAACAACAGCGGTAAATTAACTAAATCATTTTAAATTTCCATACATTAATTCAATAATGACCACAGGGACTGATTTAGCCTTCTGTCTTTGCACATGTAGTAGTCCGAGACGTTATCCTACAGAGACCCCTGCTGGTCAAAATTTGCCATTTAGACAACAATTCTCCAGGACTTTTTTTACGTTATCTTGTTTGTGTTGTGTTTTAAACATAAAATGTGGTTAACTCTAGAAAAAAAAAGTGAATTACAAAGTTATTCCGATTGTGCAATTTTTATATTTGCTAATCGCCAACATAAATGAGAAAGAAGAAGAAGACCTACTTCCGTTTCCGGTGTAAACAAACCGCTCGGTATGGAAAGAGTCGAGACGAAGCAACGCCGAGTGTTTGTTACCAGTTAAATGTTAAATAAAGTGAACGTCAAAGGTATGGAGTCCGGCCGCGTTCGGTACTACTGCACTGCCGGAAATGGAATGGAGCCCTTTGTAATACAGGAAGTGACGAAGAGACTGTCGGCAACAGATGTGAGTGATTTCATGTGAACGTTAAAGCTCAGAAAAATGTATTAATGGTATTAAATATGTATTTAATGTTGATAATGACCGCAGCATTTATACATAATTTAAAAGCGAAACATTTTTGAGTTTAGAAGTGACTACTGATAGTGTTTTTGTCAAAGTTTAAAGAGCATCGACGTGAAAAAAGCTAATAAAATAGTTTTTTTTTAAGTTATAGAAAATTGGTGTAAGAAATAGTCTGATATCTGACTTTAATTCATATGAATAGTGAAGACAGAAACGGACGGATGGATGAACGTGTACATGGATGGTTGAATTGACAGACAGACGGAAAAACAGGTGAAAACAAGTTATTATTGTGATATGAAGTGTGATAATATGTTTGTCCAGGTGTCCCGGATGTCCGGTAAAGTGTTGTTCAGCTCAACTTCACCATTTTACAAAGTTACTGAGCTCAAATCTGCAGAGAGACTTTTCCTTCTGGTAAAACACGACCCTCCGCTGAAACTCTCGTCACATATCAGCCCAGGTAATAATAAGACCATTTATATTTCATTTCTGTGTTCATCCAAATGCATGTTATTTACATAAAATATAACATTTTCACTCAGTATATGGTTTGACTAATATTTGCTCTGACATTCTGACAGCAAAGGTAGCTTCTGTCCTGCAGTCAAAACTGCTGGGAGACCGCAGTCTGTGGACCGAAGCTGTACTGACATGGAGCCGCCTGCAGGGGGAAGTAGCGGAGAGGAAAAGTACTGACAACCAGCAGTGTGTTGGGAGAGGCGTTAGAGAGGAGGAGGACGAGGAGGGGAGAAGGCGTAAAGAACGGATAGATGAGGAGTGGATTGCGGGAGAGGAGGGGGAGAAAAGTGAGAGCAGGAGGATCAGCAGAGGTGAAGAAGGAGAAACTCTGGAACAGAGGAGAAAAAGAGGGATGGTGTTGGAGAAAAGATGTGGAGATGGAGTCGAGGATTGGGGTAAAAAGATGAAGATAGGTGATTTGGATAAGGACAGCACTGTGGAGACTAACATCAATGGTGAAAAGAGTTTTTAATTTATTTTCAACATCACTGTCCATCAAGGCTCTACATTTTTTGATATTTTATTTTTGGTTTTATGGCTGTTTGTTCTCAAGTGAAGACGGCTGACAGAGGAGACCCTCACCTCCAGCTCAGCAGGACCAAAGAAGTCTCCGTGTCTTTCAGGATCAGCTGCAAATGTACTGGACCTGTGTCTCACTACTTCAGCAGTACACAGGTGCAGGAAGTATTTTTCTCTCTAGTATTTCTGATATGTTTATGTTGGCCTGTGAATTGTGAGACTCAGTAATGACACTGTGCTTCTATCACGGGGAGTGATCTGTTTTACTGTAACTTAATTTGAGGAACACTTGAAAGTTGGAGTTTCAGTTTTCTCACTGTGGAACGATGGCATGTTTCCAGGAGGTGGGGAAGGTGATTGGCCTGGGTTTAAGCCGACTGTTGGGCTGGAAGGTTGATCTGAAGAACCCACAGCTGGAGGTAAACGTTTGTTAAAGTCAATTCTGATTCTGAAGTTTTGATACTACAGCTTTAACGCAGCTGTAAAGTCATCTTAATAAATACATTTAAATCCTATCTTTCATATGTGTTTGTGGCTTAAACCTGTTGTGATGTTAAATACTATCTTTCATCTGTGTTTGTGGCTTTGTGTTTGTGGCTTAAACCTGTTGTGATCTTATTATTCTTGGTTCTTTCCCTTTCTGACTTCAGGTTCATGTTTCTATAAGTGAGGACCACTGTCTGCTGGGGATTCCTCTGACTAAGTAAATGAAACTACACCGTTCTCTGTCTATTTCTGTACTATGATATACTACTGATATGAAGATGTCATTTGTTATTGGAACAATTTTCTGTTCTGTTTGAAGCACGGCTAACTCGACCTGTAGTTATGATTCCCATCCTTTGTCCCTCATAATTTGAGCTGCAGTTATGATTCCCATCCTTTGTCCCTCAGGTCACCTTTGGCCAACAGGAGCTACATCAAAACCACAGGACTCAGGTCTACAGTGGCCTGGGTGATGGCTTCACTGGCTCAGATACAGGTAGTTTAAAATAAAAAAGAAATGTCTGAACGGCAGCAGGTCGTGTCTGACAGCTTCATCCAAACATGCATTAATGTCATGACTTCTGTTTGGCAGCCTGGTTCCTGTGTTGTTGACCCCATGTGTGGAGTAGGAACCATCTTGATAGAAGCAGCGCAGGAACATGAGGTCAGACCAGAACGATGGAGAGAATCCAGTTCTAAATCCATCGTTAGTTGTTGCTGTAAGAAGTCATTCATGGTAAATTCATCGTCTCTGATTGGATCTTCAGGAGGTCTGTTTCCTGGGCGTGGACATTGATGATGGACAGCTGCAGAGGGCCAACGGCAACGTAGAGTTTGCAGGTGTGGTTCCCAGGATTCACCTGCTGAAAGCTTCATCCATGAGTAAGAAAACTTTTTTGTCCTTCAGACATTTTTGATAGAAATCTTCTTGCCCGACTTTTGTAGTTTAATAAGGTTAGAACGTCAACAGGTTAATTTAGATAAGACTACAGTGGTGCAGTGGGTTGGACTGCTGCCACCTGAATGATCCAAATCCCAGCTTAGGTTGTGTCATTTTTCTCAGTTACCCAAATTCTTGGTGGGCTTTGTGTCACACGTTGCCATTTTATAAATATGCAGTAGATTAAAAAGTCTCTCATGACTGCACTTGGATTTTTTTTAAATAGCTTTTGGTGAAGAGTCACAGACAGTGTGTAAATCACAGTGGAATCTCCTGTTCTCACTGCATCTGTCTTTGTGTGTGTGTGTGTAGCGCTGCCTCTGCCCAGCTCCAGTGTAGATGCTGTGATCTGTGACCTCCCGTTTGGCAGGAAGTTTGGCTCCAAAGCAAACATGGCTGCCAACCTGCCAGTTATTCTGACTGAGATGGAGAGGTTTGTTCGACAGCGAGCTTCTCCGTTCTTTTTCTAAAAAAGTTCTGTTCTGTCACAACTGTATTTGTTACTTCTTTTTTTTTTTTGCCAAGGATCCTCCGTGTTGGTGGCTCGTTGGTCCTCCTCCTC
>NC_024318.1:274684-285556 GCF_000523025.1 Cynoglossus semilaevis
TAGGATTGTGTCTATAAAGGATCTGTGTTTGTTGTTATTAACTTGGATGATGATTTTATATTGGTTAACTGTTTAAAACCTTATTTGAAGGTGGCTTTACTTGTGTTCCTTTTCCGGCTATTGGTAAGTGATAGTTGTTGTTGTTTTTTAAACTAGTTTTCAATTATTTGAAATTGGATCACCTTATTATTTCAGTTGTCCTCTGATTATAGTGAGTTTCTCTGCTAGATCCAGTAATTGAGCTAAGTTTTCACTATGTATTTACTAAGTTACTGATTTTATTAGTCCTTATTTTGGATACATTCTTAGCTTTTTTTCTGGTGTTTTTATATTCCATTTCCTTTATTTTGAGATGACTTATGTGCAATTTCTGTTTTAAATTATAGCTCCTTTGGAGTTGTCGTGAGACAAACTGTTAGCACGGATTTGACAGACTTGGAGAAAACTGCACGGACATGGATCAACGACGCATACAGGTTAGTAACGTGGGCTTCATAAAGAATGTGGTGGTGGTGATGGTGTGTACTGCAGGTACGCTGTCTAGATAGTCTGACTATCTAGATGTGAAAAATACACAAATGTGTTTAATTACATCAGGACCCACGACTTTTGTAACCCCACTGTCAGGATTGTCACATGACGGCTGTTATGTTTCGCTGCTTGTAACAGAATTCATCAAGTGCAGCCATCTGCTGCAGTTCAGCCCAGCTTAGCCCAGATTCTCACTGTGGCCACAGATGAGGCCACACATTTATTCATTTATACTTTAACTATATGTAGACCCAGTGTGGTGCTGATGCTACACTGCAGTGACCACAGTTCTGGCAGACTGATCGAAAGGGCTTTAAAATACAACGAGATCTATGTTGCTTTGATTATGATCGCTGCACATGATAAGAAAAAAAATGTATTATTTCAAGATAAGTTTTTTTTTTTTTTGTCTTTTGGTTGATATTGCATATTGGGGTCCTTTACGTTTGGTTATGTTGGCTAACCTTGTGTAACTAGTTTGTAATATAATTGCCATTAATATCTACACATCTATAATTGTTATCTTTTAGTCATTCTTGGCCAAATCATAACATCAATCATATTTTGATTTTCTTTATTAATTTGGAACTCGTTTACTGAGACTTATGATGCCATATAAATCTGTCCAACAGTGGGTCGCATAAATGTACATAAAAATTAATTTTTCACTAAATAAATTATGTTCCTAATTTTTACAAAACAGCAAAACCTTTTCAAGTCTTAACTTTATACCCTATACATGCTCGTACTAAAAAAAAGGACAACATTCCTGTGCCTACTTTGTGAGTTTGTTGACATGACAATTCATTATCATGCTAATATCCACCCTGCTCCATCTCCCTGCTCAGGACGTCCATTGCGCATGAGCAGTGCGCATTGGAAGCCATGTTGGAGCTACGGTGGAGTCGGGCTGGGATTTTCTGACGCCGTATGTTTTTCTTAAAAATAGCGTTTTTGTTACTGCGTCGGGACTTTGTCCGCGGTGCCCGATCGGCACCGTAAACCGCTGCGGAGATGATGAACTCCAGTATGGATTTGTCCCGGCGGAATCCGCAGGAGGATTTCGAGCTGATCCAGCGGATCGGAAGCGGCACCTACGGAGATGTGTACAAGGTAGAGTTACAATTGGAGTAGGCAAGAGCCGCGGAGTTCCATTATCGGACAGGGAATTATGGGAACCCGAGGTTTCAGACGGCTGATTGTGGCACCTGTGACAGTTGAAATGTGTCTAATACATGCATTTTAAGAATTATGTCTATTTTACCCGCTTTGGTGTTTCTAATATAGCCCGTTATCAGCTACTTACGAATCCAGTTACTTCTATTGTCGGACACACTGTGTCTGGGCTGGGCTTTGCTGTTGTTTTTATGAATGTCATCGTTTTGTCAAAATTTTCATGAATTTACCAATTTTCATATATTTACCAATGTTTTCCCAGAAATGGCCTTTCTGCTGTTGAAATACTGTAAACACGTCAATACATAATAAATAAGCAAGGCTAATGCTATCGTTTTAGCGTTGGACCTAAACTCGCAAGGTTACGTCAAATCGTAACTGTTACGAGTTTAAAAGAAATTGTGCTTATTTTATACACAAATCGTGTGTTCTTGGCGTCTTGTCACGACATACTGTAGTGAAAATTACAAGGGTTTTTTTGAATAGCTTTACGTTTGTCCGACAATAGAGGCTTAGCCTTTAGCCCCCCGCAGATAGCATCAGGAAGCTAACGAGAGTTTTAGCCCTAGTCGTGGGAACATGTTTTTTGACAACTTGACAGGAAGTAGTGATTTTTAAACACAGTGAAGCTCAGGGAGTGTGCCGGGGTTGTCTATAATTCGGTTAAATACAGAGGCTGCCGTGTTTTTTTAGTAATAAGCTGCTCTGACAAAAACACAGCAGTGAGAGTTGACAGCTGCAGCCTGTAAACCCAGATTGGCTATGAAGCTCAAAGGGTTGATCAAGCCACAACAACAACAGCAACAACACGGACTTCTGCTGTTATTTATATTTACTCGACAATATGAGGAAGCACCTCGACTACGAATATCTGAGACAAATGTTTGACTTTTCTCTGTTTTGGACTGTATTGGATGCCCACACTGTACCAGGGCCCAACGTCATGATCAAAGCGGTGATCGGTAATCCAGCTCCTCCACTCATTAACTCTCACCGTGTTTAGATCATCATCAGATCAGCAAGCAAACAAAGCAACGTTTAATCAAAACAACACAGAAAAGGGGCCACAAAGTAGAAGACGTTGTTATTGTCCTCCCAGAGTCCAAAACCATCCAAGAAAAGGTTACTTTTACCGTAGAATTGACCGCAGGCTTAAGTGTGAATGATTGTTGCTCTGCCATCGACTATTGGACTGTCCTCCTAGACTGGGTGTCACCCATGAAATTAATTAATACACTAAACAAATAATACCTCAATTGAGAACCTTTATTCCAATGTTAGACATCGTAAACACTCCTAAGAACAAGGTTGATAAGTTTTAAGAATGTATCACGTTATCGTGTAAAGCGTTATCGACTCAGAAGGCTAATCTGGTTGAGGTAGAGTTAATGGAATTACCAGGATGAACAGGATTTGACTCCAAACATCATTAGAGATGTAGCAGCCAGACATTTGGAGAAGAAGATTCTGATCCGACCTTAGATAAGACCGGTTAACACAGTAGAGGAGGATGTGAGAATCATTAGTGAAGACTCTAAGTAGAAAAGATTCCAGATTGGGTGAGATGGAGACAGATGGATTAATTCAGGTGACTTATGACGAATGACTTATGAAGACTGTTGTTCTACTTTTGGAACCAGGACAAACTTTTTTAAATAAGTTTCAGACCGACACCATTCCATAACATTTTGAAACCTGTTTTGGAGTCGGTGCGTCTTCTAGATTCCAACAAAATACAATTCATCATGAAGTTTAAAGTCTTGAAATGCAACACTGCTAAAGAAATATAAATTTTGGAGCAGGACTTTCATATTTTGAAGCCCAAAATCAGTGCGACTAAATAATTGCAACCAAGTGATTCCACGGTTGTTGAGAATCAGTCGGTCATGTGTGAAAAAGCTGATTTGAAGCCTCTCTGTATTTAATCGGGTTAACGCTGGTTAAGCATCCGCTCGTTGGCTGTGTATTTGTTTGTGTAACGGTGACTGCGATGTGGAATCTAATTTCACAGTGTGCTGATTTGTTAACGCTCATATTGGACTCGATGATTGCCTGGATCAACTCCAGGGTCTTTGTGGTGTTTATGGGCTCATAATGTTTTCTAAAAATCCAAAGTTGTGACAGATTTGAGTTTTTTTTTTTTTTTTTTCAATATTCCTTCTTGACTGTTGTGTCCCTTCATGCTGTTACTTATCTCGTGTGTTTCTAATTTCAGTCCATTATCTTGCTTAGCTGCAGAGACAAGAGGTTCTTTGGCAGCGCCAGCAGCCAACCTGCAGCGTGACGTTCTTTCACAGAGCTCAGCTTATAAAATTAACACCATTAGAACCAAACATTAGAACCATTTTAAAACAAAAGCTGCACTTTTTTTATTTTTAGCTTTTACCAGAAGTGTCCATGAAAACAGGCTGTGATGTTGTGTGTGAGTGAAGCTACGGTTCAAAGTAAACAACACGCGTTCCGCTGAAGGACAGTCGGGGCCGGGGGGCGGGCTGGGGGGGGCCTCAAACCCGAAACCTCTGGATTAAAGAATGTGTGTCTGAGCACGGGGACACTTTGTAAACCTCAGTGACGCCTATATTTGGTTCTAGCGCTGTGTGAAAATGTGCGGCTCGGACAGGAATGTTTGAGCAGGAAACAAAGGCTGAACTCTGCAGGCTTGTTTTCTCCTCTGTTTGTATGTGGCCCTGCCTCTGTGGGCACCAGTTAAAAACAGACTGAGGAGGTGGACGGGATGGTGGTCATCTGCTGAAAAAAAAAAATGGCTACAGATATTTGTTTAAGGCTGCCAGCACCACCTGCTGATGGTGTTTGAAACTCCTATGGATTTTTAGGTGAAATGTTTATTAATTTCCCTCAGGAATGTGTCGTTAGCAGGGAGTCAAATACCGCAACAGTATTTAGGTTATTTACACCCTGGACTCCCTGTCTGACACTCAGACTAATGAAATTCTTCAGCTGCTCTTCATGGAGGTTAAGACAGGGGTTTGTTATCACCTTTATGCCTGGTGAAATAGAAATATTAAGATTGTGATATAGTTTATAACATTCAAGAATCTTGATCATTAATAAAGACAGAAATCTCAGAATGAGTTTTTTACAGTTTTACCTTAAACTCGTTAGTTATTTACATTGATGCACTGAAGGATAACTGTATTCTGTGAAGCGTTATTATCCCGTTTTAAATTGTTTTTATAGTTCAGATTTATTACTTTAACAATACTTTAATAACTCCTTTTGTAGACGCATTTCCATTCCAGCAAAAAAAAAAGAAAACAAATAATAATTAACCAGTTTATTTTATTTGCATCTCTATTCCAGCAAAAAAGAAAAGAAATAATAATTAACCAGTTTATTTTATTTTCTTCTTCTTAATCCTTTTGTGGTTTTGCTAGGGTTTACTTCAGCTCCCCCTAGAGCCACTCTCAGCAGTTACAAGGTGAGGACAGGGTAAACCTCCAACCGAGGAAAACAACAGTATTTGAATGATTTTATTCTTGATTTTTGATTTTTTTTCTTCATAAGGACAGACAGAACTGGGTGTTTTTCAGTTTTTATGTTTTCGTTAGTCACCTTCTCACTCTTGGTGGGTGTTCTGACGCGGACAGAGCGATCAGACATCAATGAATCAATCTCTGGTTCTGGTAAAGGTCAGGCCGTTCTGCACTGGCAAAGATACAATTTATATTGATTTGTCACTTTCTGTGAAGAAACAACAACAACAACAACAACATTTTCCTTTTGCTGCCCAGCTTTGTCATTATAGGCAGCCGAATGTAACCTTGAATAAACACCAGGGTCAGGGCGATCTGTCACTCTGTGGCTGTGAAAACACACTCTTGAAGAGTTGTCTTCACTCTTTGTGTTTCAGGAGGTTCTACACAAACCTCTTTACTGTTGCTCCACCAAATGTTGCTACTTTTTATATGAGCTTTTTTTTGTATTATATTTTTGAGAGTTGAAGTCTGGTTCTAGTCAGTGCTTTGGCAAAACCCAAACCCCTACAGTTGACTCTTGAGGTATTAGACTGTGGGGCTTTTCAGGTCATTAGGAAAGATGACAGAGATTCCAAACTCTGTTTTTAATCTTCAAATTTGAATGTGATATTTGTTCCTTTCACTGGTTGAATGTTCACAGTTGTTGAAATTCAGTCCAGTTGTTAGTCCACCTGCAGGTTGATGTTAGTACTACGTTACTGAGGAATGATCAGGGACAAGAGAGGTCCGGTGCTGAAGTCTGCTGCTCCTCATAGTCATATTCTTATTTTCTTATTTGCACAGTCATACCCTGACTGTTGTTGTTGTTGTTTTGCATATTCTGTGCCTTATTTTGAAAAACCAAGGGTCCAGGTGTTAAACTTCATTGTGTGCAGATATAATGACAATAAAGTTCTATTGTGTGCAGATATAATGACAATAAAGGATTCTTGATTCTTGGTGGTCGGTGGTCGGTGGTCGGTGGTCAGTCTACCCCACGTCCCTCAGAAGGGTTTGTTGCCCAGGAAGAGAAAACACCAAATGACCATGCAGAAATACCACTCAGTGAGGCAACCAACCTGTGAGTTGCATTTTGAACCCGTTACTTGAGCACTTCTGGGTGCAGTACCGTGGCTGGCTGGTTGGCGGTGCTCCTGAATCTGTGGTCCTCAGAGTTTGAACCAAGCTGTAGTTAGAATGGTCACAAACACGAACTAAATCACACCCTGATTGGTCTTTGAACTGTTTGTCAGCTGCGGCCAATCTATTTTAGCATTAGCAATTATCGTCCATGTTCGGGATTGATTTGTGAATGCCTGCTGTTGAATTATGGGTAATTATGCCTCCATGGTCCAGGAAGAATCATCACTTCCTCAGTGTGTGTGTGCGTATGTGTGTGTGTGTGTGTGTGTGTTTGTGTGTGTGTTTGTGTTTGCTGCTCAATTGTTTTCCACCATTCCTTCAGAGGAAGACAGCAGAGGCGGCGCACTAAACACACACACACACACACACACACACACACTCTTAGAGGGCTGCGGGCCTTCAGTGAACGCTGCAGCTCCACATCATCCTGTTTTCCTGTTCCCGCTCTTGTTTGTCTCACTGAGGTGGACTTCCAGTTCTCCAACCTCAGGAGGATCTGAAGGATCACAAGATCCCTGTGGTCCTGGACCACGAGCAGAGGTTTGGTCTCCTCCTCCTGGCTCTCAGGGTCAACTACAGTCGTATTGATACCTCGTCTACAACCAGGTTGGTCTCCTCCTCCTGGCTCTCAGTCAGTCGTATTGATACCTCGTCTACAACCAGAGTTGTTGTACAGTAAAAAAAACCCATCATTGTTCTTGGACTTGTGGATGTTTCAGTTCCTGTTCATTGTTCTTTGACCTCCTCCTGAAGGTGGATCCAGGCGATGGAAAAGATTTTCTTCTCTACATTTGAACCTTTTCAGCACAAACTGAACAAATTACTGCAGATAAAAAGTTTTTATTGTCAACATTATTTTGAGACTAAAATGTAACCACAAATGTAAACGCAGCCCAGGTGCTGGGAGCGATGCACGGAGGCGAGAGACGACATAAACAAAATGGCAAAATGATCAGGTTCATTTTCAATTGTCGGGTTGTTAATATATATTTATTGATTATCGTCCCAGGCCTATGTCAGGGTTTCGGTACCGATGCAGTAACAAACTTAAATTTCCTGTTGCAAACTGCTTGATTGATTGATTTATTGATTTTCTTCAGAAGTCAGACGCTGCTCTCCTGTCAGGACAGATACTGAAACTGTGTGATGTTCCTTTAATTATTAGGTTGGCAGAGTTCAAAAGAAGACTTGGCTTTTTGGACTTTTCTCTGAGGCATATTAAAATAATCATTTATTATTATACCAACTAAGTCTAGATAATGACATTTAATTTAATCTGAATTACACGACAGTGATTATTGATTATTTAATTTTTTTTTATCTTCAGTAATGCGTAACTTGACGATGGTGTTGCTTTGATTTATTAATGACATATTTCTGTCAAACACGGCTGCTCGGCCACACCTTCAACCTGCCGTCGTCTGGGTTTGGCTCCGGCTCCTAACTGGATAATGCAGTTCAAGGTAGAAGTTGAGAAACAGAATTAATAAGCGAATAAATATGTCAGCGGTGACGCGACCAGACCTGTCGGTGCTGATGAATCCACGTACATGTCATAACTGGGTGAGCAGTGGTTTGTGTGATCTTGTCTGTTCAGCTCTCCAAAGTAAACTCTGCCGTGGGAATTGATTACAAGATTACACACATTTAAAGGCTTGATTTTAAAAGGTTGTTTTGAAAAGTCTCTTATCTGCATGCTGGCTCAACACTGACACTGGTGCAGCAGGTGAAGCAGTGTTTGCCCCCCCCCCTCCCTCCACAAACACATGTACATATTTACTGCAGCACACTCGCAGAGTTCCCACTCAGCAGGTTTAACTCTGCAGAACTGACCTGATTCATAGACTGGAGTCAAGTCGTTCACCAGGGCTTTCCCACGTTTGGAATTCCTCACTTTGTACAGTGCTGACTGTAACGTTGAACATTATCGAGACTCTTATATTTCCAGCTGTTCTCTACTGGGGAAGAAAAAAACATTTTACACTCAGATTTTGACTGAAGAATTCTTTTCAACACACACTGCTTTTTAGATGCTCTGTTTTACGGCTCTTCCTAGCTTAATTGCTAACAGCCAAACCACATACCACCAGTGTTTATTTACTAATGAGCCACGCGGATATACACATCACAGTATGGCTGCAGGGACATCACGAGGTTACTGTCTCAGACGGTTCTTCTTCTTATAGATGGATACAGGTAGTTTATTGATCACAGGAGGAATTATGATAAATAATAACTAAAAACATCGGTCAAAGATGAGTTTACTTTCTTTGGGATGGTAAACTTGTGAAGTAGGATAGAAAAAGTTTAAGCTCGGTTTTATAGTCATCAGAAATTAGCACCAACTCTGCTCCGTTTTTTTTATGATTCCTCCAGATGTTTGGCTAGTCAGAAATCTGAAATCTGGTCTCGGAGAACCACAGATTAAAGAGGTCTGAACAGTCGGTGCAAATGGGTTTGTGAGCGAGTCCTTTGTGAAGAACTCTCCGGTAAGAAGCTGGTTACAGCTCAATGCATCCGTGGTAATAACGGAGTCCACCTGCTGTAAGTGTCGTATCTGCGGAAAAAATCTTGTCAGAAGAGGTGAATGACTAACTGCTCCTGTTGTTATTGCCCCGGGGCAGAGTTTGGAACGACACCAGATCTGTTCCACTGAAGCTGCTCCGTGACTAAAACTCATAAAGTGCCTCCTGCACGTGTGTGTGTATGTGTGTGTGTGTGTGAAGGCATTAGTAAACTCGTCTGTTCAGATCAGGGGTTAACGTGTTTAGAGCTGATGATTGATGGTGATGACTGATAAAAACAAAGGAGAGTTGTCCAAGAAATCAAATCTGAAGAAAGAGCTTCATTGATCACTGTCCACAAACAAGTGTCACAAAATGTCAGTACACTGAAGTATTGTAATATTTTGTTTCACAATATGGTATTGATATTCACTGCAGGGCACTACATTGATTTTTTTTTTCTTTTTTTAATTACCAATTCCCAGTCAAATATTCCTGGTGTTGGTTCTTTTTATCTTTCTTATTTTATTTTCTTCTTGAGTGTTTACAAATGTTGACTCTTCTGTTCCAGTTTTATTAACAAATTTTTTTAGTTTTCCTACAATTGAGTTGTTTAAAAAAATGATTTCATATATTGTGGTTCATAGAGTATCGCAGCGTATCGCAATATATCGCGTATCATGCTACGTATCGTATCTTCATATTTTGGTTACGACAAACTGTTGAAGCGCGATAAAAATCCAATTAACCAAAGAAAAAAATCCAAGTGATTATTACCATCGAAGCTGCCGTCCTCCGCCCTGTGGCCCAGTGATGATCAGTGTTGGTGTGTTTTGAGGTGAGTCTCAGTCAGTCAGTCAGTCAGTCACAACAGCAGTAACCAGTCAGTCAAGTCGAGTCGGCCGTGTGTTGTTACCACCAACAGCGGCAGCGGTGGCGGCGGTGGCGGCGGCGGTGACTCTGAGTTCCATGAGTCATCACTGGACTGTCTGTTGACTGAAGACAGTGTCCCAGCTCCTCACCCTGCTTCTCTCATCGTCCTCCCCCATCAGTGTCTCTCTTTGTCTCCCCCCGCCCTCCCCTGCACAGCCTGTTTTGTAGTAGACGTGTGTGTGTGTGTGTGTTTCACTCCTTCTATCACCCACTAAGTTTCTCTCTTAAATCTGTCAGAGAAACTTACGTTTCCACATTAAAATCCCAGTTGGATCAAGTGGTCAGTCCCGTCTGCTCTGTGACCGTTTCTCAGGACATCTCTGATTGGTTCAAACTCTACATGTGGCTTTTTGACCCGTGATGTCACAATAACCGTAAGATTATTTCCAACAGACCATCACAGCGGCGCCCCGCTCAGAATGACTCACAGGATCACGAGTGTGTGTGTGTGTTTCAGAGGGAGAAGTTGACAGGAGATGTTTCAGATTCCAGCATCTGCTGGCTGGTGGTGGTACTGCAGCTGATACAGCATTTCAGTCTGGTTTTCAGTCAGTTTTAGTCTGGTGTAACACGGCAGCACCCGCTGGGTCACAGACACGGTCAGTGGAGTTGAACCTGAGCTGCTCCTGAACGCAGATTTATTTGAATTAGAAAAATCTTCCCCTTCTGAACAAACTCACTCCCTGTTGATGCCCACATTCTCTCACACCCTCCTGTGATGTCACACTGTCGTACCATTAGATTCCTGGCCTTGGAATAGTCCACAGTTCAACCCCCCCACGAAATAAACACATTTTGTCGAGACATTTTTCATATAAATTTGAAATTCTTCAGTCATTCTTCAGCCCCTCATTGAGTTGTAGTTTGTGTTCCAACGTTCTGTGAAGCCCGTTCTCATCCTCTCGTGGCCCACTTCTGGGTCTCAGGAGTTGGAGAACTTGACTGTGAATTAGGACGACAAAACAAAGACGCAAATTATTTTCCAATATTTGAGATTTTTAGCACCAAATGCAGCTCATACTTCAGTGAGACAAATATATATATATATATATATATATATATATATATATATTCTCACTGTCCCATCCTGTCTCTACACCCCCCCCCCC
>NC_024318.1:285570-290128 GCF_000523025.1 Cynoglossus semilaevis
TTCTTCCGGGGCCATTGTTGTCTCCAGGACCTGTTCCCTGTCTGTGTCGTTCTAACACCAGCTACTCTATGTCCTGACTGTCTGTCCATCTGTCTGTCCATCTGTCTGTCCATCTGTCTGTCCATCTGTCTGTCCATCTGTCTGTCCATCTGTCTGTCCATCTGTCTGTCCATCTGTCTGTCCATCTGTCTGTCCATCTGTCTGTCCATCTGTCTGTCCATCTGTCTGTCCATCTGTCTGTCCATCTGTCTGTCCATCCGTCTGTCCATCCGTCTGTCTGTGTTTCCAGGTGAGGACTTTGCTGTCGTGCAGCAGGAGATTATTATGATGAAAGACTGTAAACACTCCAACATCGTGGCCTATTTTGGCAGTTATCTCCGGTGAGTGTGTATATATTTATATATATGTGTGTGTGTGTGTGTGAAGTTTTTATGAAGATTTCATTAATAAACAAATTGAGCTCTAGACAAATTCTGACCAATTACAACGATCCAAAGAACGCTGCAAAATAACTTTACCAACTTGTGAACTTCATAAACTGAAACTGTTATTTTAAAATAACAGAATATAAACAGTTTAGGCGCATACTGCCACCTACTGTATTAGAGTGTGTAGTGTCATGGTATGACCAGAGACTTTACAGCCTAAACTTTAGGCCTTGATGTGTGATATTTTTTTTAACCCCATATGTACATCTTCTACAGAAGCTGCTGATGATCTAGAACATTCCTCATTAACACGTTAAAGTCTCGGCTCCACTTTTTTAAAGATTTTAAATTTGGTGTATGTAACGATGAGTTCTTCTGTGTATTAATGTGAACAGGAGAGATAAGCTGTGGATCAGTATGGAGTACTGTGGAGGAGGGTCTCTGCAGGACATTTATCACGGTAAAAAACAAACAAAAAAAACCTCTGCTGTTCGACGTCCTCAGCTCCAGTTTCTTCTCAAACCTTCTGCGTTGTTTTGGTTTGTTTCTCCAGTGACGGGGCCACTGTCGGAGTCACAGATCGCCTACATGTCACGAGAAACCCTGCAGGTAACGAACGCAGCGTGAACCTTCCTCCGCAGGTCGCTGAGTTTTAGGGCGAGTGTGTGTGTGTGTAAACTGTGAACAGAAGTCTGTGATCTCATCACCGACACTGATGTATGTGTCTGTGCTGCCGCGGCCTCACGGATCGACAACATCTGGACGTTAAATCCTCAACCGTTAATACCTGTTTGTGTTTACAGGGTTTATATTATCTACACAACAAAGGCAAGATGCACAGAGACATCAAGGTGAGTGTGAGCAGAACACACACACACACACACACACACACACAGCCCCTCGTTTTAACTGATGTCTGAGGGTTTTTTTGGCGCAGCCTCTGATTTTGCATCAGTTTGCTAAAAAAAAAAAACCTTCGTTACAAGAAAATGATTCTCGATTCAAAAACCCCCTGATCTGGAACAACACGAGGTCCATGTTGCTGTGTGTTCTGACCGCTGGTGTTTTTGTCCTGGACAGGGAGCCAACATCCTCCTGACAGACAACGGCTACGTCAAACTGGGTCAGTTCTCCACGTCATTATGCCTCTTGATATTATTTCACGATCATTCTGCTGTATTTGTGCCTGACCTTCACGCCTCTTCCTCCTCCTCCTCCTCTTCCTCCTCCTCCTCCTCTTCTCAAAATAAAGAAACTCTTCACAGCTGATTTCGGTGTTTCGGCCCAGATCACAGCAACTCTGGCAAAGAGGAAGTCGTTCATCGGAACTCCTTATTGGTGAGTCGTTAATAAAATCAAATATCATCAACTGGCGGTCTGCGGGCCTAACCCGGTCCACAGAATCATCCAGTCCGGCCCACGACTGGATTCCAAAATAAAGATGAAATAATAATGTTAGACAGAATTTTTTTTATTTTATTTCATTTTATTTGAGTGTCTGGATTCCAAAGTGACCATGACCCACATGGTGGGAACCTTCAGTGTTGCAGCAGCGAAATGCCCTGAATAAGTGTGTAACATGCAGACGTGTAGTTACGTTTATCTAACACAATCTCTGCTCGTGTCATTACAGGATGGCGCCAGAGGTGGCAGCAGTGGAGAGGAAAGGAGGCTACAACCAGCTGTGTGATATCTGGGCTGTGGGCATCACGGCAATAGAGTTGGCTGAACTGCAGCCGCCCATGTTTGACCTCCACCCCATGAGGTGACATGGACTTTTCTTTTCTTTTCTTTTCTGGATCCAGTTTGATCTGAGACGTATTTGATGATAAATACGTCTCTGTATTTTCCCACAGGGCGCTCTTCTTAATGACCAAGAGTAATTTCCAGCCTCCGAAGTTGAAAGATAAACTCAAGTGGTAAAACACGTCTCTAATATTCATTTTCTACACATATTAAAGTATATTTTACTCAAACTTCTATTATTCAGACAACATTTATTAACCCAGCTCTATCTCTTTCTGTTTCTTTTATTGTTTTTTTTTTCTACCAAACAGGACAAATAACTTTCACCATTTTGTCAAACTGGCTCTGACCAAGAACCCAAAGAAGAGGCCAACGGCAGAGAAACTCCTACAGGTCACTAACAACAACATTTAATTTAAACCAGTTATTGTTTTGTTTTTTTTTTTTTATTCTTTGTGGCTTAAACTAAAGTGTTTATTTCAGAGAACTGTATCTTTCTGTTTCATGGACTTTAGAGTTTAAAAATGCATTTTAATGTTGTAAGGATTCAAGTTTTAAAGTTCCAGTTCTTTAAAATAAATGTTTGTTGTTCAGATACAAAACATAAATAAATACAAACATGCTAAGAGCGACTTCTGATCACGTCGTGTTCTGTGTTGCAGCATCCGTTTGTGTCCCAGCCTCTCAGCAGAACGCTGGCCATCGAGCTGCTGGACAAAGCCAGCAACCCTGACCACAGCACCTACAACGACCTGGACGACGACGACCCTGAGCCTGAGGTAACCTCTGTCACTTTTTTTAAATTTTTTTTAACCTTTGCTTCTCAGAGCCCTTTTTTTTAATTTTTTTTAACCTTTGCTTCTCAGAGAAAATACAAGTTCCATCAGAGAACTGATCATTTTTTCTACTGATTTTTGTTTTTCTTTCTTCACCTGAAACTATTTTCCCTCTTGTGTGAAATTAAAAACCTTTTACATTCACTCGCCTCAGCCGGAGGTCGTCCACTTGTGACACACCTGACTCTCCTTCTGCCCTCTGGTCCTCTACTGTTCTTTGTCTTTCTTGACCTTTGACCCTTTCCTCCTCCTCAGTTTAAGTACAGAGGCCATTTTCTACCCATAAGCCCCGGTGCTCGGCGTGCACCTCGCTTCGCAGCCCGTAGGAAGGTACCGGAGTGGGCTGCCGTGTCTGCAGTGATTTCATTCTAACACAAACTTTGTTTTATGTATTTTTTTAATCTACAAATAATCTGACGAATGAACTAAAAGCCAATCAGCTGCAGGTGATGTCATCGTAGACCACATGATCAAAAAATAAAATAGTTTGGTTTAGTTTAGCTTTAAATGTAGAAACTTGTCTGATGGTCACAGTCGTAGTTTGACTGTTTTTCTGCCAGCATGGTTTGAAGCTGCTGTGGTTTCAGTTTCTTCTACAGATTTTCATCATCACAGATTTATTGCATTTTTAATAATAGGAATTGATACAACTGGATGTGAAAATGTTTTTTTTTTAATAACTGCATATTGTATAAAAGCATGATGTGAACAGTGTGTGTGAAACTGAAGGTGTGTCTGCATTTTGTGCATATGACATAAATCTGGTTCATCAGCTGAGAAACCTTTGACTTTGGGTTTGATGTCGACTGTCTCGAAGAACGTTGTGTTTGTTCTGACAGAAAATCTCAGCAGTTGATACTTTACGTCTGTAAAGTGCATGAAGGCCTCGTGTTTCCACAGCTTCTTGACTGTCTTTGTGTCTCTTCCCTGCCAGTCCCCGGTCTCTGTTCCTCATCGTATCCGTTCGACCAGCAGGAGCACCAGAGAAGGAAAGACGCTGTCGGAGATAAAGTGTGAGTCTCCACACCAGGTCAACACAAACTCACAGGAAGGGTTGGTTTTATCTCACTCATCTTCACCTCCGTCTTTTCTCTGTCTCTCAGTTGGTCAGGTGGAATTTGATCCTCCAATGAGAAAGGAGACAGAGCCGCACCATGAACCGGTGAGTCACCGACCGTCACCCGTGTCTGTTCGTCTGTGTGTCTGTGCTCGTGTCTGTGTGTGAGATTAAACCGGTTTTTGGTTTTGGTTTTTTTTTTGTGGTCAATCTTCACTGTTTACCAGCATGACTGACACTCACCTGATCACAGGAAACACCTCCATGACCCTTGACCTCCATGACACGTGTCACATGAGGTTCATCAGCAGTGACTCCAATCGTGACATAGATTTTTAATTTAATTTTTTATAGATTTGACAGAGAATTCTCTGGAACACGATAACTTTAAGACAGCTGAGGTTAACCAAAGTTATGATGATGCTTTTTTTATTATTATATCAACACAGTACTTCAAGTACCACTTAAACCAAAGCTCCCCAAAGTGGGAG
>NC_024318.1:290460-293259 GCF_000523025.1 Cynoglossus semilaevis
CCACTGTGTGTCCACCCCGTCCCCCCGTCCCCCGTCCCCTCCATCAGTCCAGGTTAATATATTAACTGAGGTCTCTCTCGCTCTGTCTTGCTGACCAGTGTGATTCTGAGCCCTATCTGGACTGTGTTGAGGAGCTCTACTATACCGCGAGATCTAATCTGGTAGTACTCCTACTATCCGACTCTCTCCCTCTCCCCCTTTCTCTCTCTCTCTCTCTCTCTCTCTTTTATCCCTTGTATCACCTCTTTTATTTTTGGCTTTCTTTATCGTTTATTTCTTTTTCCATTTCCATCTTGTTTCTACAGAATACATTTTTTTTACTTCTGTTGGCCATGTTGCCATCCCCCCCTCCCTCTCCCTCTCCCCCTCTCCCCCCCATCTTTTTCATTCCCCACAGTGCTGATTGGCTTTGGCTGCTCTGTTTCCATTGTTGTTTTTTTAACTTTTTTTTATTTTTATTTCTCCTCCTTCAGCTCGGTCCATCTGTTTCTGTCCGTTTTCTCACCTCTTTTCCAGCTCTGGTTTCTGCCTCACTAACTGGTGTCGTAGTTTTATCCAGTCTTCTCAGTGGTGTTGGGGTTTTTTTTTTTTGTTTTTTTTTTTTGTCTTTTATGTCAAATCCATTTCTTCAAATTTATTGCAGATGTGTCTCAAATGTTACCTTTAATCCCAAAAATCAACTCCCATTTTTATCCTGAAGCTCAACAAAAATCCAACCCAATAAAATGGGGTTTGTTTTTTAGCTTTTAGCACATGATACAGTAAATGTAGATGATGTTTTTTTTTTAATTATGCCATGCTTGGAAATAAATTCTACTCCTGGAGAAAAAAAAAGCCTGAACCAGTAAAAACATCCATCCAGCTGCTGACACACACACTCAGCATTAAATTTGTCCTCTTGGATTACAAACTTTACAAACTAAATTTAAGGTAAAACCCTGATCTGTCGTTCTTTGCAGAATGTGTTCTCACATCACTGTTAACCACGTCTCTAACCTCTGACCTCTGACCTTCTGTAGTTGAACAGAGCAGTGAGGCCGTGTGTGTGTGTGTGTGTGTGTGTGTTTGGACGCTTCTGTGTGTTCAGTGATTTCATCACGCTTGTTGCATTCTGTCATTAAATTAAAAATAATAATAATTATAAATGACATAATGCTGCTGCGTTCACATTGTGGCCGTTATCGTCAGTTCTGGACGAAGTAGAGGCTGTTAATTATTACTCATCAATAATAGGTAAAAAAATAGTGACTTTATTAATATTTCTACCTGCAGTTTTCAACTTTTCATTTATTTTGCCACAATGTGAAAGAACAGCTGCCTGAAGATTCCTGTGATTCTTTGTCCGTTTTAACAGCAGGCTGTGTAAATGCCGCGGCCGCTGCTTCATTAACAGTAGTCACTGATACATTCCACTGTCGTCAGGATCGTGTTTGACCTCAGACAAATGACTGATGAGCCACTTGTCACGTCACGTCACCGTGCTAATGTCCACTGTGTCTCCGTAGGACCTGCACTTGGACTACGGACATGATTCGCCGAGTCTGCTGGGAGGAAACAAGTGAGTCACTCTTCAGGTTTCGTCTTCCTCTCTTTGTATGTTACATTCGTCTTCTGTGTCTCCGCTCCTGACCTTTGTCTTTTTTCCCGTTGTTCCTGTTTATTTTTGCCCGTCGTCCACTTGGACAAAAGAGTGTATCAGGTTTCATCATCCAGGCTCCTTCGTTTATTTATAACTCGTGCTGTTGGTGCCTGCTCAGCAGAAAACTGAAGGACGAATCAGGAATCTTTGATTTTCTCCTCGTAAAAATGTATTTTTTGTTTTTTTTCCCAGGAGTCTCCTGAAGTCGGTGGAGGAGGAGCTCCATCAGAGGTGAGTCAGCGCAGCCTCATCATCAACAGTGTGATCGTTTTCTTCTGATCTTCTAACCAACACCAACGTCATCAGAGGTGAGTCATCATCAACAGTGTGATCGTTCTCTTCTGATCTTCTAACCAACACCAACGCCCATCAGCCAATCACTGTTAACGGCAGGACTAATTGGGCCAATCACATGCATCTATCACTGCTGAGGGGTTTTTTTTTTTTTGTTTTTTTTTTCCTCCCTGTGGCTTTGCATCATGCTTTCGCATCATCAGGAAAACGGCTGCGCTTCTACACGAGCTTCCTGCAGAGCATGGCTGACACACCAACACACACACACACACACACACACACACACTCCCCACCCACCTGTGTGTGTTTATACACACATGCCCGTATGTGCAGTTTCTTGGCCAAAGCTGCAGCGGGGTTGACTCAGCTCTTTTCCTTCGTGGCTCAGAGACGATGGCGATGATCATCATCATGATGTGTATTTTACATTATTTAAAACCATCTTTAAAACACCTTAAAACACAACATGTCAATTTTTTTTAGTCGGCAGGGTGTACAGTGAGTACTCAGTACTCATCAGTATGTATTACTGTGAATATTTTGTTGAAGAGATGATTTTTTTTTTGAGACAGAAGTTTAGTTTCTCTCAGGTCTGGGATCTGTAAGGACTGTGTGGTTTCAATCTGCTTGGCTCTAGAATGTTGCTGATGCATTGTGGGTAAATCCCCCCCCGTGGTTCAGATCTGTATGAATTTTATTTTTTTCATTGGACCACGGGTTTGACTCCGCCCAGTCCTTGTAGATGTGCCCAGGAGTCGGAGGCGAGGAGTAGTCTGTGACGCACGCTTCACTCAGATCTCCCTCTCCCCACTCCTCCTCTTTCTCTTACACCCCCGCCCCCCCAATACTCACTTCCTGTCTCCTTT
>NC_024318.1:293598-295902 GCF_000523025.1 Cynoglossus semilaevis
GTGTTTGAGTGTGTTTGAGTGTGTGTGCTGTCGAGTGTTCCACCTGTGTGAAGCCACTAACAGAAAAACTGACTCACCTGGTGGCTGGATTAGTAACTACAGGTACAACTGAGGGGTGTAGGAAAAAATATCAATACACTGGAATATCGTTTCATGATGTTCTACTGGATCCATCAGTGTTGATTATTATTTTTTTTTCTCACCAATTCCCAAATGTAGATCCCTCTGTTCCAGTGTTAGGAACTGATGTTCAGATGGAACAGAGTCTGAGACCAGGATCACACTGGGACTACAGAGACACTGGTTAACGGTGTTGAACCAAAAAAAAAGTTGAGAAAAAAAAAAAATACAAACTCAAGTCAATTTCACTGACTTAGCAAAAACAGCCATTTTGTAGAAATAACCGTGTTTATAAATAGAAATAAAGTTCAGTGGAGTTTGTGAAGCAGTAGCTGTGACTGTGGTGATGTGGCGGAGCTGGACCACAGTCAGGGTTATTGAAGGGGGGAGTCAGGGGGGGAGAGAGGAGGGGAGGGGGGAGTTACTGCAGGTTCTAAATTCTCTGACAGTCTCACTCTCTCTCCTGTGTTCTTCTCTCGCCCTCTCTGTGTGTGTGTGTGTGTGTGTGTGTGTGTGCTGCCTTCTGTCTCTTCTTCCCAAATCTGAATACTTGGCGTCCAGCCTCGTCCCTCTCTCTCTCTCTGTGTGACACTGCAGATTAACACATTCTTTCTGTGCAGATATTTTCCACCAAAGCCAGGAAGTCCTTTAAATACTTGATGATATTTTAGGGAGGGGGGATTTTTGCACAACGTCACCACCAGAGCACGCTGCAGGGATAAGAGAAAAAACCCAAACAGACCATGTGATGTTGTGTCATCTACAGTAGAACAGTTTCCAGAGCAGGTCACAGACTCACAGCATCAAACAAACGTCAGCAGGTTCTTAAGATGACGTGGTTTCAGCCACTGATTTTCTGTCTCTGTTTCCCCCCGTCACTCATTTCATTGGTTGTCTCTGTGATTGGTCGACTCCCTGCATCAGGTCACTAACAAACGGCTCCTCAGACGCCTGTAGCTGTGAACTAAAGTCTCAGTGAATATACAGCACGGCTGGTGACAAACTGGAGACAAAAACCAGACATGTTTTTAATCAATACAGTCGTTACATTTTCTCTGTGAAATCAAGTTGAAATTTAGTCGCCAGTTTTTTAAGTGCGTTTATTCCCAGAGACTTTACAGCAGCTACGTTTTAACCTCAGTCTTTAATCTTCTTTAATCTCCTCGTGTCGTACAGGGTTTCACTTGTCATCTCAAAGTTTTTGTTTTTAACTGGGGTTTAGAGAAGAGAGAGAAGATTTGTAAAAAAGCTTGTCTTGTTAGATAGTACTGTAGTAGTACTGTAGTAGTACTAGTAGTACTGTACTGTATTATAAACCAAGGGTGTTTGGCTTCACAAACTGAAATATTTTGGGAAAAAAAAGAAGTGGGAGGAACAAAACTAGAGTAGAAAAAAAAAAAGTTCACTTTTTTTTTTTTTTAGTTTTCTTTCGTGACATCTTTGAGATGACAAGTCCAACTGTGTCCTCACTGGAGTTTCAACAAATTCTACAGCAGTCACAGTCGTTCTGTGGTTGAACAGGAGCCGAGTTTGTTCTTCATGAAGCTCGGTCTCAAACCCTCTCTTCTCATTCCTCAGTAAATCCAGCACCATCATGAGGCCAAAGGTCCCGCCTCCACTTCCTCCCAAGGTACAAACAACTGAAGCCATTCATCAGCTGCACTCAATGAGTTCCTCTTTTTTTTTCTTTTTTTTTCAATGATTTTATAAACCAGAGTTGACTTTTGCCTCCATTTTCTCCCTCAGCCCAAATCCATCTGCTCGTCCGCTCCTCAACAACACAAGCAGGACGACGGCCAATCACACAGCGAGGACGACAGCGGAGGTGGAGGGACCATTAAACGCTGCCCCGCGCCCCAGACGGCGAGCCCGGCCAGGCCCTCCACCAGTGTCCCCCCACGGCCCCCGCCCCCAAAGCTGCCGCCCCACCGCCGCAGCAGCTTAGGTAACGACAGCCCGAAGCACGCGGACACGGAAAACTGCGCAGCTCCAGAGGAGGATGATGGGAGTTTTAGACATTTCTGGGAGTGGCTCCACACGCCTCACACAGAGGAGGAGCTGGAGGAGGCGTGGGAGGTGCTGAAGGAGGTGAAAGAGGAGCAGGAAAAAAAGGAGGAAAAGGAAGCCAGTAAGAGCAGCCGATGGTTAGACGGTTTAGCGTCCGCAGACCCCCGTCACCCCCCC
>NC_024318.1:295927-298871 GCF_000523025.1 Cynoglossus semilaevis
CACCCCCCCACCCACCCCCCCGACTGTGTGGTCTCCCATCAGTCAATTCTCACAGTCTGGTGTATTTGACCTGTTTCATCAGCTCATTAATAATTAAGGCTTTGCAGTTTTTTTTTTTTGTTTTTTTTCTAGATCCTTTCGTCCATCAGCTTCTGCTCACTATGGTTGTTTGTCTCTCTCTCTGTGGCGTCTCGTTTTTATCGGAGTCATTAGTGGAGCTGTGGAAACCTGACCCCGGAAAAAAGTCAGACGAATATTTTTGATCTGGGTTCACTCTTAGTTCAGATATTCCACCTCTGACCTCTGACCTCAGATCAGATCAGACACTGCTCAGTTAAAGGCCTCAGAGCAGCAACGTCAACACGATGAAGTCAAACAGTAATAAAGGAGCAGAGAAGAAGATCTGCGACGCTTCATCAAACTGTGACACTTTCGTGTTTCCAGTCTGTAGCTCTAATATAAACACAGTCAGTAATCTGAGCTCCATGGAGTCAGATTAGGATTATCAGACTGTTCCCCCAACACTTCTCAGAATATTTGTCCATAAATGACCATAAATGACCAACTGTGCGTCGATCACTACCCCCCCCCGCCACCGCCCCCCTTTTCCTCTTAGCCTGCTCCTCCCCTCCTTCTCCCCCTCCCTGCTCTTTCTGCTCCCTCAATGTGTAATCCTGCAGATTAGATTATGTTCATATTATACTAAAACCTTATTAGAGTTTTTTTTTTTTTGCAGCTCACTCTGAATCTGCTCTTTCACATCTGCTTGTGCGCGTAGATCTCTCTCTCTCCCTCTCTCTCTCTTTCTCCCTCTCTCTCTCTCTCTGTCTCTCTGTCCCTCTGTCTCTGCTGTGTCACTGTAACACCGTGTGTGTCACTGTAACACCGTGTGTGTTTGTTGTTGTAGGTAATGGACTGAACTCTGCACACAACGGCGAGAGAAACAGTCCTGCAGAAAGACAGTCCACTATGNNNNACACGGAAAGAGAAGAAGGACGTTCCGGTGAGTGGGCCGGGCTCCGTACCAGGAAGTTGATGATGATATTTAAAAAAAAAAAATCATGTTTATAAATTCACTGTGACCTTTGACCTCTAGATGCCCATCAGTAACGGTCTTCCTCCTACACCTAAAGTCCACGTGAGTAACAGCTGATGATTTCATAACCTTTCTGCTGGTACGACTGGTTTTTGACTGACTTCGTCTCCTGGTTCCTCACGTTCACAGATGGGAGCGTGTTTCTCTAAGGTCTTCAACGGCTGCCCACTGAAGATCCACTGTGCTACGTCCTGGATCAACCCTGACACCAGAGGTAAGCCGTCCTCCGGTGACCTCCTGACCTTCTCTGGTCCGACTGGTTTCTTGGTTTGACGGTCTTTGTCCGTTGGTTCTTCCTGTGTTTCAGACCAGTATTTGATATTTGGAGCCGAGGAGGGGATCTACACGTTAAACCTCAACGAGCTTCACGAGACCACAATGGAACAGGTGACAACAAAGATGCTAACTGTGTGCTAATGTTGGGAGGGGTTCATAAATGTTCATCTGATAGTTGTGGTGTCTGTACCAGGACTGTTGTAGCTAATTGTTAGCGCTGTTGTCCTCACCATGACTCTAGTAGCTAATTGTTAGCTCTGGTGTTTAACTGTAGCTAATGTTAGCTTTGGTATCTAATGGTTGAAGCTGTTGTTAGCTCGTGTGTCTGACTGTTGTAGCTAATGTTAGCTTTATGTTAGCTCTGATGTCTGTAGCAGGACTGTTGTAAAAAACGTTAGCTCTCTTAGCTTAGCTCTTAGCTTTGACCTCAAATGTTGATTTCCTTCCTTCCTGTGCAGCTCTTCCCGCGGCGGTGTACCTGGTTATATGTCATGAACAGTTGTCTTCTCTCCATATCTGGTAAGCTCTTGGGTTTTTATTTCCTCTAAAGGGTTTAAGGAGTTTTCTTTACATTTTGGGTCAATTATTATGTCTCTCCATCTTGTCCCCGTCCAGGGAAGGCCTCCCAGCTGTACTCCCACAGTCTGGGCGGTCTCTTTGAACAGGCCAGACAGCTGCAGAAGTTACCAGTGTCCATTCCCACACACAAGCTGCCTGATAAGATCATCCCCAGGTAACTGAAACTTCACCTGTTTTTTTACTGAGGTCATGTGATTTGTCACTAAACTACAAACATTGTCGTCTGTAGGAAGTTCGCTGTGTCCAATAAAATCCCAGATACTAAAGGATGTCAAAAGTGCTGCGTAGGTGAGTGACGCTGACGACGGATTAAGAAAAACAAAACAAAACAAACATCCTCTGTTTATTTAACGTGTTTTTATTGTCACAGTGCGTAATCCATACACGGGTCATAAGTATCTGTGTGGAGCCTTCCAGTCCAGTGTGATGCTGTTGGAGTGGGTGGAGTCTATGCAGAAGTTCATGCTCATTAAGGTCAGTCTTTTTTTCCCACATTGCAGTCACTAACTCTCAGAGTTTTCTTCACTTGAACTCCTTCTTCTTCTTCTTCTTCTTCTCTCGGCAGAACATCGACTTCCCTCTGCCGTGTCCCCTGGAGGTCTTTGAGATGTTGGTGGTCCCTGAGCACACGTACCCTCTCATCTGCGTGGCCGTCAGTAAAGGCTCGGAACTCAACCAGGTGGTGAAGTTTGACACCGTCAACCCCAACGCCACCTGCTCCTGGTTCACAGAGACAGGTAAGAAAACTGAGTCCTGAAATGTTGTTGTCGTTGATGTGGAGACGGATGAAGACGTTTGTGCTGATGTTTAAACGTCCACCTCCGTCCACAGAGACACCACAGACCTGTGTGATCCACGTCACTCAGCTGGAGAGGGACACCATCTTAGTGTGTCTGGACAGTAAGTCTCACTGACACACACACACACACCCCTCCCTATCTTCCTTCCTTCCTCCCTCCCTTCCTCCCTCCCTATCTTCCTTCCTCCCTCCCT
>NC_024318.1:300082-300821 GCF_000523025.1 Cynoglossus semilaevis
CCCTCCCTCCCTCCCTATCTTCCTCCCTCCCTCCCTATCTTCCTTCCTTCCTCCCTATCTTCCTCCCTCCCTCCCTATCTTCCTTCCTCCCTCCCTATCTTACTTCCTCCCTTCCTAACTTCCTTTCTACCTACTTATCTTCCTTCTTCCCTTCCTACCTCCCTATCTTCCTTCCTTCCTCCCTCCCTCCCTATCTTCCTTCCTCCCTTCCTACCCACCTACCTCCCTTTCTTCCTACCTCCCTATCTTCCTTCATTCCTTCCTTCCTATCTTCCTTCCTTCGAGACTGGTATGATGCAGTGTTGTTGGCGCAGATTTCCCACAATCCCTCTGAACGTCCGTGTCCTCTCTGACAGGATGTATAAAGATCGTCAATCTCCAGGGTCGGTTGAAATCCAGCAGGAAGCTCTCGGCCGAGCTGACCTTCAACTTCCAGATTGAATCTATAGGTGAGTGGAGAGAACAAACGGTCGGTCAACAGGTCAACAGGTCAGCAGGTCAACAGGTCAGAATCAAACCGACTCATCACTGTGTTGTTGTTGTTGTCGTTTTTCTGCTCGTCCTCAGTTTGTCTTCAGGACAGCGTGCTGGCGTTCTGGAGACACGGGATGCAGGGGCGGAGTTTCAAGACCAACGAGGTGAAGAAAAAAAAAACATGAATTCAGAAGTAACACTTAATGTTGGTTTGTCTGTGCTGTACTGTCCTGTCCTGTACTGTACTGTACTGTACTGTCCTGTA
>NC_024318.1:300927-326337 GCF_000523025.1 Cynoglossus semilaevis
CAGGTCAACAGGTCAGAATCAAACCGACTCATCACTGTGTTGTTGTTGTCGTCGTTTTTCTGCTCGTCCTCAGTTTGTCTTCAGGACAGTGTGCTGGCGTTCTGGAGACACGGGATGCAGGGGCGGAGTTTCAAGACCAACGAGGTGAAGAAAAAAAAAACATGAATTCAGAAGTAACACTTAATGTTGGTTTGTCTGTCCTGTACCATACTGTACTTTACTGTCCTGTCCTGTCCTGTACTGTACTGTCCTGTCCTGTACTGTACTGTACTGACACACACACACGTGTACTGTCCTGTACTGTCCTGTAGTGTACCACTGTCTAACTGACTTTGTCCGTCTGTTGATCAGATCACACAGGAGATCTCTGACAGCACACGAATCTTTAGACTACTGGGATCAGACAGGTGAGAACACACACACACACACACACACACACACAGAGGTTATTATAATTCATGTATTTCTCACACATTACATTCCCTAGACCTGAACAATAAGCTTTTCAAAGAACTTTGTTTTCCTTGAAACATGAAAATTCAACAACAGAAACAGAATAAACAATGTCTGAATAAACTTGAATAAATATAAATGTATAAAAATATATTTACCAGTTTGAAGGAAAGGTTGGCCTTTACTATTGCAAATATATGCCTAATCTTACCCCTAACTCTAACACACACACACACACACACACACACACAGACACAGACAGAGTACACGTGAATACCGTCCCAGTGTTAACTCACACTTTGCTGATGTTGATGTTGATGTTTCATCACTGAAGACGTGCAGACTGTATGGACCCAGAGGCTGAGGACATTGGCCTATCTCTGCCCAGGTACACTCACCGCTCACTGGACAAAGTGGCTCCACAAACTCTGCCTCTCTCTCTGTGTCGGGACTCTGTCGATGAGAAGCTTCATAAATGTTCTGTTGGGGAGGGAGGGGGGGTTTCCTGTGGGTGTGGGACTTAACAGCACAAACACCAAATCACCTGATCCAATGATGAAAATTTAAACTTGACAATCGGATGATTGATCGTTGATTGATCATTGATTGATCGTTGATTGATTGATCGTGTCTGGAGCTGATGATTTGGTGTGGACTCTGAGCTGCAGCTGAATCAGGGGCGTCAGTATTAACACATTTCTATCTGGTTTCTCCTTCAGTCAAAGAGCTTTTATAAAATCCATCCCCTGATTGAAGGCTCCTGGGTCTAATAATAATAATAATAAAACCAAACCTCTAATAATCTCTAATAATCTCTAACGCTATCTGGTCAGAAAAACTAACAACATGCTGGAGGAGATGGGGTTGCTGTGGCTCATGGGAAATGTGGTTCTGTACCTGTGTTACTGTTGTAGGTCACGTGACTCTGTGCTGTAGCTCTCCCTGCATCTGGTGGCTGTAAAGAAAAAAACAAACAAACAATAAAAATAAGGTTAATTACCACCACCTAGTGGAGAATAGATGTGTGTGCATCAGTGACGTTGATGTTACAGAAAGATGTGATTTAAATGAGTTACTGTGATTTATTTCAGTCTCTGTCTTAGAATCTTCAACTATAAAAAATACAAACTCTGAGACTGATGTTTACATTTTTTTTTTAACTTTAAATCTGAATTTAATTCTCTGTCTGTGTGTGTGTCTGTGTCTGTGTGTGTGTTTACACACACACACACACGGAGAGTCGACCTACAGACAACCCTACGGCCCACAGCAACCTCTACATCCTGGCAGGCCACGAAAACAGCTACTGAGACCCACAGTGTATATACACACACACACACACACACACACACACACACTAAACCCCCACCACTGTTGCTATTAAGAGAGTGTACAAAAGAGACACATGTTTCATTCCCCTCACCTGGACTCCTCCTCCTCCTCCTCTTCTTCCTCCCGTCAGCCTGTGGACGGTGTAGCTGTGAAAACTCTGTCTCAGACGTGAACTGTTTCACAGACGTTTTCTAAAAAAAAAAAAAAAAAACAACAACAAAAAACAAAACAAAACATCACAGTGTTTTCCATGTGTTTCAGTCCAGCATGTTGTAGTAGGAGAGCGGGGTGGTCGACGGTTCGAAACCCCCAAGACAGAGACTTCAACCTAGAACCCTAATATAATCCTACACCCCCCCCCCCCCCCCCCCCAGAACAACAACACTGGAAACAACAGCGTCCAGCAAAGAAGTCAACACTACGTCTACTACTACTCCTTGTACTCCCTTTAGTACTACTACTACTACTACTACTACTACTACTACTACTCGTGCTAAAGCTTCACAACACACACACGGCCATCTTGCACAGAGTCCCTCCCTCCTTCTCTCCCTCTTTTTCAAGCGTCACCTTTATTTATTGTGGCATGATGTAACTTCACACTCACCGCGGTGTCTCGTCTCTTCTATTTGTGTTTATTTTCTTCTTTTTTTTTTAAAAAAATGTAAAAGAGAAAATTTGATTTAAAAATCTTCACTACCTTTTAAAGTTCCACCCCCCGACACACACACCCCCCACCACACAAGTGCTTATTTGACACCCCCACCACCACACAAGTGCTTATTTGACCTCTATTTAACTGTTGTAAATATAAATGTAGTATTTTTTTGAGGAACACTAAAAGGACTGGTCGTGTAGATATAGTACGAGTGTGTGTGTATATTTGCTCTGTACATCTGTGGAGGCAAATACAGTCCAGGTGAGACTGACGCCCAGGGGGTAGTTGACTCACTTCCTGTTTCCCTGATCATGTGACAAAGTTCAGGAAGTGACATCACTTGCAGTATGCTATAGTATTCTAATCCTAATCAGGAAAGTGGACGTGATTGTTTTGGTTTTTTTTTTTTTGGCGAAAAATTTAATTTCTCCTCCATCATCTGTTCCTTTTAGTCGTTTTACATCATTTTTAACAAAACAACCGTAATATTAAAAACGTAACGTCGAACCACCTGGTGTTTAAACTTTGCACAAAAAGGACAAAATGTATTTGACAAACAAATGTGATGTCATTATATGACCTGGTGTGTGTGTGTGTGTGTGTGTGTGTGTGTGTGTGTCAGAGAGTGATAGTAACAGTCGTGTCAGAGAGTTACACAGAATCAGACGTCAAATTTAAAAAAACAAACAAACGGGTGAATAAGTTGAATACAGTAAAATAAAAGTGATAATTATACTTCAGGTCTGAGAGAAATCTTTTGGGGGAAAACATCTATTTACCGCTGTCCAACCTGCAGGGGGTGCTATAAAAGCATTGGCTGTAAAATAGAGGAAGTATTTATAAAAACATAAGGATTATGTGGACAAGTCCATGTGACCTGATCCTGACCTTTGACCCAGAGTAAAAATACAAACAGATGACATCATCACTGGAACATTTCCACCTTTCTTTCATACGTTAAGTGATTGAAATCACAGTTTAAACATATATAAAAATATAAATATTAATCATTAGGATCAAACCTGATGATGGACATGACGTGGCTCAATATATGGTTCATTTAAATTATCTGTGTAACTCTTTGACTCCACTCGTTACTGTGACTCTTGAAGACTGTAGTCAACACTACCAGACGTTACAGATGGAGACACTAAAAGTTTGTTTCTCACGAGTAGGCAGGTTCAAAGGTCAGAGGTCGCTTACCTAGCTTCAGCCTGCAGGATGAAGTCTGTTCTTCTTCTGCTGTTGCCTTTTCCAGTGGTACAACAGCCGACCAATCAGCTGTCAGGGCCTACACAGACACAGGAAAGCACATGAGCTGCTGCTGTGAAACTTTCTCATTAGACTAGAAATCTTTTTTTTTGTGTTTTTTTGCTAAATTTAATGCTGTACTGGCCGATGCTGGAGTGTTACTACACTTTACCACCAGGGGTCTCAAACTCAAGTTAGCCGAGTTCAAAACAAAATGTTTATTTTGGTCAAATTTAAATACTATATAAAATTACAGTGCCGACCAGTAATAATTTAATTCCTAAATGGCAGATGTTTGCATTTTAAAAATTGAAACAAAAATAAAATTCAATCTTATTACAAGGACAAAATTATTAATGAAATTTAGTCAGGGCCAAAATGTGAGGTGTTCACGGGATAGAAATGTCCCCCGAGCCAGGAGTTTGTTACCACTGTGTTACAAGTCGACAATTTAGCCAATTCCTGTTTTGTTTTGTTCAGTATGACATTTTTACCCAGTGACAGTTCAGTAAACGCCTCGTGATTTTAACTTTGACCTTCACGCTCGTACACCGACCTCCAGCCCACATCCGTCACATCCGTCACATCCGTCACATCCGTCACATCCGTCACTCATCGGTTTGAAACATCTGAACTGGACCAGAGTCCAGACCATGTGGTCAGTTTGAACGTCGCCGTTTGTTTAGTCATTTACACAATTTGAAGACGTCACATTTGGTCACAGACTGAATTAAAGAAATGGATGAAGCTGCTGGATACAAAATGGAGGAATTTTTATGATTTATTTTATTTTTGCTTGGTTTTAGCTTCTCTAGAACGACTTCAATAATGGATTTACAATGGTTGGCTATTTTTGCTGATTTCATGACATTTTTTTAACCTTTCTTTCTAAGGGCATGTTCTCTAACACTTAGCGATAGCTATAAAAAAAATGTCTATCTTTCAGACAGTTTTGTACCTATAACTATTTGTTTAAGTTTTTTTATAGGTACAATACAGTTCTCAGTGATATGAACTTTACTGACACATTTTCTCTTCAAATTTCCTCATCTGTATTTTGTACCTCAAGGCAACATCCACTTCTTATATTTAGTCTGTACGTTAGACCTAAATATTCATCCAGGTTTTATTTTTTAACTTTTTTCTTTAATTAAACGACCAAGCCTTTTACCAGTGACTAAGAAATTAAACATTCCTTGGTGTGAAATCTCAATAGTTTGTGTAATTTCTGTTTTTATGTAAAGCCACAATGTTGATGAAACCTTTGAATGGCCAAAATTAGGTTTTAGTCTACCTCGCTTTGTGTCCTAGAAATTAAGCTCATGAAGAAAAAAAAGGCAGCCATCAGCAGTGTGTCAACTTAGTGTCAGACGTAAGAAAACAATTTTTTAATTATTATTATTTTTTTCCACATTTGCTGTAAATGAATAGATTTTAATGTTGAAGCCAAGCTTTTTTTTGAAACAAGCAGGTTCTTCTTTTTTTAGGAAATACTTTTTACTCATCCATTAACTTGGAATAACAATAGGTTTCCGTGGGATTTAATCAATCCCCGTTTCTCTGGTCAAACACAGAAGTTTCATGAACATCTGACTCAGTTGATTCTCAATCATGTGGAACTTTTATGCATAAATCATAAATGCTTTTTGGAAATAAACAGATTAGTAATTTATGTTACTGATACAGATTGAAAACCTCGTGTCTCCTCGGCTCTGTCGCTTTTTCATCCACTCTTGTCCTTTTTTTTAAGTTTTCATGTTTTATTGCACAGGTTCTGAACGTGTACATAGTGTAAAATAAAAAATGGGTTTGTTTTACATACTGTATAATTGCCTATATTTTGTTTCAGAAGTGTAACAGATGACAGGTTAACACAATAAAAAGAAGGACGCAAAAAAAAAAAACAGGTCGCACTGCTGTCTTTTGTTCTTTCTGTTAAATATATATATATTTATATATATCATATATATGATTCATATAAATATATCATATATGAAAATGTGAAATGTTTGTTTTTCTGGTCAAAACCTAAAAAACAATTGACGAAAATGTTTGTAAAATTATTTTTAAAATATTTCACTTTTCCTGCATGTTTCTCATAAAATTAGGGCATTTCGAGAACATTTTTAGAATTTTTATTTTCTGTCAGAATGTAAACTTTTCAAGTCATTTTTGGTCAAAAACTAAAAAAAATTACAAATATTTTTGTAAAATTATTTTTCAAAATTTCATCTTTTCCTGCCTGTTTCTCATAAAATTAGGGCATTTAGAGAACATTTTTAGAAATTTTTGTTTATAAACTTTTCTGTCAAACTGAACTTTGTCATTTCCGATTAGAAACTAAAAAATTGACGGAAATTTTTGTAAAATTATTTTTAAAATATTTAACTTTTCTTGCATGTTTCTCATAAAATTAGGCCATTTAGAGACAGTTTTTGGAAAAAAAAATTCTAAAACATTTTCTGTCAGAATGTGAACTTTCCATGTCATTTTTGGTCAAAACTAGAAAAAAATTGACAAACATTTCTGTAAAATTATTTTTCAAAATGTAATTTTTTCCTGCATGTTTCTCATACAATTAGGGCATTTAGAGAACATTTTTAGAAATTTCTTTCTATGAAATTTTCTGTCAAAATGTGAACTTTGTGTCATTACCGATCAAATACTAAACAATTTTGACGAAAATTTTTGTAAAATTATTTTTAAAATATTTAACTTTTCTTGCATGTTTCTTCGTAGCCCCTAAAGGGACATGGGAGGGGGGGAGAAACGTATCTTGTGCGCACGAGATATCTTAGATATCTAAGACATTTTGCCACACATACACACATGGTAATACATTAAAAAAACACACACACAAAAAAAACAAACAATCATGTACAGTACGTACGGTTGGAAAATCTAAGACACCGGCATGTCATGCGTGACATATGTACTGTATATATGGTGAGCATTTAATTAATGTAGGATACCTCAGTTCGACACAAGAGGGCACTGTTGTTATGCCCTCCTATCGCAACGACTGCGATAGGAGAGAGACCAGTGTATTTCGTGATAACTTTCACGTAATTACGTGATGTCTGTAAAGCACACCGAGATTTCTTTGTGCATGAAATAAATAGTGCTCTATAAATAAAAAAATGAAATTAATGAAATAATGAAAGTCCACCTGCAAGCCAAGAATATAGCTCGTTTACACGATTCAGTTGAATTGTACTTTATGCTTGGCCTGAGGCATGGTGAGATTTTACAATTATTGGGCTCAGTGGATGAGATTTATATTATTATGCGTTCTCTCAGAAGAATGAGGAGGATGAAGGATGAGGATGATTTACGTATATCCGTATTTACCTTCACGAACCTCCCTACACTGTTATCAACAGTAGAACAACAACAACAGTGCCCTCTTGTGTCGAACTGAGGTATCCTACATTAATTAAATGCTCACCATATTTACAGTACATATGTCACGCATGACATGCTGCTAACTTAGATTTTCCAACCGTACGTACTGTACATGATTGTTTTGTTTTTTTAAATGTATTACCGTATATGTATGTGTGGCATAATGTTTTAGATATACTTTCTCGTGCTCACGAGAAAGTATCTCGTGAGCACGAGTTACGTTTCTTTTCTTTTTTCCCCCCATGTCCCTTTTTGGGCTCCGTTTGTTTCTCATGAAATTAGGGCATTTAGAGAACATTTTTAGAATTTTTTTCTCTAAAATTTTCCGTCAGAATATAAACTTTTCATGTCATTTTTGGTCAGAAACTAAGAAATGTGACAAACATTTTTGTAAAGTTATTTCATCTTTTCCTGCATGTTTCTCATAAAATTAGGACTTTTGGAGAACATTTTTAGAATGTTTTTCTTTAGAATTTTCTGTCAAAATGTGAACTTTTCGTGTCATTTCTGGTCAAAAACTAAAAAATGTTGACGAAAATTTTTGTAAATTTATTTTTTAAATATTTAACTTTTCCTGCATGTTTCTCATAAAACTAGGGCATTCACAGAACATTTTTAGAATTTTTTTCTATAAAATTTTCTGTCAGAATGCTAACTTTTCATGTCATTTTTGGTCAAAAACTATGTTTATAAACAACCCAGGAGCCAGTCTATTAAAGTGGAAATCAAGATGATTTCATTCGTGATGAACCGCAATTAAAATCATGCACGTATTATTTTAACATTGGTGTGAGGCGCCATCTAAGCATCGGTGCTAAGCTAGGCGAAAATAATCGATACCATAGAGGCACATTTTGCTTAACGGACAACGGTCTTAACCAAACGACAAACATAACATTTGGGAAACAGGCAAAAACACAGATACTCTACTTACCGCCATATTCTTTCGCGGGTTTGACGTGGAAGTTTTGAGAACGAGAACTCCGTCCGTCGGTGCAGGTGCATTTTGAATCGTATGATTGCTTCGTTTGCGTTTAAAAAAAACAAAAAGCTGGCTGAGATATGACGAAAGATTCCTTTATGTTCTTGGGTCTTCTGCTCCACGGGAACTCTCTGCTTGGCAATCCTCAACCTGCGTTTATTGTTTGGCACCAGCCATAATCCACCGACATTTTATCTCTTAGTCCACCGGCTGATAGTGATTTGTCGTTCGCGAGTGATTCGTTCGATATGAACGAATCTTTCATATGACTCGTGACACCCGAGTCATATGAAATATTTGTTCATATTGAACTCACGAATCACTCACAAATAACTCTATGTGAACTAATCATTCTCTGTGAACTAATCTTTTGCTGTGAACTAATCCTTTGCTGTGAACGAATCACTCTCTGTGAACTCATCTTTCGCTGTGAACGAATCTTTCGCCGCAAACTAATCTTTCGCCGTGAACTAATCTTTCGCTGTGAACGAATCACTCTCTGTGAACTAATCTTTCGCTGTGAACTAATCTTTCGCTTCGTTCTCGCAGATTCGTTTTATTTGTCACGTGACAGAGAGCCCGGGTCTCTTTTGCTCTCATTCATCTTCACATTGTGGTGTGTTTTTCTTTCTTATATTTCCACATGGTTTAATTGCTTTCAGTATTTAGTATTTAGTGTCGGAGAACCGCAGCCTTCTTTACAATCAAAGATCCGAATCAGTAAAAAGAGTCGGTCTTCCCATCACTACTAACGGGTGTAATTGTCTTCAAATTATTGTACTTTTCCGTTATCTAGTGGTCATACAACGGAACTGCAACCTCTCTAATACAATCAATAATATAAATTACAAAATACTATTTATTTTCAATAATTCAAGGTGTCAGTGGCAATTTATGTACGATCGTTGTTTTTTTTTTACTAAATACAGAACATGAATACATGAATGTTGCATCACAATGTGTCACATCTTTATTGCAATACTTTCATTTTACTTTGGTTGCATAGGTCTTACTTACCAAAAAAAAACCAAAAAAACTATGACACAGTAATACCAAAATACACGCACGCTAGTAGAAAACTTTTCTGTAAATCACATTAAAATATATCAACATTTTCCACAACAGTTCCACAGTTATGATTGTTTAGATATAGAAATATATATATATAAACTCACAAAGCACTCATGTCTAGGCCATTTGGAAGAGGTAGAGATCACAGACACACAAGTACAGCCACAAAGTACCAGACATCATCTTCGACTACTGCATCACACTGTGCACGGTTCACAACCTCACATACTACACTGATACTCACACAAAAAACAACGTTTAAACCAAGAACAAAAACCGTATTCTATGCTCCTTTTATATCAGTGCAGTGCCATCAGTTCATTACAGGCCGTTACAAAAATGTTAGTAGGGCACAACATGGCAAAGTGCACGACTGTAAAAGACCTTGATACCCAACGTTCGATTGGGCTCAGAGGTGAAATCAGGTGATGTCGCTGAAATCATTAGTATTAAAAAGATCTTTTTTTTTTTTTTTAGCAGGTGATGTCCCTGAAATCATTAGTATTAAAAAGATCATTAAATTTATTTTTTTTACTTTGCTTAATTGTCCAGATACTTTGACATGTACTGATGGCTGAATTTTGAAGTTTTAAATATTTTTTAAATTAAACTCCACACAACTCAATTCATGCATGAATACCGGTAATTTGTGTTGATCAGGTCCACGAGGCTCAGAATGACGCAGACTTCGATAGTTCTTCAATTCACCCACTTATCGCTGCTCTAATACACAGTACAAACATGTCATTTACACAGCCTGCGGAAAGAGTTTTTGTTTCACTTCACAGTCAGATGAATTGTTCAGGACTGTAACTTGCGGAAAGAGTTTTTGTTTCACTGAAGCAACAACAACAACAGTCAGATGAATTGTTCAGGACTGTACACCGATTAATGCTGTGGAGGGACAACGAGACAACGAATGGACTGAAGTTTAGAGGAAAAAAAAGACTCTCCACACGTTCTGTGAGACACTTCCTTCCTGTTCCAGAAGTATAAAAAAAATTTTTTTTAACCATATTCGGGAGTATTGATTTGACCATAAACTGATTGATTAATCCACAGATACCAAGTGATTAATCATATTTTTTAAAAATGAAATAATTTGAAAATCATTTGTTTTAACATATTTGCCTCTTTTCAAACGAATGAACGAAATGAATGAAGGAGAAGATTCAAAAGGAAAGAGAGAAGTTAAAAACAAACGGATGACCTTTAAGCAAACATTCTTACGGGACAGGAAACCGTCAAAAAGAAACATCCTTTAACAAATAACAGAATGATGTGTTGTGTGTTTGTGCTGGTGGACCTTCCCGTTGTTCCTCACTCAGATAAACATCTCCTTGTTGACCCACATGAGTGTTCTGGTGTCGTTGGGTTTGCACTCGTACTCAATGCTGTTGAAGCTGTTGCCCCACTGACAGTGGTCCCTCTTGTTGTAGTTGTAGTACTTCACCTGCCACACGGTCTCAAACATGCCCACCTCTGTGAACTGGAGGACAGACACGCACAAGTTCACTGCATCCTGCTGTAGCACATGCAACAAATACTGAGATACAGTGGAGAAGTAAACCAGTAACCATAGAAACAACTGTAACCATCAAAGTGTTGTTAAAATATCTGTTACCATAGAAACAACTCTGCCAGCAGACGTATATCAAAATTAATGGACACAAACGCTGTAGTGAAAGACGATGATTAACAAGACATGGAAATAATCATAATAATTCTGATCTGATAAATTCATACCTCGATGCTGATTTGAACCGGTTGCCTCTCTCCACTCTTGGTGTGTGCCACCCCATCAGTGTTATACTGACCAGCGTAGACCACTGACTGAGGGTCCTTGGACTGCTGCTCCAGAGGAAAGGTCACCCCACCCACACTCATTGACCTGCATGCAGGTGACAACATGTCAACAAACATTTGTAAAACCAGTGGTTCAACATTAGCTCTGACATTTGTCTTATGTTGAGCCAATTAAAAATCATGAGGCCAAGTCTAAAGTTTTGAAAAAAAACGGAAACTACTTGTTATTGTGCCATAACACACCACAAAATGTGACTTTTTCACAGAGATTGGTGGAGGTGGAAACTACTTGTCACCAGGGGATGAAACGGCAGTGCTCCTAGAAATCGTGGGGGCGGTGCTGTGCCGTATCGCGGACTTACGCCCATAAAATGAACAGCGAGAAGAAGACAAGGAGTCGAAGGACAAACAGAAACGTCGAGTTTTTAATCCAGTTGTATTTCAGCTTCAAGTGTTGCCAGGGTGAAAGAACTCTGCCCCACGGCCTTCTTTGTTTCTTTAACCAATCAGATACTAGCAATTCTAATGTCTTCTAGCAGGCCACAGAAGGAAAGGAAACTACTTGTCATTGTGCCATAACACACCATAAAATGTGACTTTTTCACAGAGATTGGTGGAAGTAAATAAATACCAGGGGATAAAACTGCGCAGTGCTCCTAGAAATCGTGGGGGCGGTGCTGTGACGTATCGCTGACTTACGCCCATAAAATGAACAGCGAGAAGAAGACAAGGAGTCGAACGACAAACAGAAACGTCGAGTTTTTAATCCAGTTGTATTTCAGCTTCAAGTGTTGCCAGGGTGAAAGAACTCTGCCCCACGGCCTTCAAAATCAGAAGGCAATGAGATTGTTTCTTTAACCAATCAGATATTAGCAATTCTAATGTCTTCTAGCAGGCCCATAGATACAATTTAGCGATTTAAGGGAGTTGATTTGATGATCAAAAGGACACACTGTCTCCAAGCAAAGTTGCATCGAGTGATTTACACCCACGAAAATTAAGTTTTCTCTGCTTCCACTAATCCACTGCCGAGCGGACATTTTCAGCCCAAAGCGAAAAACAAAACATATGCCACAATATTTGACAGGACAGACTTGAACTTTCAGTATTTGAAGGAACGTCGATAGAAAAGGACTTGACGTAAGAACTTCAACGTACGGATAATCTGTACAACAGGTTAATCAAACTCATCTTCATGTAAGAAGGAAGAACGGATTCGTGTACAAAAGATCAGAAGTTTTGGTGAGTAAAATGATGTAAAATAATTATATTATATGACTATCGATGTGTTTTTTATGTCTATCATGTCGCAGTTGTGGCAGAATTGTGATCCGTGGGTTTGTTGCATTAGTAATGTCGTTATTATTACTACATGAGTTAGCATGGCTATAACGACTACAGCGGTTTCTATAGCCGTGATAAAGTTGTTAGGAAGTGGATTTGTTTAGCAGAGAAGTATACGCGGTACGCCACTGTTTTTACGTATGTCATTGTAAATAGCGAATAAATTAGGATTCATAAATTTGAGAAACTGCTGTGACAGTAAGGACAGGGACATTGAAGTCCCTAAAACATGACTGATTTGGGTAGATGGAACTAGAATTGTGCTCCGATTCACATCTAATCGCCACTTCTTATTTATAAAGTTCGTTGTGTCTTTTGTTTGCAGATAGTTGGAGTCAGAGTAGAAGATATGGAATATGCAATATGTAAATCAATGTGGCAACCCCTGAAAAAAGGGACAATGCCGAAAGAAAAAGAACAAAAAAAGAAGTTGTGTCATTGTTCAAGGATCTACTTTGTTTGTGATAAAGTAGTCTGATAACACTTTGTTTTTGTTTTTTAATAATGTTGAGATTTAAGTGAAAACTATGGTTTTTAGTAGCTACTCTAATCAACTTATTGTTCCCAACATTATAACGCTGCATCCGATAAACCTACTGCTGTTTATGTTTCAGTCATAAAGGTTAACAGCTGTGTGAAATGACCATGGGCGTCACGTCATCATGTGACCTACTTCTGTGAAATATTCAAAATGCTCACTGGGGCAGAATACACACTCTCATACAGAGAGTACTTTAAAAAAAACACAACAGCATACCCTGCTTACAGGAGTCCAACCAATGTTTGACACAAAGCACAGACACCAGTCATAATCTGAGGATTTGACATGTGGCCAGTTGAGGTTTATGCTGCCTTCAGGTGGTGCTTTGTAAAATCCTATTTCCCAGAGTTGTAGTCTGTACTGAAGGAGTCCCTCTGATCTACGGTGTTAATGACGAAAGTGTAGCAAACGATATTTCTTCCTGTGTTGTTCCTAAAACGAGTAACTGTTGAAGGTGGGAGTTTATTATGCGCGTGCGATGTACAGTATAACCACTTGACCCTTGAACACGTACAACATTTAGGACGTGTGCCAATAGCGTCACCTGGGGGTCAATAAGTTACAGTTTATCACCCTGTAAAAAAGAGGCAGAGAAAATCACATGACCAAAATAATGTTTGTTATAAGTATGACTTCTAGGCCTTATACACACATATTACTGTAAGAAATAATCTTAATCTTGTATTTATAAAGTATGTTTAGTTTATATGAGTAAATATATATTTATCATTTTCATTGAAGGCTCCCCAACCAAAAAATGTGGAGACACTCACAGGGGTGGGGGTCCATGTTAAAAGGGCAAACAACCTAATACGGTACCTACGTACATTAAAGCCCTCTGTGGTGCTATTTTGCATAAACTGATGACTATGATTCTATTGACAAAGTGTGATTCATAGTTTTACTGATTTGTGTCAGTTTGAAAAAAAAAATCATCTAAATATTAAATGACCGAACCGTGATCGTCGCTGAGATTCTATTTGAACCATTGGATTCTCGTCTCTTTCTACAAACACGAAGAGTGACCTACGTGGCTTGGACCGCTCCGGGTTTCACCACCACCTGGACCTTATATTTGGATCCGGTGAGCAGTTTGATGGTCCGGGTCTGACCGAACCTTGCGCCGTCGGATTTGAAGTAGACGGCGGTGTCGTTGGGAAGCATCTTCAACGTAATCCCGATTTTGACGATGTGCGGGGCTTCGGCCATGTTTCAGTACAAACAGCGGCACGTCTGCACGGCTGACTTTTGGTTGTTGTGTGTGTTATTTGCTGAAGGTCTCCCGTTGGAATCAGTCCATACATACGCGGAAATTCCGTGCGGAGAGGGTCATGGTAGAGACCATACAGCAGCGTAATCCTGTCTAACCTGCAGGCGCTCCAGATTAAATCCCAATCCTAATGCTCTCTCTCTCTCTCTGTCTTTCTATCTCTCTCTCTCTCACTTTTTGGTTATATAGCCATCTGCTGGCAGAGTGGTCTGAAGTCACTGATAGAAGTCAAAAGAATAGGAGCAGATAAATTTAATAGTTTCAAAGGTGATAATTACCGCGTGCCTCGTTTGATAATAATCAGTATAATAAACATACATACGAGCAATTACGTCCATGTACTGAAGTGCGATACCAATATTCAACCGCTAGAGGGAGGCATTTCCTTACTCATTCACTCGCTGGAACTTGGCTTCGGTCAAAGGCAACACAGGGATTGATGTAGGAAATCTACTTAATGTAGGAAGGAGTGGAAGAAGGAAAAATAAATATAAATAATAAAATGTAAAAAACAGAAAAGGGAAATAGGAAGTTAATGAGGAAACAAACGTGAAAAACACTGAAGAAAAGTGACAAAGTGACCTGTGAAAACTGAGACACTGAAGGACAATGAAGTTATTAATTCATTTGACATCTTTTTTGACAGTTTTTTTTATAGCGCCAAAATGTGAATGTAGAATTAGGCAGCACGTGGTTGACTGGTGAAATGACTGGGCTGATAGTAATCTTCCGTCAGGGGTTTTAGAAAGTAGTGAAAACAAGAGTTGACATGTTTGTCACCCTGCTGATGGTATTCTTTACACTTTAAAATGTAAACACAGGTTTATACATTGGACAAGCCAATTCAATATATGAACCTAAATATATAACCTTAAACCTACCTCTATATTTTATTTGACTGACGAGATCAGCCTCATGTTAAATCTTCCTAAATTTCCCCAAGGGAAATTCCAAAGGATTCATAAAGTGCTATCTATCTATCTCTCTATGATCCTCTATAAACCTCATGATTCCAGACTCTAATAAAAAAAGAAAAAGAAACCTAATGTTTACGTTGTTGGAGTTATTCATTTCAACTTGTCTGGCCCGGAGCCAATCATAAACCAACAAATACTCTGCTTGTTTTGGTCAGATGGCCGGTTCCCTGGCTGCGTAAGACCTGCGTCATTTAGCGCCTCTTGGTTTTAATACGACCGTCACATGAAGCCAGCGGAGACCACCTACCGACCGTGTCCAGTGGTTCGGGGTCCAATCTCTGCACTCTCTGTTAGAGGGAAGGAAGGAAGAGAGAAAAGGGGGAGTGAGACTTGTGGAGGTTGTGGGAGGGTGAGCGCGCCCTCCCCCAGCTGAATGTCTGTAGATGGATCCCCTCCTTCTTAACCAGCCTCTCGTCCAACCTAGTGCAGATGGTCGAAGAGGCCAAAGGAGAGAGAAAACCATGAGGCGGTGTGGTGACATGAACAGAACTCAGTAGCGCTTTCACTCATCGACTCCTGCCGTTTGGTCCAGTCACAACTAAGGTCGACTCAACTCCACACACCTCTGGCGCGGAGAGCACTCGGTTGCATGTGCGAATGCCCGCGGTTCTGCCGGCGCACTCCACGCCTGCGCTGGTGATGCCATGCCGAGAAGTCACACCGGCGACGAGATCGGCAGCAGCGGCGGAGGTGGAGGCAACACAGCCAACACAGCCAACACAGCCAACACAGGGGACACCGGGCTCTGGATAAAGAGCTCCTCGGCACGCCGGGCGCAGGATTACGCACTGAAAGATGTGGAGTCCGGGCACAGGGAGATGAACAACACGGCGCGCGTCGGGGACGGTCTCTTGTCTCCCGGAACGACAGGTGCGGCGGGAGCGGAGAGGAAGCAGGGAGCCCGGCTCAGTCTTCTGGGGAAACCGCTGACCTACAGCGCGCAGAGCGGTCGCCGGAACGCCCGGTACCGACGCCTGCAGAATTACCTCTACAATGTGTTGGAGAGACCGCGTGAATGGGCGTTTATTTACCACGCGTTTGTGTGAGTACTTTCGTTTTTTAGAACAACATGTGCTGCAGATTCACAGACAATCTCCAACACCCGTTCACTTTATTTACCTGTGCTGCAGATTCACAGACAGTCTCCAACACCCGTTCACTTTATTTACCTACTTTTCATGAACCATTTAATCCAGAGAGATCGAACCCTCGAAAGACTTGTTTAGAAATATATGTTAAAATTAAACCATGTCACATCAGACTGAAGTTTATCTCAGTTATTGATCATTTAAAGTCATTTTGTCAAACCTTGGCTTCAGATCATGTTTAGCTGCAGCCTCCACATCATGAGCCCCGTCATCATTAGTAAAAAGAAACAAAAGTATCTCTGTGCTCAACCCTATATCCGGTGAAGACATCCTGCCCAATTAGTCTGATTTAATTAGTGGTTGTGTGTTATTACAGGGTTTCAGATGACGATCGTTATCACCTGTTGCTTCAGCCAGAGTGTGTGTAGGAAACTGAAGCTGCAACGCAAAAATACTATAATTCTGCTGTAATTGTTGATGGAGTTTGATGGTGTTGACTGACAAAGAAAACAGCTGCAGTTGCAACAACAGAAGGCAATGCAACAAAGTAACAAAGTAACAAAGGTCTTGGTGCTGTTGTACTTTTGTAGCTCCTATCTTGCTCTGTTGCAGACAGTTGTGCTGCCTGAGAGGCACCTGCAGTTGGCCCGGTGCCACCAGTGCCCTTACTCCTCAGCATGACACCTGTGACGGAGAGAGAGTTAACATTGTAGAGGGAATTATGGGATGTGGTGAAGGAGGATGACATTGAGAAGATTAGTGTGACAGAGGGGGGGAAAAAAGGATGGATGCTTCAGAGGAGGGATGTGGCTAATCTTTAGTCTTCAAACAACACATACTGAGATGGATAGAGATCTAGGAAAAATCTCTGAAACCTCTGAAAGGTTTTAGTGAATTTATTCTGCTCCCTGGGCTAAATCACTGATTAAATTTAGGAAATATATGCAGCCTGCTCCTGCTTCATGCAGACTCAATCTTCACCAATTTGGACCTAATTTCAGACATTCAGGAGGCATCAGTCAGTGTTTGTCTACTCTTAATAGGATTGGTGCTGATGTTGCCTCGTGCTGTTTGTATCATTGAATCCGTGAATCCACCTGCAGTTCTTCTAATAATAATAATCTTTGCAGTTTGCTTGACAATCTATGAACTGTTTGACTGTGCACAAATGGTGAGTTAAGACACGGCCACCTATTTTAGGTTCGTGTCTTCTCTGCTGAGGCGTATTTCTCTCATTGTGGCTCAGTGGGGATGAGGTCTGCCAGACTCAGGGTGTTTTGTGTCTGGGTTTTCAGGACTTGTGCACAGACAGACTCTTGCATTGCCTCACAGAACTCAGTCAGGGTGAGGCGTCTATTGAATCTGGTAGATTTTCATGTTGCTGTCCAAAACGATTAGTGTCTGGATCAAATATATGCAGATAAACAAACAAAACATTTGAAAAAGCCACCGTACATGTACGGCCCCCGAAAAGTCCCTGAAAATGACCGTTTAGACACCGATGTTTAGTTTCATCTCCTTTAATAAACAATAGCAGCTCGTAGGGATTTTTGTGCATTTAAAGAAGTTCAGTGATGTTTTGAAAGCAAGATGCTGTAAATGTGTTGGTCTGGGGAGGGGGGGGGGGGGGGAGGGGGGGTAGTCACAGTCACAAGTCCTGACTTGTGGACAGGTGTTGCTCAGTACTTCCTGCCACAACAGTTTCCTGAGTTTCCTCTGTAGATGTTGCTCTTGTCTGTGCAGCAAACATCATCCTGTGTTTTATTTGTCTCTTAGTCAAACCTTGGAGAAAGCTAGCCTCGCTAAATGTTTCCTGTCTGGCTTCTGGTTATTGGCCATTTATCTAATTATGAACATGAACTGAATCTGCACACAGGTTTTAGTCAGTTTTTGTTGGAGATTTCTGCAAAGATTGGCCCTGCAGGTACAAGACCGTACAGTAAAGTCACATGGTCCGTCTGGTTAATGCTGTGTTAGAAAAGGTTGTGCTGTGAGAAGGAGGAAGTGGAGCTGTCAGAGAAGGGGCTGCGAAGCCGGATGTTGACTTTTTATTTGCTCAGGCGGGACAGCTGAGGTCAGCGGGGGTTAAGTTGTTACATCTGCTCTGGACTACAGCCTCCCACACTTGCTAGCTAGCATCAGCTGCAGATAGGAAGCAGGCAACTGGAATGAAAGATGTCACGGACATCAAACTCATCTCAGTACCGCGAAAACCTCCAACATTTGAAGGAGTTAGCTCCAAATGTGTGCTCAGCGACTACAGCAAAATTCAGTTTTAAACCTGTTTTCATCCGTTAGCCTGTTGGACGACGAGCCCATGGAGTGTTTGTGGGTAAAGTTCAGGGGTTAAGGTCACAGGAAACTTACAAATCATGTTTACATCTTTATCACAAGAATTAATGCTGTAACAACAACAAACAGCCAGAGGACAGATGAGGACAGTGATATTGTATCTTCCAAAAGCCGAAGGCCATTTTAACTTTGACGTAGAAATGTTTGCACAAACATTCGGACCATATTTCCTGTGTTTTGACAGGTTTGATGATGCCTAAACAGCGATACATTATTTGCATTATCTAAAAAAAAGTTATCCTATATTCCACTAGGGGGCGCTCTAAGTATAGATGTAAGATTTTTTTGATGATTTGCAAATAAAGGCACATTTTTGATTTAACACCTATCGTTTTGATTTAGTATTTCCTTCAAATAAAGGCACATTTTTGATTGTTGATTTGAACACCTATTGTTTTGATTTAGCATTTCAACACCACAACATAGAGAGACAGAACACTGTACTGCAGTTCCCTCAAGACAAAGTTAAAAAAAAAAATCTTGTATAAGTAAAACCCTAGATTTGAAGAAGTGAGTTTCCTCACATGAGACTATTCTTCTCCTATTGTTAATTACCAAAAAGTATGTTCCAGTAATTGTCCTGGCCCTGGTGTTCTCAGACTCCTGACACTTTTATGTGAACTCTTGAAGGATTTATCAGTGAAGACATTCCAGTCCCATACATCACTGCACCGGCAGCAATCTCCAGAATTAGATTTCCAAAAAGATAGAAGAGGATTTGGCCCCAGTACAGTCCCAGCGTCTCCTGTAACCGCCTCCGATACTTTGTCAACATTACTACCTATCACGGTGTAGTCGTTCAATCATAGAGGTTGGATGACATCATTTTTGTTTCTTATTTAAATTTGCTCCTGCAACCTTTGATGAACAAGGAGACGTTGCCTGTCGACAGTTAAGGAAAAAAAATGTTGCGAATCCAAAAATACTAATCCATGTCGTGTTTCTATTCATTTATTGATCGACATTTGGCCTCATTAGATGATGCTGGTCTTCTGGGGTTGGTATCATGTCAAAGCTCGACCTGATTCGTGCCCCAGTCAGAAATGTGTTCCTTTAATGATTATTTAATTGCAACTTTCAGCCAGCAGCGTTAAACATTCCCTTTTACAGTCACCACAGACTTGTGGAAACTGCTCCAAGTCATTAACTAGTTCAACTTTACTGAGCAAATAAATCAACTTTTTTGGCAAGTCGTTTTACTTTTAGAAACCAAATCATAATTTATTCATATGATTTAAAGCTTTCATGCAAGGTCAATGGAAAGTCTCTCAAATTTCATGTAGTTTCTTTTTCTTTTTTTAGAAGACATAATTAATGTAGTAATATTATCTGCCCTTATCTCCGTCCATCTCCCGGCACCTCTGCTGTTACATCCACCATCTTCTCTGTTCTCTTTTTCTTCTCCTCGTGTTGGACAATGTTTATTTTCAGAGGCAGCGGTGGCTCAGTGGTTAAGGAAGTGAACTTGGGTTTGAAGGGTTTCAGGTTTGAGTCCACCAGCTGCCACTGAGCTGCTCTGAGCAAGGCACCGTCCTCATACACACTGCTTATAAACTGCTCACTTTGGTGACGGGTGAAAAGCAGAGGACAACTGTTCACTTCTCTTTCGTTTCCTAAACTCCAGCTCCAACATCCTTTGTCCAACCATCTCCACTCTCTGTCCTCTCAAATTTATCTCCAAACTGCTCCACTTTAACTGTCACTCTGATCTGCTCAAGGATAGTTTGCAAACACCTACAAACAGGGACATTTTTACCAACCTCTACCTCACAAAGTTGTTTTTCTTTTTTAATTTTTGACGCCTCTACCTCTTAGCTCTGCACTGCACCCCTAATGGATGATTCACTTAATAACAATGTCAAATGTAAGGTATGCATAGTCATCCATGTGCACTGACATTTGAAACAGTTTACAGGATAAATTAATGAAGCTTCTATTACTTTGACTATTGACGGTGTAAACACTTGTTTAATCTTGGTCTCGTTTTTTTCTAGGAATCCACGTTTGTCTGGATGAACAGCCCGTCAGATCACGTGTGTTTGTGTAGGTGTTTGAAAACTCTCCTTGTGCTCGAGCATCATCAGACTCCATGATGTTCTGTAGATGTAGCGGCTGATGGACTGCAGCATGAATCAGGACACTGATAAGCATCTGGGCTCGCTGCCTGCCAAATAGTGCTCCCACACTGAACCATTAGGATTCATTCTGCTAATGAGATGGCGTGTCTTGAGATAATCACATTTAGCTGAAATGGGTTCCAGCCACAGTTTGCATTAGGTGAGCGATACACGTAAGATGTTTCCCCTATTACAGTTGTTTTAGGTTTTGCATTTTAATAGTGAGGAAGAAGAAAGAAGATTGTTGAAAAGAGGAACAGCAGACCTGGTGTCAGTCAAACGTGGTGTCTTACATGAACCAGTCTGGAGCAGAATAGATCCTAGGTCCTAGCTGATCAAAAACATGTCCACAAAGACTGCTGAAAACCTCCGAGTGTTTCCATGGTTGGATCATACGTGTGTGCAGGCACAGAGGCATTACTGGTGGTAGTGGTGTGCTGCACTTTTGGTGCAGGTTTTGGAACATTACTTAGCCATAAAGTCTGTCTTCGTCCGGTGGCCATGAAGCTCCGGCTGATTCCAGAATCCCTCTCCCATCTTTCATCGTTCATGTTGTAATAAATGATAGAAAAACAGCTTCATTAAAAATGTAAGGAGAATTTATCTTTCTGCTTATGCTCCTCTAAGTGCCCCACCCCCATTTGGTTATGTTTCTTTCTCTCTGCTCATCCATACATTAATGTGCATTTGGTTATGTTTCTCTCTCTCTGCTCATCCATACATTAATGTGTGTGGGGTTTAATGTAACCGATAGTAAATAAAGGGGGCAGCACTGGGTTATAACGACGACGACAAAGGCGACGTGAGAATGAAGGACATATTCAGTTTTATTAATCTTAGAGACGCGACCGTGTGAGTATGAAGATACAGCTGCTTGATTATGAGAACGTCATCAGCGTAGGGTGAATCCTAGCTGTGGTTTGCTCCTTATTACTCTGGCACAGTTGATGTAACCGTTTATCTGGCTATTGATTGGAGTAAAAAATGTAATCTTTCTCTAATTTTCTTCTGAAATTTTTGCCTATTTAGACGAGTTTCTGTAGTTTTTATACAATTAAATAAAGACTTCAAGCCCAGTATTTCAGAGTCTAACGTCGTCAGCCTGGAGTTGTTGTCAGCCATTGTCTCTGTGTGAACCACCTTGAAACAGGAAGGGGTCTGTGTCAGTGGTTTGACTGTGGTCTGGTGTCTGTTGAGCTCATGTTTTCCCGCCGCTGTGTTGTAGTTTCTCAGCATTTAGTTGCAGCATCTCTGGCTCCGCCCACGGACTCTGGTGTCTTTTGTCAGACTGCAGGTGCACTAACCAGAGAGGAAGAATAAAACCTGTGCATTCAGACACGGAGGACTTCAAAGTGGTCCCACACACAGACTCTACTCTGTTTCCTGGGTGAAGTTGTGAAATGTGAGCACATAAAGGAGTTTCTGTGTCGAAGTTACTTTCAGGTGAAAAGTTAGGAGGAGGAAAAGGAGGAGGAAAAGGAGGAGGAGGAGGTCGTGTTGGCTTAAACCCAATGGAAAAACCTGGAAAAAACGAAGTGCCAAAAAGATGGAGTAATAACAGGGTTGTGTGTGTGTGTGTGTGTGTGTGTGTATAAACACTGTCATGGTGTGTTCTGGAGTCGCAGTAATAGGTATGGTGCTGTTTTAGTGATTATGTGTGTGTGAGTGTGAGTGTGTGTGAGTGTGTGTGTGTCCTTCGTGTGTACAGAGCAGTGATGACATCAAACGACTCTGATGTGGTGAAGAACAGGAGAAAAACCACAGACAGTTGGACAATGAGTGAGTTCAAAGAGAAGTTGACAATGAAAACAGAGAGTTCAAGGTTTTTTATTTTTTTGTACAGAGCAGAAAATTCAGATCTTCATTCTTATCTGTACGAGAGTTTTCTTTCTTCCTGGTTTGAAAAGAGAGAGAATCTCCAGCACAAAAGAGAATTTATCCTGGAATAATTAATGAAACTTTTGTCACCTAATCCTCATCAGGTTGTCATCCAGAACTTTCTGTTCCATCACTGGTTCACATCAAAGGGACAAACGGTCATTCACACTACCATTCACACCAACACAGCTACACAGTCAAGAACAAGGAGAGCTAGCAGAGCTAACTGTTAGCTGGTGGAAATAAAGATTTAAAAAATAAAGATTTAATAAACTTATTGCTAATTTACTCTCATTCCTCACACTCCCTATACACCTAATATGGAGAACAAGAAAAATAAAGATTTAATAAACTTATTGCAAATTAACAATAAAGAACCATGTGAATAATCACGTGAATAATCACGTGAATAATCACGTGAATCAGCTAAATGAAGACTCAAAGACCAGGCATTTTACATGGTGATATTTTTCGACCCTACTGACATCAGTTGTCTGGAAAACTTTCACAAGACCCTATTCCAAATATAAGGAGCAGTGAATCCTGTGATCTAAAGCAGAACCGTTAAAAAACAACAGATTAAAGATTTCTCTACATGAACAGGTTCTCGGTTCTATTCCCTGTGAAAAAAATCCACCACCAAAATAACAAATTCCAAATTCCAGGCTGGCTCTTAGCTGTGAAACCATTGTTTATTCTGTCGAGTAACTTTGTGTTTTCTCAGCACTTATCAGAACCCACAGACACAGAGTTGATTTTTATTATTGAACTGACTCATTAGAGCAGTCCTGGTTTTCACGCTCACTTTATCTTTGTCGTTCTGGTGGAGTGAACTAAAACACACACACACACTCGCTACAGTCGTTGTTGTGTTGCACTTTATTTTTTGTTCTCCCCAGAAACTTACAATTAAGTTATGGATCAAACAACCAAGCTGCAGTAGGTATGATATCCCCCTTTCCTCCCCCCCGCCCCCCCTCCGTGTTCCATTGATTTTCCCACTGTGCCGAGTCGATGCTCGACACTCTTTGTCTCTTCCCCTGAGTTTGTGGATTTTGTAGCTTTTCTAGTCTAACGTTATACATTTAAAAACAATCAAAATAGAAATGAAAAAACGTTGCTCTCTACTCTGAGTTTTTTTGTTTTTGTTTTTTCTGCAGTGATGAATTGCTGCTCTGTTTCAGGTTCTAACCTGCTCTTTGACGACAATATTTATTTTGAAGACTTTGGTTTGTAACTGGTTTTGGTTTCATTCCAGAATCAAAGATAAACGTTGTGACGAGGACGACGTGGTTAACAGCCGCATGAGTACATTAGATTTTCACAGTGTGTGTGTGTGCGCCGCATGAGTACATTAGATTTTTACAGTGTGTGTGTGTGCGTGTGTGTGTGTGTGTGTGTGCTTGTTACACATCCGGCAGCCCCTCTCCTACATCAGCGGCGGTGCCACTTTGCTGAGGCGACTGCGGCGCTGATGGATGGAGACAGGCTGAGCTGCTGCGTTCTGCTGCCCACACACAGTGCACTGCTGCTGGGCTCGTGTCACGTTGACTCCTACCCTATCCTTGCCTTCTGCGTGCACACACACACACACACCTACACACACACACACACCTCAGTTAGCCCTGCCAGTTCTCTGCACAAGGACATGCTTCAGGAGCACTCACTCAGATGTATCATATATTTACGCCCACATATACATTAACACATGCAAATAAAAGCCCTCTCACCACTAGGGGCACTTTTGTCCACATGAACTGACTGGTGAGAGTGAAAGGACACGGGGACTTTCTAAAACAGTTCCACCTTGTTAGAAAGTAGGAAGGAGAGATGAGGAGAAACGAGCGGCACATACTCCGTGTCAGAGAGAGAGAGAGAGAGAGAGAGAAGACTCCTACGAGGCGCTGACTTGGCCGATGCTTGACACCTGCTTCCTGTTTTATGGTTAAGCCGCCTTCGCTTTGACTTCCTTTAAATGTAGGCAGTTTCACAACTAAACCAATCAACATCTAACTGAAGTTGGCCTAAAAATAAAATAGTCTAATTTTGGCCAAACAGTTTAAAACAAAAAAAAAGTTGTGAATGGATAGTATCATTACTTCAAGGAAACACAGATGTATGTTAGCATGTTAGCAAGATGTAAAGCTAACAGTTAGCTGAGAAGGTAGCTTGAACCTCAGTAGAATAGGTGGAGTTCATTTGAAGGAACTACTGTGGAAATGTTGCAATCAAGAATCAAAAAAGTTGTTGTTCGTCTTTGGCTGGTGTTGCTGATCTGTGGACGGTCATTATCGCCGACGCTCGCCGTCTCTTCACCTTTAACCAAGTCTTTGCCTTTGGCTTGAATAATTTAAATAACTGAGCTGTTGTGTTTTCATCAGAGTTTCCCTGTGTAAACATATTAGGATCCATGTTAGTAACACACAACTGCAGAAACACACACACACACACAACGAGGTGGAATTCTGCTTCCTGTGGATGTGTGGGAATAAACCGTCTCACGAGGGCGTGAATATTTCAGCAGCTCAGGGCACTGATGTGATGTATATACACACACTTCTAAGGGTCTCATAAAAATGCACAAAACAGCTCAGCCAATGGAAAAAAAAAGAGTCTGAATAATTTATTTCTCTTAGTCATACATATTTCCCCCTGGTGACACGGAGGCAGAACAGCAGCCGACGCCGCTGAGATGGAAGAGTCTGACAGGGTTTGTTTGTTGTAAACGTGTCAAGGTGAATCATTTGTGCCGACGGTGACGTCATCAGTGAAATGTTGGGTGTTGTAGCAGCAGTGGTGGGTTCGTTTAGAGGAAAAAAAAAAGATGAAAAAGGGATAGTACCAGGCAGCTGCCATTGTTGTTCACGTCACTCTGCTCACTTCCC
>NC_024318.1:326757-330364 GCF_000523025.1 Cynoglossus semilaevis
TATATACATATATATATTTTCTGTTCCACTGAGGAGTAAATTCTCTGATGGAATAACGAGAACCCACCTTTTTAAAGCAGCACCTCAGACTTCCTGTCACACGGTACATTGTTTCCTGTCAGCCGTTATATTATCCAACACTGGAACATTATTATTTTAACATATGGAAAGAGCTGCGTTTTGAACCCACTTACAACGTGGCAGAGCGGCCAACGTTGTTCCCACAGCGTTTTGATTTGAATATTTAACATTTCTCCCGTCCCGTGTTGCCGAATCTGTTGCAAATCAATGTTTTTTATTTTATTGCCCTTTACAGACGGCTCGTTTGTTGTGCAGGTGTCAGAGCGTGGTCGCCTTTTGAAGTGTTCTTGCTGAACAATTGTTGGCATATGTGAAAGTGTTTAATGGCAGTAACTAAGGCAGGATCCTTTTGGAAAAGAAGAAAAATTCCGAGCCATCAGGAGCCAACACATGTCCTTCTTGGATGGAGTTAGGCCTGAAGATCACCAGAGCTGTCAATCATCTGCTCCTCTCTGTGAACTGTGAGATCAAACGCTCTCTTCTGATAGTTTTTGGTCAAGCTTTTAGGGTGAAATGTTGGAAATGGAAAAAAAAAAGATCATTTATGAGCTGTTAAAAGAAAAGTTGTTATTTTTCTTTAATTACATCAACATTTATTTGACTTCTTACCTGTTTAGCCTTTTACTACATCACTTCAGGTGTGAAGTTAAAACTGTTCATGTAATGAATTTTGTAAAATTATTTTTACAACCTAATATTTGACTTCTTTGGTGTAAATTTCCCTTGGTGTGACTTCACCATCAGCCATTTTGACAAAATGGCCGATGGCTTTTGGCTGAGCTGTTTTACAACTATTAAAAAAAAAGTTTTTTTTTAAAAAAAGGAAGTGCCTTATTTGCCCCACAGTGGGGTAATTTCACAACAAGTGTTTGCCCCACTGGGCTCAAACCCTGGAGGCAGGTGTGATAACCACTGTGTTACAGAACCATAGAATCTTATTATGTTAAACGCCCTTTACCAAAAAAAAAAAATAAAATAAAAAAAAAATTAAATGAGTTCAAATGGTCAAAATGTAGCGAAATAATACGACCTTTTAAATACAGTGAAGTCATACAGTGTCTGTGTCTGTGTCTGTGTCTGTGTCTGTGATAAAAGTAGTCGACAGAAAAATAAGTTTCTGTAACTTCACGATTCTCTAGAAATATTGCTGAAACACTAACTGTTTTTGACCTACACCTGTGAGAGAGAGAGAGAGAGAGAGAGAGAGAGAGAGAGCATAAGGAGGAACTAGGTGAGAGCAAATGTCCCTGTGAACCCATGTGTGTGTGTGTGAATGTTCTCTGCCAGAGAGAGTGTACTGATGTGTGAGTGTGTGTGTGTGTGTGTGTGTGTGTGAGTGTGTGTCAGCAGGCATTGGGCCCAGTCCATTGACGGGCCTCAGTCTAATGTAGACTGAGTTTCTGTTTTCTTTGAGTGATCTTCTCCCAGGCCTCCAGCCAACGCAGCAACAGCCTGACACCACCAGACAGGTGGCTGTTTGGATAACGTTACAGTCTGTGTGTGTGTGTGTGTGTGTCTGTGTGTGTGTTTAGGTGTGTAAACTAAAATTAAAGAGAAAAAAAAAGCAGACTCACTTTTACTGAATCAAAGCCGCTCTCTGTGTACGGTCCTGCAGACGAAGACTTTTTTTTTTTTAAATCATATTGGCAAAACTAAACAGACCAGGCTGTGGGTGAGTGGGCAGAGACGTCGAGTCTGTACGGTCCCTGCAGACGAAGACTTTTTTTTTATATATCATATTGGCAAAAATAAACAGACGAGGCTGTGGGTGAGTGGGCAGAGACGTCTGCCTCCCACTGAAAGGTTGGGTATTTGAGTCCCGTCTCTGGGCCACGGTCACAGTGAGATTTCAGATGGATGTGGTTTCATCATCAGCAGCAGCAGAAAGTTTAAAAACTTTAAAAAATATACAACAAACGTTGACATTGACTTATTCACGATTTGTTGAAGAGGATTTTTGTGGAGTTTGGTCTTTATAGTCATTCATTTTGCAGTATTTTCTAAGCTAATGTTTCTCAATCTGTGGTGCGTGCTGCACTGACGGTATTTTGACTCCCTCTGGTGGTACGACAAAGGCATGGCAGACAGTTTAAAGAGTTAAAAAACAGATTTATGAAACAACTAAGTTGTGAATTACTCTTTAAAAAGTGGAAGTGAAAATCAGGAAGTCCTGTATTTTGTGTCTCTGTTGTTTCACACCTGAATGAATGAAGTACCTGTTGTTGTACTACTTCATTCTGTCTCTGCCTGGTAAATAGTCGAATTATAATATAATCCTAATCCATTAAGTGGTCTTCAGTAAACTGCGAGCTTCGTTGTTCTGATCTATTTTATTCTTTGTCGATCTAGTCATACCTCGAGAGACAAATATCACCAGGAGGTGGCGTGGTGTTTAAATGTTTGTTCTTGACTCTCTTTTATCAAAGAACCAATCAGCAAACAGCTTTATATTTGTCTGGGAACAAAAGTGTGGGGCAGATGCCTAGGGAATGGCTAGTGGGGTAACCAGCAATTTGTCTTTAGCAGTTGCCCCTTGGGGGCGCCCCTGCCTCCCGCCTGAACAAATGTTGGAGCTGAGAAGGAAACAGGAAAAGAAACAAAATGAAAACAGTAACTTTCTCTGTTCTGTCCGTAGTCCTGCACCGGGGACAGGTCTGACGTGGACTTATTCATAATTCACTACAACGACGACACACAGATCGTCATCTGCCTCAACGCTGTGACAGCGTTCCATCAGATAATCTGCCTCCCACCGCTAGGTGTCACTATTTCTTGCACATCGGACCCTTTCAAGGCAGAAAGACTAGATTTGATTCTCCAAGAGTCTGAGCCACGTCTTCCAACAGACCAGGCCCAAACTGAAACCCTGAGGTGTTTGGTGACGGGTCCAGAGTCTGAGATCAGAGGATCGTCACTGAGATTCTGCAGGAGGTCGTTCGTATTCAGGGCCAAGAGCTAAAGACGAAGGCCTCGAAATCTTCTCCAAACACAGAGTTTTGAAATGGTGAAGAAACACAGCTGTGTATTTCTCACCCTGGCCGGAAATGTAAACATACACACTTCATATTTTCTCTCAGGCAGAGTTTACAGAAAGGTCAACGCGGCTCCTTTTACTTTCGTGAATGCACTCAGCAGCTTTTATACAAAGAGGAATTAAATGTCAAAAGCAGACGTTACCATGCAAATTAATAAAAAATGTGTCGAAAAGTCTTGGGTGATTATGACGCGGCGGTGTTTTCTGTTCCATCACATCGGTGCTGCAGATGTGGATCAGCTGTTGATAGACTTCCTGGGAAGATGCTGCACTTGTTTTCGGGGTTGATGGAGCACTGACTTCATAAGATATATTTAAACACGGGCTGGAAATACTGCATTTTCTCAGTTTATCACTTTTATTTATTGTATCTAAGCCTATTTTTTTCGTAGAAATCTTTTTGATTTGGGAGTTGGAGGGTAGGCGCTTTGGCCCAGAGGCAACGTCTCTGTCGTTGGTGTGGAACCCCAGGGTTCACCTCCTGGGCAAGTT
>NC_024318.1:330420-331024 GCF_000523025.1 Cynoglossus semilaevis
GGGGGGTTGGTACGGTGCAGTGTGATCTGGGTGGCGACTGCTGCCCCCGCGACCTGGTAACGGATAAGCGGATGGATGGATGGATGGATGGATGGATGGATGGAGTTGGAGGGTACCAGCTGCATCAACTAAATGAATACATTTTGTGATTTGACCCACTGAACTACGCCGACCTTCCTCTGTTTGAAACAAAGTCAGCTGTGTACGGCCGGGTAGAATAAGATATAAAAGTGTTTGATGGAAAAACTCCCAAACAAATCTGTTTATTGCGGACGAATCGGCAGCTGCTGCTGTACGAGAACGTCAATAAATGACGGCCGTGTCGTCGTCTAATTGTCAGTGACGCTGAAAATAAAAGGTCTTCATCCTGTTCCTTCAGGCCAGGAGCCAGTTTCCAACCATGGAAACGAAGTCAAGACACGTCCGTTCAACCTGAACAGTGGTCATTATCCAATACACAGTAGCAGTGGGGTTTTTTTTCTTTTTTTTTTTTAAAGAACTTTCCCTCAGAAACTTCAAATATCGAGAGAAGAGGACTAAATATTCCTTTGGAAAGAGAAGACCAGTATAGTTTTAAGATGTAACATTAACTAAAACTAACCTT
>NC_024318.1:331070-338066 GCF_000523025.1 Cynoglossus semilaevis
TCCCTGGACTGCCGTCACAGCCTGACACAGTAACAGTGAGCAGCACAGGGACAGACCTGTGGAAACTGGGCTACATTACTCACATAATTTATGTTTGTTTGGACTCGGCCCTAGTTTTTGAAGAGCCACTTCATCGTAAATGCAAAACCTCCATTAACACTGCCCTCTACTGTCAAGGTTCTACTCCAGCGCCGTGGTCATTTTCAGTAGTGGATATTCAAATGTTCCTGCTCAACAGTTTAGAATATTCTGGATTTTTTCTTCAGGATGCAGCGAGGTCATTCATTCACAAATGTGTGTGAATGAATAAAGAATTGTCCTTATTTCTGGAGAAACCCAAACAAACTCAACATTATCTTTACAAACAACACACACTTTGGATTCAGGCACTATTTTATATTTTATGTTTTATTTTTGGCTATTTTGCATATTAGTGTGAACTGACCTTAAGAAGTTTCGCCCAGCTGTAAAATGAGCCACAATAGATTTTCCATTTTTAACACTGAACCCAGAAAAGCACACACACACACACACACACACACACACACACACACACAGCAGTCCAGGTGTGACGGCCAGACTTCTCTTATTCCTGCTCCGTCTCCTGACCTCGTGGAACAGAGGAGGAGGAGAGATGTTTCCGAAAAGAACCGCGCATGATTTATGCAGCGTCAAGAATAAATTTAGGAGCAGAGTTAGTCACCTTAAAGATATTAGGAGAGATGGATACAAACCAGCTGATGTGCTGTCAACCTGAGGAGGCGTAGAGTGAAGGAAGGAAACTGAGTTAAGGCTTTATTTGAGTTTGAACTTTTACTTAATGGGAAAAAAAAAACAATGTTTGTCTCTTTGTTTACATGTTGAAAAAGAACCATTGGAGTGATTCTGGTGATTTGTTAGATGTAAGTGAGGTGTGCAGTCTGAGTGACAGATGGGTTTTCGGGCTACATCACAGATCAGGTTACGTGATGATGTTGTTTTTCTTTCTTTCTTTCTCCAACTGCAAAATGTTGCCACTTCTCTGCTCTAACTTCTGTCCTTGTGCTGCTTCCTCCTCATCCTTCGCTCATGTGATCGTCCAGGTGACTCAGCAGTGTCAGCCATGACTCTCAGTTATTCTACTAACTGCATTCCTTGATCAAATCTGGCTTAAATCAGGCATCATGATGTGGCCCACACGGTGCATTATTAATGCTCACCAACTACCATTGAAAAATGCCGACTCATGCCTGAAAAATCAGCAGGATTAGCAGAACCCTGAAGCAGAGAGTCATCTGAGGCAGCGCCGGTGTTTGGATGTGACCGTCGGCAGATTTAGGGAAATGAATTGGATCTGTTGCCCTCATTTATATTAATTCATAGAAAACAGACGAGGTTCCTGATTGGTGAAGACTCCTTTCTGCTTCCTTTGTGTCCGTTACAAAAAGGCACTGACCTCACACACTCCCAGTCATCATTTATGTTCTGCCTGGTTCCTTGTCAGTGTCTTGAAAACAACAAAATTTTGCAAAATGTTGCCGACAGACGAGAGTCCACTCCTCATGTGTACTTAGAGCTGAGCAGGAACTAAACTTAGTGAGTTCAGAGGTCATCTCTTCTCTGACGTCAGTTTCTCTGAATAACGATCACGTCAACGATGGAAGAGGTGCTGAAAATGTTGCTGCTGAGAAAGAGCTCCAAACACAGACAGAGCAGCAACTTTTTTTTATGATTCTATTCTGTTCTAACTTGGTTACGGAACTAACGAACAGTTTCTTTTTTTGGTTGCACATGAGCCATACTGCTCAACATCACCCCCCCTGGACTTCCAGTGGTACTGCCTTTATTTATGTGTTGGTGCGTGCAACTCGGAAACGTAACTTTATGCATGAAATGAACGCTGAAGGGTGGACGACAGAAGGATTGATGGCTCTGGGGGGGAAATAGTTGTTACATTGTATTTTGTCAAACGTCAGATACAGTGTTTCATCGTTGGATTCCAGGTCGGTGTCGGTTTCTCACGTCAATAGCAGACGTAGCAAGGACAGCGGTTCAAGTTTATGTAACCAACAAGCTCTCTGTAAACGTACTTAGCTTTGAGCATGTACTCACTTCAAAGTGATTCTTTACAGACGTGAAGGCAGCGTGTTGAACGCTACTGTTTCTGTCTAATTAAAATCAGTACTTTCCAGGGTTTTTTTTGGGTTTTTTTTTCAGTACTACCTCAATGTCTTCTTGAATCTGAAAATTCCAGTGCGCCAGTTTCCAAACCACCTGCACCACTTTTGGCACTGTCACTTTGGAAACATATACTACACTGGTGTCACAAACTGCTGGTATTTGCAGTTTGTGACATAATGGAATTTCCCTGTGAGGGTGAGTAGTAGGTAATTATTTTATATTAAGTTAGATGTTATGAAAACCATTTGTACCAAGAAGGGACGGCGCTGTGCAAACTCAGCATTTTCCCCCTCGGTCCCGTCACACAGTCTGCTGCCGCAACTGTGACTGCACTGAGTTAAAGGCTGTTTCTGAATATATCGTAATAATGTTAGCTCTGGTGTCTGTATCAGAGCTGTTGTGGCTAACGTTAGCTCTAGTGTCTGTACCAGGACTGTTGTAGCTAACGTCAGCTCTGGTGTCTGTACCAGGACTGTTGAGGCTAATGTTAGCTCTGGTGTCTGTACCAGGTCTATTGTGGCTAACGTTAGCTCTGGGGTCTGTACCAGGACTGTTGTGGCTAACGTTAGCTCTAGTGTCTGTACCAGGACTGTTGTGGCTAACGCTAGCTCTGGTGTTTGTACCAGGACTGTTGTAGCTACCGTTAGCTCTGGTGTCGGTATCAGAACTGTTGAGGCTAATGTTAGCTCTGGTGTCTGTACCAGGACTGTTGTAGCTACCGTTAGCTCTGGTGTCGGTATCAGAACTGTTGAGGCTAATGTTAGCTCTGGTGTCTGTATCAGAACTGTTGTGGCTAACGCTAGCTCTGGTGTTTGTACCAGGACTGTTGTGGCTAACGCTAGCTCTGGTGTTTGTACCAGGACTGTTGTAGCTAACGTTAGCTATAGTGTTTGTACCAGGACTGTTGTGGCTAACGTTAGCTCTGGTGCCAGAACTGTTATCTTCTTCACTCACAACAACATTGATGTGAAAAGTGGAAAAAAAAAAATCTCATAATGTTTTTACTTCTAGTGAAGACCTTTGTTATGTTATACCAAAACATGAACATCCACTACTATCACAGATAGATAGCACTTTATTAATCCCTCGGGAGTTCCCTTCGGGAAGTTTAGGGTCCATCATCGTTACTCTGCTCCTCCCATCAGTATCACTTAAGATCGGATATAAAAGCAAAACAGAAGCATTTTGTGTATAAAAAAACGGCAGATCTTAACATCCTCCACCTAAAAATATTTCAACTCTGAATAAAAGTTGAAGACCTCCAGCTGAACCATAACCCACTTAGCCTGGCAGCTGGGAGTCCAAACTCTGTAAGTTGCTCAAATGTATTTTCTTACTTTATTACGAGCAGAGAAGCAGAGGAAACAGAAAGTGCAGTTAATGTGATTGCCATATTTTCCACTTTCATGGACAGGAACAGAGTGTTCACCTAATTCACAGTGACAGCTCGCAATGTGCATTTTAGAGTTCGTGCTCATTTTATTTACGAGTGCTCTTGGAAAAAATATGAAAGAGGATGGAAGTCTTACCATAACTGTTACCACAAAAGTGACACAGATGTTCCCTCCATGCAATGTCAAGGCTGAGTGAAGCCAAGCTGTGTGTGTGTGTGTGTGTGTGTGTGAGAGAGCCACACAGTGGGAGGTTTTGTGCTGTCATTTTTTTTTTTCATAATGGTTTTCGTAGTGACCCCATGCCACCGGGGCTGAACAATGACAAAAGTGTTGGGAAAGCATTAACAGAAATAAGAAAAACATTTTTTATGCCACGGATCTTGAATTAATTGCTCCAGAACTGAGCTTCGTCGTCCAAGAAGTGTCCTTTTAACTCGACGTCTCTGGCAGCCGCCGTGCGCTCTGACTGAGTCACTTTCTGTGCGTGTGAAGCTATAATGGGTTTTCCATTATGAATCACTTTTGTTATTCATAATTAGGAAAAGCAGTGAACCTAATATGACCAAACAAAACAAAAACACGCCTGTTATGCAAACAAAAGCTGGTGCTTAATTCTCTTCTGTCACTTGAAATAGATGAGAGTGCCGGCCATCACACTAAATATTGATGGGAGGAAGGTGGAGGAACTGGGAGTTTGAGTTCCTGATATGTTCCATATATATCCTGTGGCTGCACCGTAGACTGTAGGGCTGTGTATTTGGCACGATTCTGGTGATGTGATACGATGTTCACGACACAGGGGCCATGAAACGATGGTACATAAGGGCAGTTAGTGCTCTTGTCTCACAGTCAGAAGATCAGCCGTCCACTCCTCGGTGACTGGTGACTGATGGAGCGTGCATATTTTTTCCAGGTACTTTTGAGTACTGGAAGGCCAAAGAGGAGATGTATGGATGCAGTGAGGGAGGACATGCAGATAGTTGGAGTCAGAGTAGGAGATGCAGAGAACAGGGAGAGATGGAAATCAATGATTTGCTGTAGCAACTCCTGTAAAAAGTTGAAAAAAAAATTTTCAAAAAATTTTTTTCTAAAAAAATTTTCCAGAAAAAAATGTTTTCAACAAATTTTTTTGAAAAAAAAAAAAAAAAAAAAATTTTTCTAAAAAAATTTCCAGAAAAATTTTTTTTCAACAAATTTTTTTGAAAAAAATTTAAAAAAAAAATTTTTTTCTAAAAAAATTTTCAAAAAAATAATTTCAAAAAAATTTCAAGAAAATTGTTTGAATTTAAAAAAAAAATTTTCAAAACAAATTTTCAAGAAAATGTTTTGAATTTAAAAAAAAAAATTTCAAAAAAAATTTCAAGAAAATGTTTTGAATTTAAAAAAAAAAATTTCAAAACAAATTTTCAAGAAAATTTTTTGAACATTTTTCAAGAAAAAATTTTGAAAATTTTTCAAAAATTTTTTTTTCAAAAAAAATGTTTTCAAAATTTTTCAATAAAAAGAAGAAGACCGCCTTACACAGTGGGTGTGAATGTGAGTGTGAATGGACCCAATGAGGGCCAGTGGTCAAATGTTGTAAATCACTATAATCAACTGTTCACCCACATCTGGCCTGATGTCACTGATTTACTCTGGTCTTGTGGAGTCAGTTCAAACCTCAGAGCAGTTGTTCAAATCATCCACTGCACAGTGAAGCCGATGACTCAACCAGCCAAATATAAATAAAGCAACGTGTCCAGTTGTCCAGCGCTGCAGCTGACAGCAGTGAATCCATACCATGCCGTCTTTCTTCTCCAGTTTCTATTCGTTCTTAATCCTTCTGCCCAGTGAGCCAATCAGGGGCGACCAACTGTTTCACAGCTGCCAAGTCAATAATAAAAGGCAATTAGAAATGAAATCACTTCAGCAGCGAGATGATGATTTCTTACAGGCCGGTTCCTCCGGTGGTGAGCAGAGGAAACAGTTCACATCAGAAGGAGACTGTGATGGAGATCAACATGTGGTTCAAGGATGATTTAGTCAGAGATTTCTGGAGAAATAAAAAGCTGTTAATGAGATGAATCGTCATCACAGTTTAATAATTATTATATATTAAATTCACTCTGGAAACACCTCGTAGTTAGTGTTGCTTACTTTGACAGTTTCATTTTTACAAAGTGAAGAAACCGGAGGTGGTTGAGGTCAGAGGTCGACTCAGTACAGACCGCGGCGCCGCCTCTGAACGGCCAATCAGCAGCTGTGAAATGAGTAATTAACATTTAAACAAACAGCCCTGAAGGTCAGAGAGAAAGTCTCTGATGATTGGTTGAATGGGTCTACGCACAGACACACACACACGCACAGACACACACAGACACGCACAGACACACAGACACACACAGACACACACACAGACACACACAGACACACAGTAAAAACATTGACAACTTCTGAAGAAAAACATAAACTTACTGACTGTAAAGTTGGTGGAAGAAATTCCTGATCATGATCACAAAAATTGATCACGATTATTGCTTCTACACGTGTATTGTTGGAACTTAACTTAACTAACACTTCAGATGTGAAGTACTCCAATACTCTGTATAATCATAAGGAGTATTTTATAAGTATATATAGTTAAAAAAAAAAGTTTTCCTTCCTCCACGTCAGTCCACTTCTGTTGTGGACTTTATTTTTGAAGGTCATGTTTCTATGTGATTTTTTAGAACGACAAAGAACTCAAAGCCATTGATTGGCTGACGCAGGAATGGGTTCAAATGTAACAACTGTAACATATATTGAGGGGTCAGGGTCAGCAGGTTATTGATCAGGTCAGTCGGTCATTCAAAGGTGGTGAGAGTCAGTGGAACTCACCTGGAGTTCCTCCGTCACCTCCTCTCTCTCTCCGTCACCTCCTCTCTCTCTCCGTCACCTCCTCTCTCTCTCCGTCACCTCCTCTCTCTCTCCGTCACCTCCTCTCTCTCTCCGTCACCTCCTCTCTCTCTCCGTCACCTCCTCTCTCTCTCCGTCACCTCCTCTCTCTCTCCGTCACCTCCTCTCTCTCTCCGTCACCTCCTCTCTCTCTCCGTCACCTCCTCTCTCTCTCCGTCACCTCCTCTCTCTCTCCGTCACCTCCTCTCTCTCTCCGTCACCTCCTCTCTCTCTCCGTCACCTCCTCTCTCTCTCCGTCACCTCCTCTCTCTCTCCGTCACCTCCTCTCTCTCTCCATCACCTCCTCTCTCTCTCTGTCCCCTCCTCCCTCCCTCTCCCCCCTCCCCTCCCTCTCCCCCTCCCCCTCCTCCTCACCTTCACCTCCTCCTCACCTTCATCTCCTCCTCACCTTCACCTCCTCCTCCTCACCTTCACCTCCTCCTCACCTTCACCTCCTCCTCCTCACCTTCATCTCCTCCTCCTGCAGCTTCCTGGCCACCTCCATGTCTTTTAACTCCTGCTCACGGAC
>NC_024318.1:338731-351971 GCF_000523025.1 Cynoglossus semilaevis
TGTGTCCGTCATGAAGCTGCAGATCAATGTGTGGTTCTGCAGAAGTCACGAGAAGCAGCAGCAGCAGCAGCAGCAGCAGCTTTTCTTCTTCTTTTCTTCTTCTTCTTCCCTGACGTCGTTGTCGTCTTTTCTTTGTGTTCGTTTCTCTTCATTTGTTTATTTTTTTATCTGTATCTTCTGCTCCACACCTGCAGGTTACTGTACCGTATGTGTTGTAGCAGATCATTTAAAATAAATACTGAATCTGATCAGACCCCTGCAGGAGAACACAAAGAATATATTTATATATAATATCTTTGTTTGTGTGTTTGTTTGTATTTTTTATCTTCTGGCTAAAGTTTAGAAATGTCAGGTCTAGAATCTGAACTAAAGCTCATTCCTGCCGTGAATCTTTATCCTTCTACTTTTTAAACATCCTAGGTTTATCTCTTTACCTGCTCATAATGTGGCTTTTGGATCATCTGATCAAATGGTCTCAAACCTCACTCTGAGGAAACTCTGCTCCTTTTTCCCATGTAACCTTCAGCAATATTTTAGATTTAAGACTTTTCTTCTTCTTTATTTATTTTTTTCTGACCAGTAGCTTCAGACTCCAGGAGAGAATGATTCTCAGGCTGTGAAGTGATGTGTCAAACAGAAACTTCTACTTTATATAAAGTCTCCTGAAGTGGGGGCTTTTTCTTGGCCAGAAATCTCACATGTCCATTTTTGGACGTGAGTCCTGCGAGAGGCTGGAGGCAGACGTCTCCGACCTGTCTGGCTGTGTCGGCCCCCGTACTCACATGACCGCGGCGAGTTTCAGGAGCAGAATCCACAGTCTCTAACAGGAGCTTTATGTGTGTGTGTGTGCGTTTGCGCTCGTTTCTAACAACAGTTCCATCAGCGCCGTCCTGTTTCTTCTACATCTGAATATCTACGAAAACCTGGCTGAAAAATTTCAGATTTGACATTTAAGATCCTCTTTCGAGCGCAGCCAACAGACGCCTCGGCTCGTCTGGAGTTGTAACGGAGCAGATGCTTCATTAGGAGTCCACATGTTTATAGACAAGTGCTTTGAAAGTACAGATCATGAAGGATGAAGCTGGACACATCACAACACTCTTTAACTCTTTAACTCTTTAACTCAAAACGATATATATTTTATTTTCATATTCCACCTTAATAAACACGACGACACCAACAGAACCGTTAAAATACGTTTTATTACGATTCGTAGAGGACGTTGGAAACACGAGCAACTTCTTCTGTAAATAATACATGAAATCAGCAACTGACATGACAGTAAGTTGACATTGACCATCAGTAAAAGAAACCAGTGATGAGACTTTTGTACAATCTAGAAAACTTGTAATTGTCTGGCAGTGTTGGTTGGTTGCCAGTTTTTTGGAGACGGCAACAACATCTCAGGTAGTTTAACGGCCATCGTCCGAGCTTTTACCTTCTGGATCCAGTAGAGGTCAGACATGTAGGAGGTCCAGCACCGGAGCTGAGACGATGATGATGATGATGATGATGATGATGATGATGATGATGAGTCACCCAACGTACAGTACACGAACTGGCACTGGGTTTATTTCAGAAGTCTACGTGTCACCGGTTTGTGTCCAGGGGAGCCTAAAAATGGAACCCTCGACGTGAAGGAAAGAACAGAACAGCAGTAACTCCTGTCTGCCAGAAAACTCTGAGTCTAAAAAAATGAATTCAAAATATGTGGTGTGTGTTTTAATCAGATATGTTACTATGAAATTGTACACAGCTAAGTACACTTTTTATGTCACCAAAGATGGATCATTTTCAACTTTATTACTTCTCCTAGTTGACAGGTGTGTTCGTTTATGCAGATGACTATTTTCTAGAACTTTCAACAATCAAAACGAGGACAAATGTGGTTCAGAAAGTGTCAGTGTGAGGCTGGAGAATTCACCACGATGCTCTGTGGTTTGTTGGTGAGTGAGGTCAGTAGGTCAGACCTTTGAGATCATTTCGTCAGGTTAACATCCAGAGCGCTGCCTCTCCAGTGTTGTAAAACTCACTACAGCAGAATTTGAAGGTTAAATATCTGGATGGTCGTCCGTCTCTGCTGTGAGGAGATGAGGAGAGAGTCTCTGTGTTTTCTTCTCCTGTGGGAAGACGGACGTCACAATCCAGCTGTAGATTGGCAGTGAGGCGGGGGGGGGGGGGGGGGGGGTGTTTGTGTTGATGAACTATTTAATGAACCAGTTGATGAATGACTCGATGAGGCGGTGAATCCAGATGGCTCCACCAGGGGGAAAAGCTACGCTTCATTAAACATTACCTGATTTTCTGTTCAACCTCAGGTGTCGTAGAAAAGCTTCTTCTCGGACCCACAAAGGTCAAAGGTTGAACATCAGAATCAGAAATACTTCAGTGTTTTTCAAAATCGCTTCAGGCGAAACGAGAGCGTGAGAATAAAAAAAACAAACATGGTTTTAAATATTGAAGTTTACACCAACAAAATCAAATATTTATGAGTAAAATAAAAAAAATTTTAAATTATATAATATTGCAAATATTAATATAAAAAAATTGCACAGAAAAGGTTTGACCAAAAATGTCAAGAAACAAATGAGAATATTGACCAGGAAACATTTGAAACATTGAAGTAAACATATTTTTACTAAAAATGTATTTGTTAAGTTATACGTCTGAAGTGAAATATATATTAAATCATATGTTGGAGGTTATTTAAAGGGAAGTTCAGTCTATATTTCTGAAGACACAACGTCAGAACCAACAGTTACAGCAGCAGAACTTTTGGAACAGACCTTGTTGTGTACGAGTTTAGGATTAATACTACAGTAACCAGTGTGTGTGTGTGTGTGTGTGTGTGTGTGTGTGGTGACTGAAGCTCAGGAGCAGCTGCTCTGCTCGTCCCTCACTGTGAGTCAACCAGTGGTTAGTTAGTTATTGAAGACACTCTACATGAGATCTGGACATGTTTTAAACGTGTTCAGGGTCGGTGCAGCAGAAATAAATTTAAAAAAAAGATGAATGTTACCTGGCAAAACATCTGCAGCGTTCTGTTCAGGACCCGTTAGCCCAGTTATTGGACCACGACCGAATGAAGTATCTTGTTGTAAACCAGGACAAAGACATTAGTTCTGTCCAACAGCTGAGACACGATGCACCGGGTGATGGATGACGCGTCCTCAGGTCAATGTCCAGAAGTGTTAAAACGGTCCGACCTCATCCTCCTCCTCCTCACCACGATGGTGAAACTGCTCTGTTCAAAATACAAGACAGCCTTGTTGACGTAACGTCCAGGTCAGCGTAGACCGCGTCCACAGATGGGTGAGGAAACTGCCCTGAAAAAAAAAAACCAACCACAGTCAACCTCAGACCCCGGCCCAGAGATGGATTGTTTTTTAAATAGATTTGAAGTCATTTCTTCAGAGTCCACTCACAAACAAGGCTGTGTTTTCACATTATTAGCACACGGTTGAGAGTAGAACGTTCTCTTCAGCCCTGGACGGGTTTGGTTTGGTTTTTTGGGGGCATTTGTAAACTGTTTTCTCAAATATTTTTGACTTCATGTTGACTTAAAATTTTCAGGGACATTTCTGCTATTATTAAAGCCATTTCCTTGTGTAGTTTATAGTTTGAATCTTTTTTTTACCCACAACCACCCTTGGCTCACTGTTGACCTTTTTTTAACCAGTCTTTTGGCTAACTCTTAGCTACATTTCGAGGTAATATTTAGTTATTCTCCTTACACTTTTTTAAGTTATTTTTTTGCACTGATTTGCTTAATTCTACCTGTTGTTGTTGGTATGCTCTTGGCTAACTATAAGCTATCTTTAAGCTAACCTGAAGTAGGTATTTTTTGTCATTTAGGCTTATTTATCCCTAGCTAACTTTTACATTTTGCTTAGCTAATTTGCTAACTATCTTGCCGATACTTTTGCGATCATTACCCTTCGTCCTTGTCTCACATCTGACCCTCCAAGTCTTTCACTGTCAGGCGTTTGATGGACACGTGTTTTTGTCATGACATCAGACTCTTCTATACTGCTTCATGGCAGAGGCTTTTTTTTTTCCAGAGTTTTCCATACAGCAAGTTTGGAAAAATCAAAGACGTTATTTCTCTGTGACCTTGTGGCAAAATAAACGGATTCCAATCAGCTTGTGCCGTATTAGCTTTTTTTCTTCCATTTACTCTGCTGCTCAGACACGGCATATCTCTGTAATATAATTTCCCCTTTCATATTGACGTCAGAGCTCTAATGTCTCTAGCAGTTCTTCACAGGCAGTCCCTAAAACCTCCACCGTGTCCGACCGCTGCCGTGAGATAAACGTCTCCTTGTAATTCACTTTGTACACACTGCGCAGATACAGTAGTGTGTGTGTGTGCGTGTGTGTGTGTGTGTGTGTATGTTTCCACTGTGAGTTGAAAGGCATAACTAAGCCGGCTGATTGGAAGCAGATGCATCGACAGCTTCAGTGAGTGAACAGTAAATGATACAGTGAAGTATTAGCGTGCTGTGAAACAGTGTTGCTGCTCCTGCGCTGATCCACCAGCCTGTTCTTGGCGCTGCTGTCGACAGGTCACAGTGGGGAAAATACAAGTGCAGTTAATCTGATGATTGACAGAGGAGTTCCATTCAGATTCAGCTTTCACTGTTACGGGAGGAGAAAACACGCATGTCTTCAGGGAGTCCCAAAAAAAAAACAAAAAAAAAAAACAAAACACATGGAGATGGATCTACAGGTGCAAGACCACAAAACAGACCGGCCGTACGACAATCCATACTGCAGTTATTTAATTAGAGGATGTTTTTAATTAAGGAATACGATTATAGTGAGTTAAACCTTAAAATGTTTTTTTTGGTTTTTTTAAACCAAAGACCTGCTGGGAACCTCTCTTTCTTTGAGGAGATTTCTCGTTTGTGATGGTGGAGGTGTTAGTGTGAATTTGAGTCTGAATGGTTTGTTCTATATGTGACTCTGTCATGCACTGGTGGAACTGTCCTCTCACCAGATCACTGTCCAGAACTGACCCCAGCTCAGCCTCGACCTTACACAGTAATTACCAAGTAGAAATGAACCAAGTAGAGTGAGATGTTTGACGTGGTGACGACGATTGTCCTGTCGAGGCCGGTCGGGATCTTTTGCGCTCCAGTTTCTGGACGTCTGTTTTCTCACTGTTGCTCTGAGTCAGCGCTCACTGACAGACTTACGCAACGGCATAAATCAACCTCGCGCTCAGACTTAAAATAAGCGTCAGTGAAATAATGTGCAATATTTCCCGGAACTGACGCTACTTGATGAACCTAAGGATCAGATTTAGAGCCACCCCCCCTCCGTCACCCCCCCCTCCGTCACCCTCCCTGCCCTGCGTGTGTACTCTCCAGCAGGCTGCAGTCTGTCACGCTGACCCCTCCTGCCTCGCCTCCCGTTTGTAATTTTCCCATGGTTACCCTCACCCAAAGACTTACGATGTTTACTCCACGGTACAAGTGCCTAATCGTGTGCTAACAAGTGCTTTAACACGACTACAAACCTCGCTGCGCAGCCTGTCCTGCAGGCGTGAGGCGTGTGCTCTCACTGTATTCACTGTGCTGCTGCTGCTGCTGCTGCAGTGACTTCTCATGAACACGGCCGAGACTTCACTCCTCGCTGCCACAAAGGACACCACTGTCAAGGCGACGCAGTAATAAAAGCCAACAACAGATGACAGTAGAGGCACTTCTTGGTGAAATCTTGTCATTTCTTTGGTAAGACTTTAAACACCTGCACGCTGACCCACTTCTGACCCCGCGGCACCAGCGGCATTTAACCCCGTCTTGACACCTTTCTCCCCCTTCACCTATTTTAGCTCCTCGCGGCTGGTGAACAGTGCCGTGACCCCGGCCAGCGCCGCTTGTTAATGGATGCACATGCGGTTGTGCAGCTGCTCCCCCGAGTGGGGCCTCATTTCCAGTGGCTCTTAAACGCAGAGAGCTGGGGGCCCGGCGTCCACGTGGATGACCGTGCATCCTGCCGCTGATGGCTCTACCATAAACGGCGCTGAAGTGGGAATATGTTCCAGATGCTTTTAGGGGAACCAGGCACAGACACACACACGAACACACACACGAACACCCAGACAAACTCAGACATGATTACACAGCCATGAACATTAAGCCGTAAAGGAAAAAAAAAAGGAGCTTTACACGAACAGGCAGCAGAAGGTTTCTGACGCTCCTGAAGTTGGAGGAGACCACATGAGACGCTCTGGTCATTTTTCACACACAGACTCTCTGTGTGTGTTTGTGTGTGTGTGTGTTTGTGAGATGCAGATTGTGGACATGGGGAATGTAGGGCAGTTAAAAAAGGAAGGTGTATCTCTTACACAGCCTCAGCCCTGGTGTGTTACACACAGAGCGAGCGTCTGCAGCTTCACTGATGTCTCTGTGGCAGCTGTTGAGAAAAGAGTCAACAAGAGTCTCAGAGCAGGTGATTATGGTCACAGTACGCTTCACGTCTTCTCCTTCACTAAATTCCAAATCTTCTGATTGAACATTTCCAATGTAAATGTCAAAGTTATTATTATGCACGGCCCAAGGACTTTCACAGGAATGTGGGATGGAACTCCGGCTCATATCGTATATGCACATTCCGAATGATATTAAGGTTAAAAAAAAGAAAAATCATAAAAAAGTTCTGCACCTGCCTGCAGCACTGACTGTCAGGAAATATAAGAGAAGTTGTTGTGAAAGTTTCAGTTCAGTGACAGAAAAAAAAAAAAAAAACAGGGCTGTAAGGTTGAAAATATAAACGTAAAAAAACCTGAAATTTGCAGAAGAAATCTGGTGTAAAAAAAAAGTCTCCTCGTCTCAAACGCCACCGTTGAACGTCATGAAAATTCAGTACCTGAAACACGAAGTGTCTCGACTCGTTGGTTCAAATCCAGATTTAAATTCATTTCTTTATAAACGCACATTTAAAAAACAGTAAAAAATCTAAAGAGTTGTGCAGCTGTTATAAAACAGACGTTTTTTTAATCCACAGACACAACATGTATCGACTCGGCCGGTGAAAACAAATGTCTGTTGCCCCCGGGGCAGTTCATTCCACAGTAGGTACAGAAGGAGCAACTGTATCACCCTGGAACCTCAGCCCTGATGTGAGACAGTGAGACAGTGAGACAGTGAGACAGTGAGACAGTGAGACAGTGAGACAGTGAGACAGTGAGACAGTGAGACAGTGAGACAGTGAGACAGTGAGACAGTGAGACAGTGAGACAGTGAGACAACAGTGAGACAGCAGACAGACAGAGAGACAGACAGAGACAGAGACAGACAGACAGAGAGACAGACAGACAGACAGAGAGACAGAGAGGGGACAGACAGACAGCGAGACAGTGAGACAGTGAGACAGTGAGACAGTAACTGTTTGCCAAGGACAGGATGTATGAAGGAGTCCTGGAGAATCTTTCATCTTGTCCCTTTACTGCTGATTTGACAGAGTTTTTACACTGGGAACAGGTCGTATATGGAACTCAAAGCCCTCTAGTGGTGAACGTGCTGCCACTGCACCACTCAAGCCCCTGAACGAATACATAAACACAAACATTTTCACTGAATTTTTCTATGAAAACAAAGACAAAAAATTGACATCCGTGAAAGTCCAGCCTCACTGATCACCGTCGTCCTCCCTCTGTCCTCACAGTTGACGGTTCAAATCCATCCATTTGTTCTCGTGTAACGTCTCGTTAACAGGCTTAGATATTGTCCCACACCTGCACCTTTTAGTGCGACCCACGCTTTGAAAACGCTTCATCTTGGAGCGGTGGTGATGAGGTGGTTCTCTGTCGTGACGTTCATCTCCTCCTCCGTGTTCTTCGTACAAACAGTTTTGCTCAAACCGACCCAGTGGTGCTGTGGCTGTGACGGATGAGTCCATCATCACTGGGTGTGTGTGTGTGTGTGTGAGCGTGAGAGCTCGACAATTCAATTAGAGTTTTTTTACCCACTTTAGAGAAAACTGAAAATCAATACGTGGGGCCTGATGTTTGACCACAGCGATCAGACAAATCCCGTCTGTTGGTGGTGAAACCGCGGCAGACGGCGGTGAGACGTCGCCTGATCAAGGCCCGCGTTCACATATGAAGTTGGACGAACGTCACCGCGAGCGTCGCTGCTTCATCTGGGTTCACAGACAATACGGCAAAACTAAAAAAAAACATCGTTTAAGATTCATGTTCTGGAGGACAAATGGTCAAAGTGCAGCTCAGATCATCGCAGCAGAAGCAGGTTTTCACAGATGATCTGAGTGAACAACGACTCTTAGTTTCACCTGTAAATCAAAGCCATCGTCGACGTTTCTGTCTCTGTGTCTTTGTTGTGTTTCCAGCTGCTGATGTTGCCCTTTGTTCCTTTTATCTCCTCATTATGTCTTTTTATGAACATTTTCCGTCTCCAAACGCTGTTTTTTACAGACTGTAAAGTTCTTGGAGTTTAATTTCTAACTTGGCCTCAATCTGACTCTGAACTTGTTGCTGAAGGATTGTAAAATACACTTGTGCCCCGTTACTCAGCCACAGGCTCCTCTCAGTATCTGTCTGTGTGTGTGTGTGTGTGTGTGTGTGTCTTTGTGTGTACTCTTTGAAGACAAGTGTAAATTCTGTATAACCCAGACACTGCTGTGTGGACCACAGCCTGTGATGCTGTCCAGACCACAGGCAGTTCACAGACATCACTACTGTGTGTGTGTGTGTGTGTGTGTGTGTGTGTGTGTGTGTGTGTGTGTGTTCTAACCAGAGATGCAACACAGCTACGGTAGTAAGCCAGACACGAGACTCACTAATATTCCATTACGTAGCTCTCTTTTCCGCTGCTGCTGCTGTTGCTGCTGTTACTGCTGCTGCTGTTACTGCTGCTGTTACTGCTGCTGTTACTGCTGCTGTTACTGCTGTTACTGCTGCTGCTGTTACTGCTGCTGTTACTGCTGTTACTGCTGCTGTTACTGCTGTTACTGCTGCTGCTGTTACTGCTGCTGTTACTGCTGTTACTGCTGCTTCTGCTGCTGCTGCTGCTGCTGCTGTTACTGTTACTGCTGTTACTGCTGCTGCTGCTACTGCTGCTGCTGCTGCTGTTACTGTTACTGCTGTTACTGCTGCTGCTGCTGCTGTTACTGTTACTGCTGTTACTGTTACTGCTGTTACTGTTACTGCTGTTACTGTTACTGCTGTTACTGCTGCTGCTGCTGCTGTTACTGCTGCTGCTGCTGCTGCTGTTGCTGCTGCTGCTGCTGTTACTGCTGTTACTGCTGCTTCTGCTGCTGCTGCTGCTGCTGCTGTTACTAAACTTTCATTCTGCAGTTTGGTTGCCTGCAGGGAGGCGGTGATTACTTTTACTCTAACGTAGAGAGATTCTGCTGACATTGTTTTTTCCGTAATGAATAAATAACCTATAATTTACAAACGTTCAGCCGAGAGTCGAAGCTGAAGTTATGATTTCATTAACATGACTAATTCACAGAGGGAGGCCGCACCGGCCGGGGCACGGGGCTGAACCATGAGTGTCAATTTTTGGGTTGGAAAAATCTTCGTGACAATCCCGATCCCAAGTCGTTTCCTGTTGAGGGACAAAAGTTCGTAGGTTAAACAGTTGAGTTAAACACACTTGAAATCGTCGTGTTGTGGACTTTTAGGGTTGTTGTGACCTGAAAAGGTTCTGACTTGAAGGGTTATAGGTCAGAGCAGCGGTTCTCCTCTGAATCAGTATCTAAAGCTGGTCAAGAAAACGGATCAAAGTTGCAACAAGAAGGAAGTTAAACATTAGCCGAAAAAAAAAACAGTGGCAAAGTTAGTTTGGCCAAAAGTCAGCCAAAGTAGTGTTAACAGAGGAACACCGTGAAACATAAACAGCTAAATGTGAACCAGAACACGGAGCCGAACAAGCCTGGAAATAACGAATGTTGTCCAAAACATTAGGCAGGAAATGGACTCTCATTTGAAACTAATTTAGGAAAATAAATGGTTCGATTTAGACGCGAGGGCAGAAGCTGGAGTCGGACTGTGCCGCTGGAGTCGGACTCTGCCGCTCCGTCAGTCTGTGCAGATGTAAAGGCTCAGACTACTGTAAACAGTAAAGGACCAGTTTCAGCAGGTTTTTGTTTGACCTGACTGCAGATCGCACACTTAACAACTGCGTCTGATGAGGAACCACAGACGACAGGACGGAGGTGTCAGAGGAACAAGAACCCAAGACGAGTGAACACTGAACACATTCGACTCTGGAGACGTCCGTGCTCCTGAAGCCTGACCTCCATCGACCTTTCTCTGCTCTCAGTTTCACTTTAGAAAGGTTCCATACAGTTCTGATCAAATATTTTTCTATGTCTGAGGACGATGCAAACGTTTCCTCATCTGCACGATGATGGTATATGGAGGTGTTGATTAGCAAGAATCTGACGATACGATACAGGGACAACAATACGATATGTATCGCGATACACTGAGATACTATAAGGGTTTTAACAACGAGTCTTTCTTAAACAATCTAACTGTAGTCCCATTGTGATCCTAGTCTCAGACTTTGCCCCCCCGCCAGTGTCTCAGACTCAGTTCCTGACACTGGAACAGAGGGATCTACATTTGGAATCACTAGAGAAGAAAGAAAAGAACAAGAAAAAGAAAATGAACCAACACCAGAAATATTGGACTGGGAACTGGTGATTAAAAAAAAAACACAACTTCTCCCAACGTCCCGACCTCTGATTGGTTGTTGAAACACTTGTTTGCAGTCGGGCACTTCAGCTCACACATAACTATATTCAGATTCGGTGGAAAAAATTCAAATGAGAAATTGAGCAAAAACACGACTGATTGATCGTGAGACGTCGTGTTCTTGTGCGACTGCTGTTTGCCCGTCGTCGTGTCTTTTGTGGTAAATGTCTTTTTCCGACCGCTGCATAAACCAACGTTCCATTAGAGATGATAATGTTCTGAGCCTGAATCTGAACTTGAACCTGCGTTGATGGAGCGTTAGTCATCGTCTCCTGGATGGTCGGGTCTGTGAAGGAGTTTTCTGGTTCTTCCAACGCTCTGTTGTCCTCATGGTTTTGCTGCCACATTCTATGTTTTACACTGAATTTGTCCTTGACACCCAGTGCATTCTGGGACGCTGTGGACGGCTCCAGGAGGATGCACTCGTTGAGTTCTTTCCAAAAGGAAATAAACTTCACTCAGCCCTGGTTTTATGGGGTTTTTTTTAAAGTGGAAACGTTGGAGTGAACGTGGTCGGACAGCAGTTGTCTCTGAATTAGGACACGGGTTTATGGACAACAGGTTGAGTTACGGTGACATCTGATCCCCAGATCCTCAGGCACTCTGATTGGACGGTCGTCTGACGGGTGTTTTTTTTTTTTTTCACAGTAAAGTGATGGATATTTGGTGGAAGTGGATGACTTTACAAACTGAAAGAACACGAAGTCCAAACCTCTGTGTGCCTCTGAACTACTTCAACCAAGTTCATGCTGCGATGACTAACCGTGTGTGACAGTTAAGCAACAGTGCTACATACTTTGGGTCTGAGAGTGGTTCACTTATGGTTATAATTGGATGAGTAAGGCAGACCCACACTTGGAAAAGTGCTGGAGTTAACCAGAGCCACAGAGTTTGTTTTTTGGATTAAGTTTTTTTTTTATTATCCTGTGGAAACTTGTTATACCAGTTTAAAATTTGGGTTAGGGGTTATATAAAGGTAAGAACAACAGGAAGAACAAAAAAACAAAAAAAAACTCAGACCCTGGAACTTGATCACTAAATATACTGTATGTTTCAGTCACGATGATGGCGTTTGAAGCAGTGACGATAATGTCACTTTATATCAGAGAGACTTGAAGGTAAATGTGTATATATTTACACATATATCTATATGTATATGTCTACTGTATGTATGTATATATATATATGTATAATTATATAAATATATATAAATAATCTCACATATTGTTCAGTACGTAGCAGTAAGAGATTTTTTAGATTTTAGCTTCTTTCTGTTGACGTAAATAAAAAGAGTTTCTTTTGCTGGACGTCAGTTGTTCGGGTCAGTTGTTCGGGTCAGTTGTTTGGGTCAGGTTGTATGGGTCAGTTGTTTATGTCAGTTGTTTGGGTCAGTTGTTTGAGTCAGTTGTTCGGGTCAGTTGTTTGGGTCAGGTTGTATGGGTCAGTTGTTTATGTCAGTTGTTTGGGTCAGTTGTTTGAGTCAGTTGTTCGGGTCAGTTGTTTGGGTCAGGTTGTATGGGTCAGTTGTTTATGTCAGTTGTTTGGGTCAGTTGTTTGAGTCAGTTGTTCGGGTCAGTTGTTTGGGTCTGCTGAGAGATTGATGGTGGTGATTGACAGGTTTTATATATAAACATAATATCTTTTGCCTTTGCCTCGGTCTATTTCTAATTTTGTCTTTTCTCTCCTTTCTCTTCCTTTTTTTTTTTTTTTTCTCCTGACCCTGTTTGTCCTCCGTGTGGTTTCCCTGTTGGCTGGATGAGTAGGTGAGTACCTGGTCACTACACAAACACACACATGCGTGCACACAAACACATCAAACAGGACGACGACAAAAAAAACAAAAAAAAAACCAGCTGACATCATGTGAAAGATTATACAGTTGTAATTTGTTATTCCTGCCAGTTCAAAGTTGGGTTTTTTTTTGGACTTTTTTTGGAGTGACTTCCCCTGCGCCGTCAAGTGTGTCTGGGAGTGCAGCCACACAAATGGATGGAAAATGTCTTTACACACTCCAACACGAGATCAAACCGTTCTTTACCCAAACCTTCATACACAAACACACGCCGCCAGTCGACGCGCACACGTCCTGCATGGAAATGTTCGCTCGCTGCTTTCCCCCGTCTTCACAGTCTTCTTCTCACTCTCACTTCTTGCACACACAGACACACACACAGATCTCATTCCGCTGTCGTTTTGACTCTTGGCAGCTCCACACTGATCCTTCATGCTCCAAAATCTGCGATTAATAAAATCATTTCAGCCAGAAGTGGCTCATTAAAAACCCCAAAAAAGAAACCGGTGGCAGGTTTTTCTCTCTCTAAGTCACAGACTCTGGTTTGGAGCTCAGGTCATGGAACATTAGCTGTCAGTTGTTGAAGGAAGTGGATGTGTAACATGGTTTAACGTTAGCTGATACAGATCCTCTGTGGTCGTGGAGCCAAGAACGTCCAGCTCAGGAGAAATGTCGTTGTTCATCGAACTCAGCGTCCTCTTTTTCAGGGCTTCCAG